>NW_006921706.1:9183231-9187882 GCF_000298275.1 Orycteropus afer afer
AATAATAAAATAAGTATATTTATATAATATATTTTTACACAATTAACATGTACCTTCTATCTATTTTTGTAAAGATGCTGTACTAATTTTTTTTTTTAACAGCAACATGTAAAAAATTGGCACAGCAGCACCTATGAAAATACTTCTGGGGATGTGGCAGAAAGCAATTAGCAAACAGTTGCAGATGATATGTGTTCTTTGTGTAAAAATATGCTACTTTCTTGTTTTCAGAGGTCTTACATATTTTATTTATTTGTTTTTTAATTTATGTTTTGGTTCATGAGGATAGAAGAAACATCAGAACTTGTTTTTTAATTTTTGTTGTGATTTGGGGGGAAGTTTACAGAACAAATTCATTTTTTATATTGCAGTTCATACATGTTTGTTTCATTGCATTGACTTCAATACCCCACAATGTCACAGCTCTCTTCCCACTTCCTCCTCAAAGTTACTTCTTCCCGGTGTCCTCTCCCATGTAAAAGAGCTGTCTCTCTGTGCAAACACTGCCCTTTTATTTTCCCATGATTGCTCCAAGGAGTATATCTACCTGATGTAAATGTTCACCCCATGTTGTTGTTGTTGTTATGTGCCATCGAGTCAGACCTGACTCATAGCGACCCCTCCTTGGGTTTCTGAAGCAGTATCACTATGGAAGTAGATTAGCCCATCTTCCTTCTGAGGAGTGGCTGGTGGGCTTGAACCACCAGCCTTCTGGTCAGCAGTCAAATGCCTTAGGCACTATGCTACCAGAGTTCCATATACCTGTCTGTTGTTTGGCTGAAAGCCACAGGAGTGAGTTCAGTTCCAGACCTGAAGCATAAGTAGGGGTCATAGTCTGAGTCTTACCAAGCTCTATCAGACCAGAAAACCTGGTCTTTTTTTTTTTTTAGTTATTTTGAGTATTGTTCCACATTGTTCTCCCACTCTATCCAGGATCTCCTGCACCAATCCCTGGCCAGCTGGTTGACAGTGGTAGCCAAGCATCATCTAATTCTGGTCTCATGGTCACATAGGCTGAGGATTGCATGGTCTACCTGTCCCTTGGACTAATTGTTTACATGCTTCTTTGGTTTTCTTCATTCTTCTTTACTCTGGATGAGGAGAGACCCATCATGGCATCTAGATGGCTCCTTGCAAGCTTTTAAGACCCCAGTCACTACTCACCAAAGTAAGATATAGAACAATGTTTTTGGACTTTCACATTTATTATCTTTTTTAAATTTTTGGAATATTTGAGCTAGACAGGATATAAATTTTCTTAATTTTTGCAGATATAGAACCTTTCTAAGGTTATGTGAGGGTACATTGGGAGGGATCCTTTTTTAGCAAGTTGATTGTAGATTGTGACTAGATACAATTTGGGACTAGTCCTATAATCTCATTATTAGGGTCACTGTTCTTAGGGTTCTAGTGCAAGGGTAATTTTCCACACAGATATTTTGAGTACCTCCTATTCATAATACCTCCTATTCACCCCTTAGGTGGAGGAAGAATCCTCTGGACTAGATAGTATGAGATGGTTAAACACCCAACACCAGACACGAGAGGCAGGAGATGGATAGAAGTTTATTGGTCACATATACACACAGCCCCAGGGAAGGAGGATATGGCACACCAGCAGAACCTCACAGGGGTTGCCATGCAGGAACAGAGTGAACCAGCAGGGGCTTTGGGAGAAAGGCTTTGTAGGAACAGGAGGGTGGGGTAACCTGAAGGAGCATGTGATAGGTTTTTTTGAATAATTCCATGGGCTAGTAGGGAAGTTTGAGGACTGGGTGGCATGCAATTTTTCCATCTGATAGTGGAACTAGCAGGAAAGGCTAGATGGGGTGCTGGGGAAGAGGGAGTAATATCTGGCAAGAGCAGAGGAATTGTTGGTTAGGCCTTTGGGGCACTGTGAGGCTCAAAGATGTCAAGACAGCACTTGAAATTTTAGACTGTACTATACAAAGGGGAGGCTACCATGCATATATATGGGGGCGAGTGTGACTGCTCATTCTTTCTTTCCCAGAGATCTCTTGGTCTCTTTTTCTCTCTCTCTCTCTCACACACACACACAAACACACACACATATGGGGCAGGTTTTTTGTGATTTGGTGACTCACTTCTCATATATCAGTATGGCTAGGTTCCAAAGACCAGGTTGTTATGCAAACATCAACATATGTGAAAATGGAGGATAACTACATTATTATACAACTGCCAAATTACTCATTATATAACCACTGAGAATCATGGCCTAGCCAAGGTAACACATAACCTTAACCATCAGACAGCATTACTCTCGCCTAGCACCTAGGCAATGGTTACTGCCAGCCATTACAAAAAAAAAACAAACTCACTGCCATCAAGTTGATCCGACTCACAGCAACCCCTCCTTGGGTTTCCAAGGCTGTATCTCTATGGAAGTAGATTGCCCAATCTTCCTTCCTAGGAGTGGCTGGTGGTTTGAACTATCAGCCTTTTGGTTAACAGTCAAATGCCTTAGGCACTATGACACCAGAGCTCCCATATGTCACTAATTGGCAAAATATTGGATAGTAGAGTTTTTACATCATTGTAAAAGTGAAGTGTTGGATAATGAAATAGTTGGTAAGTGAGGAGTAGTTATATTCTCAAAATATATTTGAAAAATGATATTTTTAAAGTTGATACTTGCAACGGAATATGATATGCTTGTTGAATATTTAGATTCCCGAGTCTTGTTCCAGACTTTTGGGTGGGCTTAGAGAAGTCTTGATTTTTGTGTCCACTGCAGTTTTTAAGTGCCCTGGATGATTATTGTGACTTCTGTGATATTTAGGGTAGTATCTGAACCAGGATTTCAGATCTGTCCTAGGAGGGTTTTTCGTTATAAACATATTTTAATTTAATGGAATATGAAACAAGTTCCTTCTAAATGGGCTTTTCTCACAGAAAACAAAGGCCTATCCTCTCAACTGCTTATGTAAATTTACTTAAGAGGCCTGACATTCAAATGCTGAAACATCATAAAATGCAAAGTGGCCAGGTACTTTTTAAATGCTTTTAAATGTTATTGTACTTGAATTTATGCTTTGGGTTATTATGTCTTTACAAATGGTGTTATTTACCATATAGAAGCAACAATGTTAATGCAACGGATCATAACTTAGGCTTTTAAGGACTCATCAGAGGGAAGAAGACATTTAGAACCATGCCCCAGTGCATTAGTTAATACTTTTTAAAAATGCTGACAAAATAGAACGTGTTGCTCTATAAGTCCAAGAATAATCAACCAGGCCACTGAGTAATGGATCAAGTATCTAGTTAAGTGAATTTTCATAATCCACAGACTTTTTTTTTTTAAAAAAATAAGGATAATTAGAATCAGTTACCCTGAAAGTTCAGTACTTTTTATTTTTCTCTCCTTCCTCTTCCTTACTAACCCATCTCCCAACATGTATCCCTTAGGGATGTCTTCATAAATGACATAGAGAGAAAAGACTCTAGCTATTTTAAAGGGAAAAAAAAAAAAACCAACTATATATATATATATGGGTAATAGTGGCAGGACATATACCGGACAGCTACTGGGTAAATCACTCAATTTGTGGAGGAGCGGAACAACCAGGTGCTAGGAAGGGAAGGAACCAATATAGCTCTGGAATTCTCAGTCGCAGGGACTCTTCACTTCCTTAGGGCAAGGTCATTGGAATGCCTTGACTGCAGTTGCACTCTGCTCAGCCTTCCGCTTGCCCTCCTGGGGTCTCGTGACTCACCCCTTACTGTGGCCTGGGGCTGGGACACTGTGATTGACAGTACTACTAGGAAAACAAGGCACTCTTTCTTATCTTCCTTCCAGGGGCAGAAACTAGTGCTTACACTTCTGTAGAAGGCTCTTCTTCCAAGAGAATGTGCTTGCTGAGCAGTCATCTCTGTCTCTGTTGAGCAGCCATGTTGGGCAGCGGTAAGCAACACTGTAATGCATTGCATTACATTTTTTCGTATACAGAGCTTCATAAACTAGCAGCCATCCCCATGGTGAGGGGACTTGGAATTGCATTCAGCTGCATGTAATCCAAATTTTGCTCTCCTATCCTTTGTGCATAACTCTTGTTCTCTTGGCCACAAGTTGGTGGCTCCATCTGTAGTCACAGCATTTCAGGTAAGAGAAAGTAATGAGAGTGGTGAATGCAAGAGGTCCCTGCTAGCTGAATCTGTCCTAAATTAATAGCATGGAGAGGGGACTTTCCTCTGAGGCTTACCTGATAGACTTTGTTTAAATTTCATTGACCAGAATTGAATTCGAAGACTTGACTGAAAGTTCTCATTGAGCAAGTGAGATTAAACTTTGAGTCTTTGCTATTAAATCTGACTTAACTTAATCACACAGCTACTCTCAGCTGCAGGAGCTCTGGTAGCATAGTGCCTAAGGCACTTGACTGCTCACCAGTAGGCTGGTGGTTCAAACCCACCAGCCACTCCTCGGAAGGAAGGTTGGGCAATCCTACTTCCGTAGTGATTGTTGTTGTTGTTGTTATGTGCCGTGGAGTCGGCCCCGAGTCGGCCCCGACTCATAGCGACCCCTCCTTGGGTTTTCGAGGCAGTATCACTACGGAAGTAGGATTGCCCAACCTTCCTTCCGAGGAGTGGCTGGTGGGTTTGAACCACCAGCCATCTGGTTAGCAGG
>NW_006921706.1:9187982-9188807 GCF_000298275.1 Orycteropus afer afer
TGGTTAGCAGGCAAGTGACTTAGACACTATGCTACCAGAGCTCCTAGTGATACTGCCTCGGAAACCCAAGGCGGGGTCGCTATGAGTCGGGCCGACTAGACAGCAAACAACAACAACAACAACTCTCAGCTGCAAAGAGGTACAGAGGAGGGGTTTATTTTTAACTTGGCTTGTTGTTGCCCTATACAAAATTATCAGCGTTCTGGTAATAAGAAAAAGGGAGAGAGTAATAATTAGATAGGTAACTCACCTTAAGTGTCACAATGACAAACTAGTGAAAGAACTAAGAAAAAAAGAGAAGATCTAGAGAACAAGATGTTTGAGCATGTCATGAGCAAACCAGACTTTATGTGGTTGGCTTTCTATCATTCTATTGCTGGTCTTTTGCTTTTGTCCTTCATCTTATGCCCCAACTTCTACCTGTAATTTTAGAAAGGAATAATAGAATAAGATGACAATGAAGGAAGAAAACATAAGAATTATTTTCTAAAAGATGCTAGGTTCATCCCATTTAGATTTATCTTTCTTTGAATTCCTTGGTAATTCAACAATAGTCGTAGCTGTAATTTCTTGAGTACCTACTACAGGACATAGATATTACTGTTTCTGTTTAGTTGGTGAGGAACTTAAGGTTCAAAAAGGATAAATAATGCACACCTATGTTCATTGCAAGGGAGCTCTGGTGGTGTAGTGCCTAAGGCATTTGACTGCTAATTTGACTGCTTACCAGAAGTCTGGTGGTTCAAATCCACCAGCCACTCCTTGGAAGGAAGTTTGGGCAATCTACTTACATAGTGACACTGCCCTGAAAACCAAAGGAGGGGT
>NW_006921706.1:9189437-9191369 GCF_000298275.1 Orycteropus afer afer
TTTTTCCCCTAATGATTTTGAGTTTTGTTTCACATTGTTCTCCCACTCTATCCAGGATCTCCTACAGAGATTCCCCCTCTGAGTGGTTGACAGAGGTAGCCAGGCACCATCTAGTTCTTCTGGTCTCATAGTCGTATAGGCTGAGGATCACATGGTATACCAGTTGCTTGAACTAATTGTTTCCATGAATCTTTGGTTTTCTTCATTCTTCTTTGCTCTGGATGAGGAGAGATCCTTCATTACATCTAGAAGGGTGCTTGCAAGGTTTAAGATCCCAGTTGCTACTCACCAAAGTAGGATGTGGAACAATGTTTTTGTGTAGTATATTATGCCAGTTGAGCTTGATATCCCCTACAACTATGGTCTCGAGCCCAGTGTTCCAACTACTTGCTCCCTCACTGTGGCCAAGTAGTGACTACAACCTTGTGCTTTTTCTGCTCTACTATATACCTGGGAATTCTTACAGAACATACAGATACACTTGTAGCAACATTGTCTGCCAACCCTAATATGGTCTTGGGCACACTCCCCCCTGCATAGACATATCTAATAGTTCAGCCTGTCCAGCCATCTATACACCTGTAGATCAATGCTTGCCTCACTGACAACGCAGTACTGTATATGCAAAAGGGTTCATCTTTGTTGTCTGTACCTCCCATGCACTCTCTATGTCTTCCTATTCCTCAGTGCCACCATGTTGATCACTCACATTTGGTACATTGCCCTTCTCTTCACAAAAAACAATTCTTGACTCTCCCTATCTGACAGTGTTCCCTCCCCTCTCCTCCCACTGCTGGTAACCAACAAAGATCCGTATATAAACTCCTTAACTTTTCACAATAACAGACTAATACAATATTTGTCCTTCTCTGATTGACTTGTCTCACTCAACATAATGTCCTCCAAGTTCATCCATGTTATGCAGTGTTTTGCAGATCCTACGTTATTCTTTAGGGTTGCATAGTATTTCATTGTGCGTATGTACCATAGTTTGGTTATCCATTCTTCTGTTGATGGGAACCTAGGTTGTTTCCATCTTTTTGCTATTGTAAATAATGCTGCGATGAACATTGGTGTGCATATATGTCTGTTCTTATCCTGGCTTTCACTTTTTTAGGATATATACCTAGTAATGGAATGGCTGGGCCCAATAGTATTTCTAATTCTAACTTTTTACAAATCACCATATTGCTTTTCACAGTTGTTGTATCATTTTACAGTCCCACCAGCAGTGTATGTGAGTCTCAGTCTCTCCACATCCTCGCCAGCATTTGTTATTTTCTGTCTTGTTGAACTTTACTACTAGTGCTGGAGCAAGATGGTATCCCATTGTTGTTTTGCTTTGCTCTAGTGGCTAATGAGGAGCTCTGGTGGCATAGTGCCTAAGGCATGTAACTGTTAACCAGAAGGTCTGTTCAAACCCATCAGCCACTCCTCAGACAAAAGGTTGGGCAATCTACTTCCATAGTGACACTGCCTCAGAAACCCAAGAAGGGGTCACTATGAGTCAGTTCTGACTCAATGACAGTGAGTTTGGTTTTTTTGGAATGGCTAATGATCATGAGCATTTCTTCATGTGTTTGTTAGGCCACCTGAATATCCTCTTTGGTGAAGTGTCTATTCATGTCTTCTGCCCTTTCTTAAATTGGATTATTTATCTTTCTGTTGTTGAGGTGTTGGAGTTTTCAGTAAATTCTAGAGATAAGTCCCTTGTCAGATATGTCATTGCTAAATATTTTTTCCCAATATGTACATTCTCTTTTGACTCTTTTGGAGAAGTCTTTGGAAGCACATAAAAATTTAATTTTTAGAAGGTCCCATTCATCTAGTTTATCTTCTGCTGTTTGTGCATTTTGGGTTATGCTTGATAGTCTATTTATGCCATATATTAGGGCCCCTAAATTTGCCCCTAGTTTTTCCTTCATGAACTCT
>NW_006921706.1:9195044-9203394 GCF_000298275.1 Orycteropus afer afer
CCACTAGCCACTCTTCAGAAGGAAGATTGGCAATCTACTTCCATAGTGATACTGCCTCAGAAACCCAAAGAGTGGTCACTATAAGTCACAGACAACTCATTGGCACATAACAACAACAACACAAATATTTGTGCTTGTCCTCTTTTCTATATTGTGATGTGAATGAAGGTTTATCATTTTTCTTTGAGGTTACCCGGTGATGTATAATTTTCTCCCTAAGTGTAGAACAGTCCATTCTGTCTTGCAACTCTCTTTACTTCTTCACCATTTACAAGTTCTCTAACTACATATTTTTCCTCCCTTTTTGGTTTATAGTTGTCCCTGTTTGCCATTTGAAGTCTTTGGTTAGGGAACCTGTTTACAATCTTGTAAGCTTATTTTACTTTAGATACTTACATAGCTGTGTTGGTTTTTGGGTTATGTTATCTTGTGTATTATTAATTGGTTGTTGTTTGCTATTAGTATTGGTTCTCTTTTCAAAGAACTACCTTTAGTACCTTTTGTAAGGTTTTTCTGGTTTTAACAAATTCCTTTAATTTCTGCTTATCTGGAAATCTCCTAATTTCACCATCTTATTTGAGGGAAAATTTTGCTAGGTGTATAATTCTTAGTTGGAAATTTTTCTCTTTCATTGTTTTATATATACCATCTATTGGCTTCTCACTTGCATGTTTTCTGCTGAGATCAGAGCTTATTGGTTGTCTTTTGTAAATAACTTTTTGTTTTTCATGCTGCTTTGGGGATTCTTTCTTTGTCTTTGGTTTTGATCATTTTAATGATGATATGTCTTGGTGATTTTCTTTTGGGGTCTATCCTGTTTGGGGTTCATTGAACTTCCTGAATGGATATATTCTCATCTTTCATCATATCATGGAAGTTCCCTTCCAAAATCTTGGACAATTTTCTTAGTGGTTTTCTTTTTCTCTTCCTGTTCTGGAATTCCAATGACATGTAGTTTATTCCTTTTGATGGTATCCCACATGAACTTTAGGCTTTCTTCATTTTGTTTTTATTTTTTTTTCTGATTGCTCCCTTTCCAAAGAAGTATTGAAGTATTTATCTTCAATCTCATGGATTTTGTCTTCCATTGATTCAATTCTACTCCTTTGCCCTTTCAATGTGCTATCAATTTCTGACAATTTAGGATTAATCTTCTGGATTTCTATCTGTAGATTTTGTATCATTTCTAATTTTTTATTTATTTTGTCATTTTGTTCTTGTATTTTCTTCTGAAATTGTTCTAGGGTTTTGTCTGTGTTTTCCTCAATTTTGTCAGTGTTTTCCTTGATCTGTCTCTCAATCCTTTGAAGATACCCAAATGTAATTCTTTTGAATTCCTTACCAGGAGTTCCAATGCTGCTTCTTCCTCAGGGATGTGTTCTGGGTCTGTATCCTGCTCCGTTGTTTCTACCACTTTTTCTTGCTTCTTTGTGTGGACTGTGATGGTCTGTTGTCTCTGAGACATTGTGATGTTATTGTATTTAGATCTTTGTTAACTGTGAAGAGCAGCTAAGGGTGAGTCAGGCTCTTCTTGGTGGTTATTTATCACTGGCCCATTGGTAGAGAAGGAAGTGGTGGCTCTCACTCAGTAAGTGAAGCTGCAGGAGGTGCAGGTATAGTTGTGTTGCATGCATACTGTTGTTGTCTCCCACTCAGTTAGACAAAAACAACAATCGAAAAACCACAAAAATAGTAAAAGGAACTGGACAAAAACTACTGTGTAAACACACAAGAACTATCACCAAGAAAAGAAAATAAAACAATAAACCCACAATATTTGGGAAGAGGGTAATAAGAGAAAAAAGATTGAGTAGGAGATAATGAGGGGAAAAAAATGGCAAAAATGCAAAAAGAAAAACAAACAATGGGGTTAACCATGAGAAAGAGAAAAATGGGAACCCGAAACAGGGAAGAGAGAAAAAGCTGAAAACTAGAATCTGGGAAGGGAAGACTAAAGAATAATAATAAGAAGGACAAAATAAATAAATTAAAAAAAGAAACAGACAAAAACAAACAAACTAAAAAAAGGAAAAAAAAATCTGGGTGTGGTGAGACAGGGCACCCCGGCTCTGTCTGAGCACACAAATTGGGATGGAATTCCTGCCAACCCAAAAGGTGGGTGGGAGTGAGGGATAGCCACAATGCCATTCACCAAAAGGGTGTGGGATGTAAGAGTAACTAGGGGAATATTGCACCTTTACAATTGCTCTAGTACAGAATGTCCTTGCAGTTTCCGGCAAGTGGAGCCTATCCTTATGTCCCTGGAATCTGGAAGAGCACTGTTGCTTTAAATATCCAAAATGGTCAAACTGCTTGTAAACATTCAAAGTGGTTGTGCCCTCTGGACAGGCAAAAGTCCACAGCTCCACCTACTTTCCTCTTTGCTCTTTTCCCTTTTGTTCACCAGCCACCAGTGCAGTCCTCTGTGCAGCCCCTGGCTACTAGGGCTGATTTTTTGGTTAATTCTTAGGTCCTAACACTACTTGGCAATATCTAAGCTGTCCGTGCTGTCAGGATTGCTGACAGACTGCAGCTCCATATGTCTCCTTTTTTGGTGTTTTCTTGCAGATTCTTCTACTAGTTGAAATTTAGTCCACTTCTATATCTTTCCCTTCAAAGCGCAAGCCTCCAATATTATCTTCTGTATCTGTGTTAATTGGTTCCCCTTTTCTTTGTTGAAGAGGGTCTGTGCAGTCTGTCTGCCTATTCCATCATCTTACTGGAACTAGAATGATGAGATCTTGAAGCATCTTGCAATGTGTATGACTCTGAAGGACATTATGCTGAGTGAAATAAGTCAACCACAAAAGGACAAATATTGTATGATCTCACTTTTATAAAAAGACAAGAATAGGTATATATGCAGAGACCAGTGTTCATTGGTGGTTACCAGGATGGGAGGAGGGAGAGGGAGAATCATTCTTCAGCTACTAGACACTTCTTATTTTTGGTGATGGGAAAGATAACACCAAATGTGGTTGAAATGTGCATAGCTTGACCAAAGTAAGTGATGCCACTAAGTTGTACACAAGAAAAACAATGTTTTGGCTAATGCTATGGTATATATAATTTTGCAACAATAATACATATATAAATGCAATAAAACAAATAGGGGCCTAAACACAGATACTTCTTAGATGTAACCAAATACCTCATGGGATTGGCTTTCTTGGCTTGAAAGCTTAAGGCCATGATCTTGTAGGACAACTTGGTCAGTTGATATAGTCATTAAAATTTTTTACATTCTAGTTTGATGAGTAGTGTTTTGGGTCTTGAAAGCTTGCAAGTAGCCATCTAAGATACAAGTATTGGTCTCTACTCATCTGGAGCAAAGGAGAAAGAAAGAAACCCAAGATTCAGAGAAGAAATTAGTCTGCAGGATTAATTGTCTATACAAGCCATGGTCTACCCTGAAACCAGAAGAACTAGATGTGCCCAGCTACCACTTCTGAACATTCTGATCAATGCCACGATAGATGAATCCTGATAGAAAGGAATGAAAATGTGGAACAGAACCTCAAATTCTTAAAAGAGCTAGCCTTACTAGTTCAGTTAAGTCTGGAGGAATCCCCAAGACTATTGTCCTGAGATACTCTTCAAACCTTGAATGAAAACTATACTAAAGTCACCTTTTAGCTTAATAGCAGGTTAGCTCATAAAATAAAAAATATCACTTTTGAGTACTGTACTCTTTTAAAGAATTATCTATATGAAATCAAATGGTCAAAAATTACTCTGAAGCAAAGGTAAGAAGGTGGGGGAGCAGAGAGACTAGGTTATTAGAAATAGGACAACTAGTATGGAAATGTGATAAATGTAACCAATATCACTGAACAATGCATGTAGAAATTGTTGAACAAGAATCTCTATTTAACTGCATACATTTTCAACAAAAATACTATTATATAGTACATATGAAGTAATGGGCCCATAGTGACACAACAGTTAAATAATACAGCTGTGATTTGAACCAACATCAGAACTATTCGAAACACTCCAGAAGTGCTCATAGTAAGCTCCTCATGGCTAAGGCTCTCAGCCAATCACTTTAGACTACTTGAAAGTTGTGGCTTTTTAGTTGTGTGTCCTGTGCCAAAACAATGCTACTAAAATAAACCTTAACATTTTAATTCTGACCCTCATTATTTTTACATATGTTACTATGTTAAAAATTGAAATTTTATATTTACCTGGGACAAAACTTCAGAGGTGAATAATGTAAACTGTTTATTTCCTTTTTATTTGATTTTCATTAGCTTTATCTGTTAACAGGTGTACTGACCAGAAAATGATTCAAAATTAGCTGTTGTCGTCTAATTTGAAATGGAGAATCAAAGTATTGTTATTTAATGAATGAAATTTATTTAGTTGAAAAAATAATCATTTACAACATGAGTCTCCTGAGGAAAATAAAAAAGATCGTTTGGGAAGTAAAAAGTTTGATAGCATTACACTAATGAAACATGAAACCATTCTGATTATCTGAGAAGATATCCTATCTTCAACATATCATTTGGCAATGAGAGCCATTCAGGGATTGAAATTTATCTATTTCTTCTCTTTTCTCAAACATGTTTTGTTTTTGTTGTTGTTCAACGTTCTCAGCCATGTGGCAGTTCCTCTCACTGGCCTTCTGAGGCAGTACCCAGTCCACACATATCACAATAGGGATTTGGTCAGCAGCACCAACACAATCCAGCCACTGGCTAGCTTGCTCTCACTCATTCTCTGCAGACACAGAGCACCTGCTGGATGTCTTCCTGAAATAGTGTAGTGTATTTTCAAAAAGAAGTCAACAATGTAGAAGCCAGTCATGCAGGAAGCACAACAGGTAGTAATGAAGTGGTGTTTTTCTCCCATACAGCTTAACAGTTATGGTTGTCATCCAACAGCAAGCTGAGTTGAGACTGCTTTGCTCAAAAGGGAGTGAAAATCCAAGTAAGGGTCAATTTCTGTATACACACTGACAAGGGATATGTGTTTCCAGGGGTGGTTTAATTCTGTGGAAAGACCATCGTTTGTTTTTGCCTTCCTTTTCAGGATTCATGTTTCAGTTTTCAATACCCATAACTATGCTGTTACACTCTAGGCAGACAGCAAATTGGAGAAGGGGCCTAATATTTCCTGGTAGTCTAGTGATACAAGAGCAGATCACAAATCAAACCCAAGTTAGCAGAGATAAAGCTAATGTGAGAATGGTGTTCAAACCAAAAACCCACTGCTATTAAGTTGATGCCAACTCATAGTGAAACCTATAAGACCCAGTAGAACTGCACCATAAGGTTCCCAAGGCTGTAATCTGTACAGAAGCAGACTGCCACATCTTTCTCCTGCAGAGCGGCTGGTGAGTTCAAACTGCTGAGCTTTCGGTTAGCAGCCAAGGGCTTTAATCACTGTACTACCAGATCTCCTGCAGGAAGGGTGTTAAAAGCCTGACAATATTTTTCACTTCTGTTGGTTGTAGAACCTGACCACAAAGAAAAATTACAGAATTCTAGAATTTTGAAGCTGAATACAACTCTAGTGATTTCTAATCTCCCTTACATTATAGATAAAGCAGAAATCCAGGAAGGAAAAGAGAGGGACCCAAGATCACAGAGCTATTCAGGGCTACGTCAACCACTGGCCAATGTGGATCACTGGGCACTGGCTGCTATCATAGATTACACAGGAAACAGGGCAAACAAGTAACTCCTTGGAGAAGATTTAAGGTGAACATTTTATCTATCACCAAATGTGGGAAAGATGATTTGTGAAAATTGGGAGATCCTATGAGATCATTAGTCTCTACCTTCACCATTCCCAAAAGGTTTACTGCTTTCTGTATTTCTGAAAGTTTTTCTATGAGTCAAAGCTGACTTAACAGCAACTAAGAACAACTGTTTTTTATTAAACTTTTTATTTTGAATAATTATAGATTCACATGTAGTTGTAAGAAATTAAAAAAGAGATTTTGTGTATCCTTTACCAGTTGCTCCCAATGGAACCATCTTGCAAAGCTATAATGCTATATAGGATGTTGATCTTGATACAGCCAAGATAAAGAACCAACAGTTTCATCATCACAGGATCCTTCCTATTGCCCTTTTAGTCATTCACCTCCTTCCTTCCACCTCATTCCCACCCCTGCCACTAACCTCTTGTAACCATTAATCTGTTCTCCATATCCACAACATAATCATTTAAAAAATGTTATATAAATAAAATCATAAAGCATAAAATCTTTTAGGGATTGCTTTTTTCACTAAGCATAATCCCCTCAAGATTCACCCAAGTTGTTGCGTGCATCAATAGTTCCTTTTGATTTCTGAATAGTACAGGTAGGTATTCCTTCCCTCTTCTTCTGATGCTTCTGTATCATTCAGTATTTTCCCTATAGAATCCTTCAATATTGCAGTTCAAAGTTTGAATTTTTTTTCTTCAGTTCTTTCAGTTTGAGAAATGCTGAGTGACAGCAAGAGGCTGTCATTCAAACAGAACAAGGGGATACTGCTTGTTTTAAAATCAGGAGGGTGTGTGTCAAGGTTGTATCCTTTCACCATACTTATTCAATCTGTATCCCAAGCAAATAATCCAAGAAGCTGGACTATATGAAGGATGCAATGCCAGGATTGGAGGAACACTCATTAACAAACTGCGATATGCAGAGGACACAATGATATGCTTGCTGAAAGTGAAGATGACTTGGAGCACTTACTAATGATGATCAAAGACTATAGCCTTCAGCATGGATTACACCTCAACATAAAGAAAATGAAAGTCCTCAATAAGCAACATCAAGAGAAATGGAGAAAAGATTGAAGTTGTCAAGAATTTCATTTTACCTGGATCCACAGTCAACACCCATGGAAACAGCAGCCAAGAAATCAGAAATCACATTGCACGCACTGGGAAAATCTGCTGCAAAAGACCTCTTTAGAGTATTAAGGAGGAAAGATACCACTTTGAAGATTAAGGTGCACCTAAAGTAGCATAGTGCTTAAGGCACTTGACTACTAACCAGAAGGCTGGTGGTTCAAACCCACCAGCCTGTCCTCAGAAGGAAGGTTGGGCAATTTACTTCTGTAGTGATAATGCCTCAGAAACCCAAGGAGGGGTCGCTATGAGTCAGGTCTGACTCGATGGCACATAACAACAACAACCCAAGTCATGGTATTTTCAGTTGCCTCATATGCATGTGAAAACTAGACAATGAGTAAGGAAGACCAAGTAAGAGTTGATGCCTTTGAATTGTGGTGGTGAAGAATACTGAAAATACCACGGACTGAAAGAAGAATGAACAAATCTGTCCTGTAAGAAGTACAGCCAGAATGTTCCTTAGAAGCAAGAATGGCCAGACTTTGTCTCACCTATTTTGGTCATGTTATCAGAAGGGACCAGTCCCTAGAGAAGGATATCATGCTTGGTAAAGTGGAAGGTCAGCAAAAAAGGGGAAGACCTTCAACGAAATGGATTGACACAGTGGCTTGCAATGATGAGCTCAAGCATAGCCAGGATTGTCAGGATGGTGCAGGACTGGGCAGTGTTTCATTCTGTTGTACATAGGGTCACTGTGAGTCGAAGGTGACTCAGCTGCACTTAACAACAATAACAAGTAGTTCCTGACTAATGACAAACTGCAGTTAGCACAGTCTGTTTTTGTAGTTGATTTGTACATCTTTTTGTTAGCAGCATGTACTATATACAATGTTGCAGTGCATAATTTGCTGATGTTATCATTATCATTCTCAGATGTTCAATTGCAGCTATTCAAAGATAGGATTTATGAAGATACTGATAATATAAGGCAAAAATAATGAAAGCTAAAAGAAAAAAACTACAGAGGTATTCAACTTATGTCAGAATCGACTTATAGCAGAGTCATTGGAATGAAATATCATCAGAGGTTGGGCACTACTTGTGTTCCATTATATGCATGTATCAGTTTGTTCAACCATTCACTCATTGAAGGACATCTGGATTGTTTCTGATTTCTGAGTTTTATGGGCAAAGCTTCTTTGAATATGTGTGTATAAGTCTTACATAAACATGTCTTCATTTCTATGGGATAAATGTCCAAAAGTGCAAGTGCTGGCTTGCATGATGGTGGCATGTTTAATTTTATAAGAAACTGCCAAACTCTCAAATAGTGACTGTACTATTTGACATTACCACCAGCAATGGATGAGTGATACAATTTTTTCACATCTTCAATACCCATAACTATGCTGTTTCATTCTAGGCACACAACAAATTGGAGAAGGGGCCTAATATTTCACTACCAGAAATTAGTGACAGTATTGTCATTAAGTTCTATTTTAGCCACTCTGGTAGATGTATAGTAGTATCTCATTGTGCTTGTAATTTGCCT
>NW_006921706.1:9203844-9204378 GCF_000298275.1 Orycteropus afer afer
TGTAAGTGTTCAGCTCATTTGCCTGTCTTTTGTTTGGCTGGAAGCCACAGGAGAGGGTTCAATTCCAGACCTGAATGGCAGCTAGTGGCCCTAGTCTTAGAGGTTTCACCAGGATCTATCAGACCAGCAAACCTGGTCCCTTTTTCTCTTTATGATTTTGAATTTTGTTCCACATTGTTCTCCCACTCTATCCAGGATCTCCTACATAGATTAATTTGCATTTTCTTAAGGCTATGATATTAAATTTTTTTTTGTGTACTTATTTGCCATCTGTATATATATTTAAGAGAAATATCTCTTCATATATTTTGCCTATTTTTCTTACTGGACTTTTGTTTTGTTTTGTTTTACTATGAAGTTTTAAGGATTCTTCATATATCTTGGATACTAGTCCTTTGTCCAATGCAATACAGGTTCCTCATGAGCACAGTTAAGTGTCCTGGAATGCCCACTCTTCTCAATGTTACCTATAATTTGTTATGATCCACATAGTCAAATGCCTTTGTATAGTAAATTTAAAAAAAAAAAAAAAAA
>NW_006921706.1:9206593-9209902 GCF_000298275.1 Orycteropus afer afer
ACACAGAACAACAACAACAACTGGTAGCGTAGTGGCTAAGGTACTTGACTACTAAGCAGAAGGCTGGTGGTTCAAACTCACCAGCCACTCCTGAGAAAGAAGGTTGGGCAATCTACTTCCATAGTGATACTGCCTTGGAAACCCAAGGAGGGGTCGCTATGAGTTGGGTCCTACTCAATGGCACATAACAACAACAACAGCATACTTTATTCTGTTCCATTAATCTATGGGTCTATCTGCCAGCACCAACCACTCTTGATTACTGTATCTATCTGTTGTTGTTAGGTGCCATTGAATTGTCTTCAACTCATAGAGACCTGATGCACAGCAGAAGGAAACACTGCCCAGTTCTGTGCCAGCCCCACAATCCTTGCTATACCTGACCCCATCATTGGAGCCACTGTGTCAGTCCATCTCCTTGAGGGCCTTCCTCTTCTTCTTTGACCCTCCACTTCACCAAGCATGATATCCTTTTCCAGGGAATGGTTCCCTCTGATAACATGATCAAAGTAGGGAAGCGAAGTCTGGCCATTTTTGATTCCAAGGAGCATTCTGGTTCCACTTCTTCCAGGACAGATTTGTTACTCCTTTTAGCAGATCATGGTACACTCTTGGCATTCTGTCTCAAAAGCATCAACTCTTCTTCGGTCTTCCTTATTCATTGTCCAGCTCTCACATGCATAAGAGGCAATTGAAAATACCATGGCTTGGGTTAGGCACACCTTGGTCTTCAAGGAGACATCTTTGCTTTTCATCACTTGAAAGAGGTCTTTTGCAGCAGATTTGCCCAATGCAATATACTGTTTGATGTCTTGACTGTTGCTTCCATTGGTGTTGATTGTAGAACCAAGTAATATGAAGTCCTTGACAACTTTAGTCTTTTCTCCATTTATCGTGAAGCTACTTATTGGTCCAGTTGTGAGGATTTTTGTTTTCTTTATATTGAGATGTAATCCATACTGCAGACTGTAGTCTTTAATCTTCATCAGTAAGTGCCTCAAGTCATCCTCACTTTCAGCAAGCAAAGTTGTGTCATCTGAGTATCTCAGGTTGTTAATGAGCCATCCTCCAATCCTGATGCCACATTCTTCTTCATACAATCCAGCCTCTCAGATTATTTGCTCAACATACAAGTTCAACAAATATGGTGAAAGGATACAACCTTGATGAACTCCCTTCTTGATTTTGAACCATGCAGTATCCTCTTTTTCTGTTCAAATGACAACCTCCTGGTCTATGCGCAGGTTCCTCATGACTATAATCAAGTGTTCTGGAATTCCTATTCTTCTCAGTGTTATCCATAATTTGTTATGATCCACACAATTGAATGCCTTTGAATAGTCAGTAAAATAAAAGGTAAACATATTTCTGGTATTCTTTGCTTTCAGCCAAGATCCATTGGACATCAGCAATGATATCCTTCATTCCACATCCTCTTTTGAATATAGCTTGCATTTCTGGAAGTTCTGTATCAATACATTGCTGCAACCGTTTTTGAATTATCTTCAGTAATATTTTACTTGTGTGTGATACTAATGATATTGTTTGATAATTTTCACATTCTGTGGGATCAACTTTCTTTGCAATAGTACAAATATGGATATCTTCCAGACAGTTGGCCAGGTAGCTGTCTTCCAAATCTCTTGGCATAGTTGAGTCAGTGCCCTCAGTGGGACATCCATTTGATGAAACATCTCATTGGGTATTCCATCAATTCCCAGAGCCTTGTTCTTCACCAATTCCTTCAGTGAAGCTTTGACTTCTTTCTTCAGTACCATTGGTTCTTGATCATATGCCACCTTCTGAAATGGATGAACATTGACCAATTCTTTTTGGTACAGTGACTCTGTGTATTCCTTCCATCTTCTTTTGATGTTTCCTGCATCATTCAATATTTTTCCCATAGAATCTTTCAATATTGCAATGTGAGGCTTAAACTTTTCCCCCAGTTCTTTCAGCTTGAGAAGTACTGCACATATTCTTCACTTTTGTTTTTCTAACTCCAGGTCTTTGCACATTTCATTTTAATAATTGGATTTGTCTTCTTGAGCTGCTCTTTGAAATCTTCTGTTCAGCTCTTTTATCTTGTCAGTTCTTCCATTTGCTTGAGCTACTCTCCACTCAAGGGCAAGTTTCAGAGTCTCTTTTGGCATCCATTTTGGTCTTCTCTTCCTTTCTTGTCTTTAATGACCTCATGCTTTCTTCATGGATCATATTCTTGATGTCATCCCACAATTCCTCTGGTTTTCAGTCATTGGTGTTCAATGCATCAAATGTATTCTTTAAATAGTCTCCAAATTCAGGAGGAATACTATCAAGGTCATATTTTAGCTCTCGTGTTCTTGTTTTAATTGTCTTCAACTTCAACTTGAACTTGCATATGAGCAGTTGATGGTCTGTTCCACAATCAACTCCTGGTTGTTTTGGCTGAAGATATTGAGCTTCTCCATTGCCTCTTGGCACAGATGTAGTCAATCTCATTCCTGTGTATCCATCTGGTGAAGTCCATGTGTATAGCTGTCAGTTATGTTGTTGAAAAATGTATGTGTAGTGAGTAAGTCATTGGTCTTGCAAAACTGTATCATGCGATCTCCAGCATTATTTCTATCACCAAGGCCATATTTTCCAACTGCTGGTAACTCTTCATTTTCAATTTTTGCATTCCAGTCACCAGTGATAATCAGCACATCTTGATTGCATGTTCTGTCAATTTCAGACTGTAGAAGTTGGTAGAAATCTTCAAATTCCTCATGTTTGTCTTTGGTGGTTGGTGGATAGATTTGAATAATAGTAGTATTAACTGGTCTTCCTTGTAGGTATATGGATATTATCCTATCAGTGACAGCATTGTACTTCAGGACAGATCTTGAAACATTGTTTGTGATGATGAATGCCACACCATTGCTCTTCAGTTTGTCATTCCTAGCATAGTAAATCATGTGGTTGTCTGATTCAAAATGGCCAAAACCAATCCATTCAGCTCACTGATGCCTAGGATATATATCTTTATGCATTCCATTTCATTTTTGACAACTTCCAATTTTCCTAGATTCATACTTTGTACATTCCATGTTCTAATTGTTAATGGATGTTTGCATCTGTTTCTACTCATTTTGAATCGTGCCATATGAGCCATTGGATGTCCAGAAAGCTTTACTCTATCCATGTTGTTAAGGACATCTCTACTCTGAGGAGTCAGCTCATCCCCAAATTTTGAGTGCCTTCTGACATGATGGGCTCATCTTCTGGCACTGTGTTGGACAATGTTTCAGGGCCATTCATAAAGTTTTCCAGTAATATATCAGACAG
>NW_006921706.1:9211482-9212087 GCF_000298275.1 Orycteropus afer afer
TCTCCTTTAGTTGTTCCTAACCCTTCTTGATAGGTTATCTATCTGGTAAGTCTAAAATCAATTAGCGTGATCCTTCATATTTTTTCTTCATTTTCAAGTGATTTAGCTATTCTAGGGCTAGTGACTTTCAAATAAATTTTGGAATAAGTTTTTCTATGTCTACAAAAAACTTTCTGGGATTTTGATGATAATTGCTTTAAATCTATAGATCAGTTTAGGAAGAATTGACTCATTACTATGTTAAGTCTCCTGATCTATGTTCACAATATGTCTCTTCATTTATTTAGGTATACTTTTTATGTATAAATATATATTTAAGTCAGCATTTTATAATTTTCAGATACAGATCCTATACAACTTTTATTAAGCTGATTCTTAAGTATTTCACTTTTTTGAAGTGATTGTAAATGCTATTATGATTTTAATTTTGGTTTTCATAAGCTTATTGTTAGTATGTAGAAATGTTATTGATTTTTGTGTTGATCTTGTATCTGAAACCTTACTGAACTCACTTGTTATTCTAGAGTTTTTGGTAGATTCTTTTTTTTTTTATTAGGATTTGAGTGAAGATTTACAGAGTAAATTCACTTTTCATACAGCAGTTC
>NW_006921706.1:9213522-9218764 GCF_000298275.1 Orycteropus afer afer
CATCGGCGTGCATATATCTGTTCTTGTTATGGCTCTCACTTCTTTAGGGTATATACCTAGTAATGGGATGGCTGGGTCAAATGGTATTTGTATTTCCAATTTTTGAAGGAATCGCCATACTGCTTTCCACAATGGTTGTACCATTTTACAGTCCCACCAGCAGTGTATGAGAGACAGTTTTTGGTAGATTCTTTAAGATTTTCTATGTAGAGATTCATGCCACCTGAAAGTAGGGATGGTTTTATTTCTTCCTTTCCACTATGTGTGCCGTTTGGTTAGTATTTCATAACTTATTTCTAGGACATGCAGTAGTATCTTGAATATGGGTGGTGAGAGCATACATCTTTGCCCTGTTCTTAATTTTGGAAGAAAAATGTTCAGTGAGTCACCATTAAGCATGGTGTTGGCTGTAGAACTTTTGTAGATGCTCTTTATCAAGTTGAGTTAGCTTCTTCCTATTTCTAATGTGCTGAGAGATTTTTTTATGAATGGGTTTTGGATTGTGTCAAGTGCTTTTCCTGTGTCAACTGATATTATCATATTATCTTTCTTCTTCATTGTTGGTATGACAGTTTACATTGATTTTCAAATATTGAACCAGTTTTGCATATCTGGAAAAAATCTCACTTGGTCGTGGTGTATAATTCCATTCATATTTTATTGGACTCTATTTGATAATATTTTTTTGAGATTTTTGTTGGGAAATGATACCTCCTTTTCTACTTTCCTGGAAGAAATTGTGTAAAATTGCTGTTAATTCTTTAAGTGTTAGATAGACTTCTCCAGTAAAACAATATGGGCCTGAAATTTCTTTTCAGGAGATTTTTAAAATACAAATTAAATTGCTTTAATGGTTACAGGACTACTCAGTTTATCTACTTCATCTTGCTTGCATTTTGATAGTTTGTGGTTTTTGAGGAGTTGGTCTATTTCTTCTGAGCTGTCAGATTTATGAGCATAAAGTTATTCATAGTGTTCCTTTTAATGGCTGCAGGATTTGTAGTGATATGCTCTGTTATCAGTGCTTTCAATCTCCCCTAATAGCAATGATTTATGCCTTCTTTCTTTTATATTTGTGAGTCTTGCTAGAAGTTTATCAGTTTTATTGATTTTTTGAAGAACCAGCTTCATGTTTTTTTTTCCTATTGTTTTCCTTTTTTTCAATTTCATTGATTTCTGCTCTTAATTTATTTACTTCTGCTTACTTTGGGTTTATTTTGCTCTTGTTTTTCCCCTCCTTAGTTTCTTGGGGTCATAACCTTAGATTATTAATTTTAGATCTTTCCTCTTTTCTATATTAAACCTTTCTATATTAAACCTTATTTTCTCTTTTCTATATTAAACCTTTAGTGATATAAATGTTCCTCTCAGCACTGCTTTAGGTACATCCCATATAGAATCATAGAAGGAGAGGAGATAAAAAGTGGGGCTGAAAGAGAATTCAAATAAATAATAGCTGGAACTCTCAATGATAGGAATGTTAGATCTTTCATCATTGTTTCACATTATTTTTCAGTCTATTTTCTCTCTGTTGCTCAGATTGGGTAAATTGGGTAGATTCTATGTATTCATGTTATGTATTCATGTTCACTGATTGTTTCCTTTGTCAATTCCACTTTAATATTGAGCTCATCCAGAGAATTGTTGGTTTGTTTGTCTGTTTTTAGTGTTTAGTTTATGGTATTTTTTAGTTATATAATATTATTTTTTGGTGACTTTTACTTCTTGGCTGAGACTTTTTACTTTTTTCATTTATTTCAAGAAAATTTATACCTGTTGAATCATTTTTATAATGGTTGCTTTAAAATTCTTTTCAGATAATTGCATTATTTGGCTCATCTCAGTGTTAGCATCAGTTGATCGTCTTTTCTCCTCAGGTTGTGATTTTCCTGGTTCTTGGCAGGGCAGGGGATTTCTTATTATATCCTAGACATCTTGGTTATTAGAAGATTCTGGATGCTATTTACATTTTTTATTTCAGCATGTAGTCACCCTGGTTAGGTTTAACATGCAGATTTTGGTCTGTTTTTGTGGGTTAGAATTCCAATGACAATCTAACTTTCAGAGCCTTCCTGGTGCTCTTTTGGTCTGCTTGATTAATCTACTGCACCTGGAATTCCTGCTGGTCCCTGTTTGTATATCCTAGACATCTTGGTTATTAGAAGATTCTGGATGCTATTTAATTTTTTTTTTTTTTTTTTTTTCAGCATGTAGTCACCCTGGTTAGGTTTAACATGCAGGTTTTGGTCTGTTTTTGTGGGTTAGAATTCCAATGACAATCTAACTTTCAGAGCCTTCCTGGTGCTCTTTTGGTCTGCTTGATTAATCTACTGCACCTGGAATTCCTGCTGGTCCCTGTTTGTATTTCTTTAAGGGGTGGTAGGTACCTCCCTTGGGGCCTTTGTGTGGAGCAAGGGAGTCTCCCTTGTCTATAGGATGAAGATAAAGAGTGCTACCCAGGCAGGCCAAGTGCTTGTTGTGGTGAATTCTCTTTTGCAGTTGCTATGTTTATGTTAGGAGCTCTGGTAGCATAGTGGCTAAAGCACTTGACTGCTAACCAGAAGCCTGGAGGTTCAAACCCACCAGCCACTCCTCGGAAGGAAGGTTGGGCAATCCTACTTCCGTAGTGATACTGCCTCGGAAACCCAAGGAGGGGTCGCTATGAGTCGGGTTTGACTCGATGGCACATAACAACAACAACAACGTTTATGTTGTTAGTTGCAGACAAGTTGATTCTGATTCATGAAGATTCCGTGTGTTACAGAATAAAACTACTCTATAGGGTTTTCTTGGATATAATCTTTATAGAAGCAGGTCACTAGGCCTCCTTGATACCACTGGATGGGTTCAAATTGCCAAACCTTAGGTTAGCTCTTGTTAGCAGTCCAGCACAAATGGTTTGTACCACTGAGGGTATGTGTTTTATATATTTATATGTATAACCCACTGCCATCAAGTTGATTCTGACTCTTAGCCACCCAGTAGGACAGAGTAGACTGTCCCATAGTGTTTCCAAGGCTGTATATCTTTACAGATTTACAGAATCAGACTGCCATATCTTTTTCTTGCAGAGTGACAGATGAGTTTGAACTACTGACTTTTTTCTTCTTCTTCTTTCGTTGTTACATGCACATTTAGTTTCACTTCCCATTTACCATTCCCAACCCTAACCCAATTTCCTTCCCTCCCTGCCCAGAAACCCTCCCCCTGTGCCCCTCATAGTTATGCACTCTTGTCTGTCTGCATTACCTCCATGCGAATGTTGCCCCTCTGGTGCCCTGTGGTTTATTGCTCCAAGGTATATATTTCCATAGAGTATGTGGGTGTGTCCCCTGGGTTGAGTGGTCAGCATGTACATTTTGTTAACTATTGGGCTGAGAGCCAGCCCCTGGGAGTGAGTTTTATTTTAGGTGCAGAATATATTCCAGGGCCATAGTATTGGGGGTCTCACCAGACTCCATCTGACTAGTAATTCTGGTCATTATTGAGTTTTTGGATTTTGTTCCACGTTTTTCCTCCCACTCTATCCAGGATCTCCAGATTTGATCCTTCCCTGAGTGGTTGGCATTGGTAGCCGGGCACCATCTAGTTCTTTTGGTCTTGGGGGCCATCGTGTCCTAGGGCTGATTGCTTCCAAATGCCCCCTTTTTTTTTTTTTTTTAAACTCTTCTTTGCTTCTGACGCTAGGAGACCATTAGGTGCATGTTAGATGGCTGCTTGAAAGCTTCTAAGACCCCAGTCACTACTCACCAACGTAGGATGAGGAACAAGGCTTTTATGTATTTTGTTGTGCCAACTGAGTCTGGTGTCCCCAGTACTGTGGTCCTGAGACAGCAGATCCATTGGATCTCTCTCCCATAGCGTCTGGGTGTCTGTGAGGGACTGCTCTGTGTCTGTCTTCTATTGTTTCTATAAGGATTTCAAGTATTTTGTATCACTGGTATCTGTGCAAGATTAGCCTTTGCTAAATCTATCCTTGGTCAAGAGTATATTCCTGTTCACTGACCCCCATCTGGTCCTCTCTGGTGTATATGTGTTTATCTGTAGCCTGGTATTTGGTATTAATGGTAATGCAGTATTGTGGGCATATTGGTTGGTATTAGCATCTGTCATCTATCTCCTATGTGCACAATTCAGTGTCCTCCCTTTTCCTAATGTTATCATGGTGGTCTCAGACTCTTTCCATATATCCCTACCCTTACCCATGTCAGCATATGGGCCCCAACTAGCCTGAAATTAATCCCTCCCCTTTCCTCTCCACCCTGGTAACCTAGAACCAGAGTCCCCTTTTGCAAGCAAACCCTTCTTTGTCTTTTTACAGTAATGGGCTCATACAGTACTTGTTCTTCCACGATTGACTTATTTCACTCAGCGTAATGTCCTCCAGGCTCATCCATGTTATGAGGTGATTCTCATATCTCTCATTGTACTTTAATGTAGCACAGTATTCCATTATGTGCATGTACCATAATTTGGTTATCCACTCATCCATTGATGGGCATTTAGGTTGTTTCCATCTCTTTGCTATAGTGAATTGTGCTATGATGAACAAAGGTGTGCATAAGTCTATTTGTGCACTGTCTCTCACCTCTTTAGGATATATTCCTAGTAATGGATTTGCTGGGTCAAATCGTATTTCAGTTTTTTAAGGAAACACCATACCATATGCTCCAATTGTTGTACCATTTTACAACCCCACCAGCAGTGCATAGGAGTTCCAATCTCTCTGTAACCTTACTAGCATTTGTTATTTTCTGACCAGTTGAACTCTGCTATTATTGCTGGGGTGAGATGATATCTCATCGTTGTTTTGATTTGCATCTCTCTAATGACTAGTGATCGCGAGCATTTTCTCATATGTTTGTTGGCCGTCAGTATATCATCCTTGGTGAAGTGTCTGTTCAAGTATTTTGCCTATTTGTGAATTGGGTTGTTTGTCTTTTTGGTGTTGTGGTGTTGATGTTTTCTATAGATTTTGAAGAATAAGTCCTTTGTCAGATATGCCATAGGCAAATATTTTCTCCCAATCTGTAGGTTCTCTTTTCACCCCTTTGATGAAGTCTGTCAATGCACACAAGGATTTAATTTTTAAAAGGTCCCAGTCATCTACCTTCTCTTCTACCTCCTGTGCATTCTGGGTTATGCTTGATAGTCTATTTATGCCATAAATTACAGCTCCTAGATTTGCCCCTATTTTATCTTTGATGAATTTTATAGTTTCAGGTTTTACATTTAAGTCTTT
>NW_006921706.1:9219140-9220296 GCF_000298275.1 Orycteropus afer afer
TTTTTTTTTGGAATCTGGATTGGGATTGCATTAAATGTGTAGATTGCTTTAGGTAGTATTGACCTTTTCAGAGCATTCAGTCTACCTATCCATGAACAAAGTAGATTCTTCCATTTATGTAGTGCCCTTGTTGTCTCTTGTAGCATGTTTTATAGTTTTCTTTGTATAGGTCTTTTGTGTCTCTGGAGGTTTATTCCTGGATATTTTATCTTTTCAGTAGCTATTGTAAATGGTATTGTTTCCCTTATTTCTTTATCAGAGGACTCTTTGTTCGTGTAGAGGAATCCAGCTGATTTTTCCATGTTGACTTTGTATCCTGCCACTTTGCTGAACCTCTCTATTAGTTCCAGCAATTTTTTATTGAGTCCCTTGGGTTTTCTATGTACAGGATCATATTGTCCACAAATAGAGATAGTTTTACTTCTTCTTTGCCAATTTGTATACCTTTTATTTCTCCTTCTTGCCTTATTGCCCTGGCCAGGACTTCCAAAACAATGTTAAATAGAAGTGGTGATAGGGGGCATCCCTGTCTGGTTCCTGTTTGTAAGGGAAATGCCTTGAGTCTTTCTCCATTAATAATGATGTTGACTGTTGGCTTTACATATATGTCTTTTATTATGTTGAGGAATTTCCCTTCTATCCCTATTTTGCTGAGAGTTCTGAACAGGAACTGGTGTTGGATTTTATCAAATGGCTTTTCTGCATTGATTGATATAATCATATGGTTCTTTTGATTTGTTTTGTTTATGTGATTGATTACATTGATTGCTTTTCTGATGTTGAACCACCATTGCATACCTGGTATGATTCCCACTCGGTCAGGGTGTATTAGTTTTTTGATATGTTGTTGGATTCTGCTGGCTAGGATTTTGTTAAAGATTTTTGCATCTATGTTCATGAGGGATATTGGTCTGTAATTTTCCTTTCTAGTGGTGTCTATTCCTGGTTTTGGTATTAAGGTTATGCTTGCTTCATAAAATGAGTTTGGGAGTATTCCATCCTCTTCTATGTTCTGGAATAGTTTGAGTACCATAGGTGTCAACTCTTCTCTGAATATTTGATAAAATTCTCTAGTGAAGCCATCAGGGCCAGGACTTTCCTTTGTGGGAAGTTTTTTTTATGACCTGCTCAATTTCTTCTTTTGTTATATATAGGC
>NW_006921706.1:9220821-9239817 GCF_000298275.1 Orycteropus afer afer
GTTGTGTCCCATAGGTTTTGGTATGATGTATCTTCATTTTCATTTGTTTCTAGGAATTTTTTTTATTTCAGTTTTTATTTGTTCTAGTACCCAGTAATTTTTGAGCAGTGAATTGTTCAGCTTCCACGTTTGATGTTTTTTCCTTGATCTTCCTATTATTAATTTCTAATTTTATAGGATTGTGGTCTGAGAAGATGCTTTGTAGTATTTCATTGCTTTTGAATTTATTGAGGCTTGTTTTATGTCCTAACATATGATCTATTCTGGAGAAAGATCCATGTGCACTGGAGAAGAATGTGAATTGTGATTTTGTTGGGTGGAATGCTCTGTATATGTCTATAAAGTCGAGTTGGTTGATTGTATTGTTGTATTGTTGCGCTCTTCTGTATCTTTGTTGAATTTTTTCCAGTTGACCTGTCCCTCTTTTTTTAAGTGGTATGTAAAGTCTCCTACCACTATTGTAGTGTTGTCTATTGTCCCTTTTAATTCAGTTAGTGTTTGCTTCACATGTTTTGGAGGACTTTCATTGGGTGCATAAATATTTATTATCATAACATCTTCTTTGTCAATTGACCCTTTCAGCATCATATAATGTCCTTCTTTGTCTCTTGTGATGTTTTTCACCTTAATGTCTATTTTATCAGAAATTAATATTGCATTCCTGCTCTTTTTTGACTACTATTAGCTTGGCATATTTTTTCCACCCCTTAACTCTTAGCTTGTTTTTATCTTTGTGTCTAAGGTGGGTCTCTTGTAGGCAGCATATCATGGGTCTTCTTTTCTTATGCAGTCTCTCACTCTCTTTCTCTTGATTGGTGCATTTAGTCCATTCACATTGAGTGTAATTAGTGATAGATATGAATTGACTGCTGTCATTCTATTGTGTTTTTTTGTTGTGTTGTTGGTGTTTCCTTGGTCCATATACTTTTCTCTGCTGAGTTTGGTTTGTTGTCAATGCTTCCTCTCTTTTCTTCTTTATTGTTGTTTTTGACTTTTGATTTTGCAGCTGAGCACTTAACTACTGTGCCAGCAGAGACCAGCACAAGGGGTTGCAGTGGGTTTCTTGGCCCACAGAGTGAGGCAGTTACCATGAGTATGACAATCCACGCAGTGATAACATTGAGTGCTTCCAGCATGAGGCTTAATAGAAGAGTAGGGTGCCCCCAGACATTAATTGGCAGAGCTAATGAGCTTTGTGACACTTGCCCAAGCAGGGCACAGGCCAGACTGAAGGACCTAGGGCTGAGAGGCCAAGGGCCAGAGAGCGGCACAGCTAAGAGAAGTCTGTCCTGATTGAAAAGCTATATCCTAAGTTGTTCCTAACCCTGAATTGTAACCTCTTTTTCCCTAATAAACCCCATAACTATAGGGTCTGTGAGTTCTGTGTAGCCATTGCAACAAATTTTGACAGAGAATTAGAGCATGCCATGGGAGAAATGGCTGGTGTGAGAATTGGTAAAAAGTTTGGAGAGAAGAGGTATGTCTGATCTTTGCCTCATAGCAATCAGCCTGGGGCTGCTGATACTGGTAATGATTCTCCTTCCCCCTTGTGAAGTTGGTTAAGGAGGTTGGATGATGCCTTCACCGTGCCAATTTTTACAATGGGAAATTCAGAGATGAATGAGATTATAGTCCCTTTGTAACTCAGAGCCAGCCTTTCCATTTGTATCTCCTGCCAGCTGACAATGTCTATACCTGAGCCACAGCCCACTGCACACTGGGTGGTAATCTGCCCATATTTCACAGCTACATGTTTTGGCTCAGGCTGTTCAGTCTTTGTAGAATGCCTTTCCTCCCTTCCCCCCTTTTTTTAAAACCTGGAAAAATCCTTTATCAAGCTCAAACATCACTGCCTTTGGCAAGATTCCTCAACCTCCTTAGGCAGATTTAATCACTACCATATAATTTTTCGTATCTCTTTGCTAGTATGTGTAACATCTTATTATAGTCTATTTTATCAATTTTTCCCTGCTAGTTGAGAAGTATTTTATATTGGAGGATGATTTTATTCCTTTTTTTCTCCTTAGTGTCTGATACATGAGTGACAAGTGGTAGACTCACACCATATTTCATTCCTTCATTCATTCAGCATATTAATTCTCAGGGCCACCAAGTTTGGCCACGTAGATTGAGCACAGCAGAGTTGTGCTGTGGTTGTCAGTTGCTGTCTTGTTGATTCTTGCTCATGGTGACTCTAAGTCTGCAGAGTAGAACTACACTCCATAGGGTTTTCAAGGCTGCTACCTTTCAGAAACAGATTGCCAGGCCTTATTTATGAGGTGCCTCTGAGTGGGTTTGAACCACCAACCTTTTGGTTGATAGTCCAGTTCTTAACCATTTGTGCCACCCAGGAACTCCAGCACAACTCTAGGGAGTGACATTCCTATAGCTGTAACATAGCTCAATGTTATTGTACAACCACATGGTGTTACCTGTTTCTTGAGCATCTACAATGTGCTGGGCACTGTCCTCCATACCACGAATAAATCAGTGAACAAAAAACTCCAAATGTGTCCTAAATGACACCAAATGAGGCCATTGCCTCATTCCTGTGACATCAAAGGAGCTCTTTCTAACTTTATAACATTCTTTATAAGCTATTAAAAGTTTATTACCTTTGTTCTGTCTTGAAATCATGTAAACTTGTTGGGAAAATACCTCATGGAGACGAGGTATTTTATTAGTAAATGATAACTGATTTATGGTTCTATAAATTAAAACAGGATGAATGGTTTAGTTCCTCTAGTTATTCCATGTAGATTTCTTCTCATTTCCTATCTCTTTAAAGACACTCCTTTGCAGAGGCCTGAAGAGTGAGCTGTAGAAAGTGTATGTGGCTGATCAGAGCCAACAGAATACATTGCTGGTTCTTTCAGTATGCTACTGCAGGAAGAGGCCAATGCATTTCAAACACATTGCTGTTCATTATTTTCAATATGAAATTAAAAGTAATTATTGGTTTCAAAACGGAACCACAAGCAATCACAAATATACATTTACTTATCTACATCTATGCATGATCTGTGTTCTTAAAAATCACCCTTTGCACTCAATAGTACACACACAAACAAAACCTCTTGTGGTTCTGTTTCAAGGTCAGTAATTAGTTTCCAATTCAAACCAAGTCTTAGGCTCCCCTTTTGATTTAATTTTATTAATTTCATTTTCTTCAACAGCAACACATTTGAAAGAAAAAGGCATCAATTAGCCATTTCTACCAGGGTGGAGAAGGAAACAGGCTCAAATTGGAATGAGAGAAATGAAGATAACACTTTTAACGCTTTCACGACCAAATTATTTCCTGCTTTGAATTTTTTATTGGTACCACATATTTCCAGTGATGGAAGGCATGCTGAAATCAAGGGGAAAAAATTTTTTTAAGGTAATATGGATTGTGATACGATTCTGTGAGATACTGATGCCCCAAGTGGACTCTGGTGGTGGGACTGATGGGGTGAGTTCCATTTCTTTAGATTCACACAGTTTTACAGGTCCCTGTAAACTCAGGCAGTTACTACAACTGGGTTAACAACTCCCAAGAAACCCGAGAAGCTGAGAATAATGGTGGGAGATATATGTCCCATGGGTCACGAAAGGGTTAACTTACACCTTTCCTTCCTCATCAGGGCAGACTTAGACTTTGCAGAAGCTGAGGCTTATACAATTTGAGTCATACTCTTTGAGACAAATAATACAAAATTATACAGAAAAATATACTTAGAATGAGGAAAATAATTTAAAAAAAATACAATTTTTCAAAATCTGGCAAATACTGTAAGCAATAACACACAAAAGAAGTACTAACTTCCCAATATTTTTCTGTTGTACTTTCTTTCCCAACATGTTTTTGGTCACCTGGTTTTATGACAATGACTTTGTAATGTTTTCTACAGAGAGAATAGAAAGATAATTCAATGTTGTCTTTGCAGGGTTTATCAAAATGTGTGTGTGTTTGTTTCTGTCATTAATAGTTAACATGCCTAGAACATGAGACCTCCCACATAGGTGTACTAACATTTTGTGACCCCTCCTTGGGTTTCTGAGGTGGTATCACCATGGAAGTAGATTACCCAACCTTCCTTCTGAGGACCAGCTGGTGGATTTGAACCACAAGCCTTCTGGTTAGCAGTGAAATGCCTTACACACTACGCCACCAGAGCACCCTCAAATAAATGAAGGAGTATAGAATTTTTAAAAACATTATTTTAGGGATTAGCAAAGAAATATTTGAATGCCACTGAGCAGGATGACTCTAAAGTTCTTTCTAAGTAAAACTTGGATGTTTCATCTAACTTATCTCACAACTTATATAGCAGCTCTGGGCATGGCTGTTACCAACTCCTTTTATGAATGGTGATCCTGTGTCTCAAAGAAATTGAATAACTAACACAAATTCATGCGGCTGGAAAGTGCCAGAGCCAAGACTTGAATTGGTTCTGTCTGTCCATAATTTCTCTGCCCCTTCTTCTCTACTATTTATGCCTAGTGGGGCAGGCTTCAGGACAGGAAAATTAGAAAGCAATACAGGAAACCAGGATCAAAGCTCAGTCTTATCAACAGGACCAATAAGGAGAGGGGAGGAGCTTTTACTCACCAGACTGTGATTGCCCAGGACTCAATGGACATTAGTACATTTTAGAAGATACATTACGAAAATGACCCCTGATCCCTGAAACTTCTTGGACCCAAATCTCTCTCATGCACATACACACATGCACACAGGCAAACACACATATTTTTCCCTTTCCAGAACCCTTCAATCCTGTTCGTTTCTTTCCAGGTGCTTACTTTGGGCTCATCTCTAGTCTTGTTGTGATTATTGTTGTTGCTAGGTGCTGTAGAGTTGGCTCCAACTCATAGTGATCCTACGTACAACAGAATGAAACACTGCCCAGTCCTGCACCAGCCTCACAATCCCTGCTATATCTGAGTTCATCGTTGCAACCACTGTGTCAATCTATCTTGTTAGAGGTCTTCTCCTTTTTGTTGACCCTCCAATTTACCATGCATGATATCCTTCTCCAGGGGATGGTCCCTTCTTACAACATGACCAAAGTACGTGAGACGAAATCTGGCCATTCTTGCTTCTAAGGAGCATTCCTGCTGTGCTTCCTCCAGGACAGATCTGTTTGTTCTTCTGGTGGTCCATGGTCCTTTCAGCATTCTTCACCAGCACCACAACTCAAAGCATCAGCTGTTCTTCCATCTTCCTTACTCATTATCCAGCTCTCACGTGCATATGAGGCAATTGGAAATATCATGGCTTGGGTTAGGCCCACCTTAGTCTTCAAAGAGACATCTTTGTTCTTCAGCACTTTAAAGAGGTCTTCCGCAGCAAACTGCCCAGTGCAATATATCCTCTGATTTCTTGACTGCTACTTCCATTGGCCAAAAGCCAAGAATACCAGAAGGATGTTTACTTGTGTTTTATCAACTATGCAAAAGCATTCAATTGTGTGGGCCATAACAAATTATGGGTAACATTGAGAAGAATGGGAATAGATGCTCATGAGGAACTTTACATAGACCAAGAGGCTGTCATTAAACAGAATAAGGAGATACTGCATGGTTAAAAATCAAGAAGGGAGTGCATCAGGGTTGTATCCTTTCACCATACTTACTCAATTTGTATGCTGAACAAATAATCTAAGAAGATGGATTATATGAAGAAGAATGTGGCATCAGAATTGGAGGAAGAATCATTAACAACTTGCAATATACTGATGACACAACTTTGCTTGCTGAGAGTGAGGATGACTTGCAACACTTACTGATGAAGATTGAAAAATACAGTCTGCAATATGGACTACACCTCAATATAAAGAAAACAAAAATCCTCACAACTGGACCAATAAACAGCATCATGATAAATGAAGAAAAGATTGAAGTTGTTAAAGACTTCATATTATTTGCTTCTATAATCAACACCAGTGGAGGCAGCAGTCAAGATATCAGACAACGTATGTTGTTGTAGTTGTTATGTGCTGTTGAGTTGGCCCTGGCTCATAGTGACCCCTCCTTGGGTTTCCAAGGCAGTATCACTACAGAAGTAGATTGCCCAACCTTCCTTCTGAGGAGTGGCTGGTGGGTTTGAACAACCAGCCTTCTGGTTAGCAGTTAAATGCCTTAGGCACTATGCTACCAGAGCTCCTCAGATGACGTATAGCATTGGGAAAATCAGCTGCAAAAGACCTCTTTCAAGTGCTGAAGAGTGACGATGTCTCCTTGAGGACTAAGGTGCACCTGACACGAGCCATGGTATTTTCAGTCACCTCATATGCATGTGAGAGCTGGACAATGAATAAGGAAGACCAGAGAAGAGTTGATCCTTTTGAGTTGTGGTGCTGGCAAGGAATACTGAAAGTACCATGGACTGCTAAAAGAACTAACAAATCTGTCCTGGAAAAAATGCAGCAGAATGCTCCTTGGAAGTGAGAATGACCAGACTTCTTCTCACCTACTTTGGTAATGTTGTAAGAAGAGACCATTCCCTGGAGAAGGATATCATGCTTGGTATAGTGGAAGGTCAGCGAAAGAGGGGAAGGCCCTCAACAAGATGTATTGACACAGTGGCTGCAACGATGGGCTCAGGTATACCAGGAATTGTGGAGCTGGCACAGGACTGGGCAGTGTTTCGTTCTGCTGCACATAGGGTCGCTATGAGTTGGCAATGATTCAACAGCACCTAACAACAACAACAAAAGCTTCCATTGGTGTTGATTGTGGAGCCAAGTAATATGAAATCTTTGACAACTTCAATCTTTTGCTCCATTTATTATGATGATGCTTATTGATCCAGTTATGAGGATTTTCATTTTCTTTATGCAGAGGTGTAACCCATACTGCAGACTGTAGTTTTTAATCTTCATTAGTAAATGCTTCAAGTCATCTTCACTTTCCACAAACAAGGTTGTGTCATCTGTATTCACAGGTTGTTAATGAATTTTCCTCCAATCTGGTCATGTACTTCTTCATATAGTCCAGCTTCTTGGATTATTTGCTCAGCATAAAGATTGAATAAGTATGGTGAAAGGATACAACACAGACATACTCCCTCCCTGATTTTAAACCATGCTGTTTGAATGGTCTATGTACAAGTTCCTCATGAGAACCATGAAGTATTCTGGAATTCCCATTCTTCTCAACATTATCCATAATTTGTTATGATCCATACAGTCGAATGCTTCTGGATAGTCAATAAAACATGAGTAAGCATCTTTCTAGTATTCTTTGCTTTCAGCCCAGATCTATCTGAGATCAGCAATAATATCCCTCATTCCACATCCTCTTCTGAGTCCAGCTTGCATTTCTGGAAGTTCCCTGTTAATATACTGTTACAACCATTTTTTAATTATCTTCAGCAAGATTTTACTTGCACGTGAGATTAATGATATTGTCCAATAATTTGCGCCTTCTGTGAGATCATCTTTCTTTGGAATGGGTACAAATATGGATCTCTTCCAGTCATTTGGCCAGGTAGCTGTTTTCCAAATTGCTTGGCATAGACAAGTAAGTGGCTCCAGCACAGCACTTGTTTGTTGAAACATTGCAGTGGGTATTCTGTTAATTCCTAAAGCCTTGTTCTTCGCAAATTACTTCAGTGCAACTTCGATTTCCTCCTGCAATATTATTGACTCTTGATCATATGCCACCTCCTGAAATAGATGAACATTGACCAATTCTGTTTGGTACAGTGACTCTGTATTCCTTCATCTTTTTTTTTTTTTTTCCTGCTTCATTCAATATTTTGTCCATAGAACCTTTCAATATTGCAAATCAAGGTTTGATTTTTCTCTTCAGTTCTTTCAGCTTGAGAAATGCTGAGCATGTTCTTTCATTTTGGTTTCCTAACTCCAGATCTTTGTACACTTCATTATAATAATTGACTTTGTCTTCTCGAGCTGCTCTTTGAAATCTTCTGTTCAGCTCTTTTATGTTGTCATTTCTTCTGTTTGCTTTAGTTACTCCCTGTCCAAGAGCAAATTTCAGAGTCTCTTCTGACTCCATTTGGTTTTTTTCTTCCTTTCCTGTCTTTTTAATGACCTTTTGTTTTCTTCATGGATGGTGTTCTTGATGTCATGCCACAATTTGTGTCATTGTAAGTCATTGGTCTTCAATGTGTCAAATCTGTTCTTCTAAATTCAGGTAGGATATAATCAAGGTCATATTTTGGCTCTCTTGGATATTTTTGAATTGTCTTCAGCTTCAGCTTGAACTTGCATACGAGCAGTTGATGGTCTATTCCACCGTCAACTCCTTGCCTTGTTTTGGCTGAAGATATTGAGCTTCTCCATTGCCTCTTGTCACAGATATAGTCAATCTGATTCCTGTGTATTCCATCTGGCAAGATCCATATATATAGCTGCTCTTTATGTTGTTGAAAAAGGATTTACAATGAATAAGTTGTTGGCTTTGCAAAATTCTATCATGCAATCTCTGGCATCATTTCTATCACCAAGGCCATATTTTTCCAAGTACCAGTGATTCTTCATTTCCAACTTTTGCATTGCAATCATGAGTAATCAATGCATTTTGATTGGATGTTTGGTCAATTTCAGACTGCAGAAGTTGGGAAAAATGTTCAATTTCCTAGTCTTTGGCTTTGGAAATTGGTGCATAAATTTCAACAATAGTAGCATTAACTGGTCTTCCTTGTAGGCATATGGATATTATCCTATCACTGACAGCATTGTACTTCAGGATAGATCTTGAAACACTCTTTATGATGATGAATACCATGCCATTCCTCTTCAATTTGTCATCCCCAGCATAGTAGATCATGTGGTTGTCTGGTTTAAAATGGCCAAAACCAGTCCATTTCAGCTCACTAATGCCTAGGATATTGATCTTTATGTGTTCCATTTCATTTTCAACAACTTCCAATTTTGCTAGATACATACTTTACACATTTCATGTTCCAATTATTAATGGATGTTTGCAGCTTTTTGTTCCCATTTTGAGTCATGCCACATCAGCAAATGGAGTCCTGAAAACTCTACTACATCGATGTCATTAAGGTCAACTCTACTTTAAGGAGGCAGCTCTTCCCCAGTCATATTTTGAGTGCTTTCTGGCCTGAAGGACTCATCTCTAGCACTATATCAGACAGTGTTTCAGGGCTATTCAGAAAGATTTCCCGTAATATATCAGACAGTGTTTCATTCTATTCATAAGGTTTTCACTGGCCAATTCTTTGAGAAGTGGATGGCCCCTTCCTTCTTCTGAGTCTGTCTTAGTCTGGAAGCTTCACTGAAACCTGTCCACCATGGGTGACCCTGCTGATATTTGAAATACCAGTGGCATAGTCTCCAGCCTCACAGCAATATGCAAGCTACCATAGTATGACAAACTGACAGATGAGTGGTGGTGACAGACAAGCCGTTGTTATTAGCTGCTGTCAAGTTGGCCTCAACTAATATTATCACCATTGAGATCCATAAAGCTTTTGTTGGCTAATTTTCAGAAGTTTTGCATATTAGTTGGAAACTCTGCTGAAACCTGTTTAGCATCATAGCAACACACACACCTACTTTGACAGATAGGTCATGGCTGCATATGAGTACTTTGACCGGAAATCAAACTCAGGTCTCCTGAATGGAAGGAAGGTGAGAATTCTGCCACTGAAATATCACTGCCCCCTTTCTAACCCTACTTCTTATCAAAACACTTGTGTCTCATTTTAGGAGATTTCCCAAGCAATGAGTGACCTTATCTCATAAGGAGCTCTAGTGGTGTAGTGGTTAAGGAATTTGTGTGCTAACCAAAAAGTCAGTGGTTCGAACCCAACAGTCACTCCATGGGAGAAAAATGAGGTGATCTGCTTCCATAAATATTTATAGCTTTGGAAACCCAATGGGGTTGCTATGAATCATAATCAACTTGATGACAATGAGTTTGGTTTGGTTTGGTTATCTCATTATGGTTAACAATAAATAATACTGTGCTCTAAGGCAATGAGAGACTCAAATGTAGCAAACTGCACATGAGGAAGATGTTCAGGACAGAGTGGAGCCCTCAAGGCATACTATACAAGTTATATCCTGTAGAGATGCACCCACTGGGTTCATGCCTTTGTTATAGTCTACCAGGATAGACTGTTGCATATTTTAAGGTGACATCCAGATTCTAAAAAGAATAGAGAATTATATCTCTGCATCTGAAACCCAAATTTAATAATCATCAGACTAATTTCTAATTTCTTTTATAAGCCATCACATGCTTCTCAGTAGCATGCTAAAGGAATTCCATTAATTGAGTAAAATATCTTTCAGTAATAAAAGGAAGGAAGCATTCAAACTTAGAGCAGTGGTGGCATCTTATGATGAAGTCCTAGCTATTTCAGTGTTGTAGGATTTGTGTTCTCTTGGGAAGCCTATCTCTAGTGACCCCAATACTGTAATTCTTTATTCCATGTTGGTGTTGGTGGACGATGAATGCTAAATATCCACCTGCACTTAACCTATAGCCATGGATACACTAAGCTGTCAGAGAAATGCTCTGGACTTTAGTTGTAGCAGTACTTTATGGCTTTAATTTAAGTGTGCTGTAAATAGGGGCTTCTCATTTACACCCCTGTGGCTGATGTAACCCTCTCTCTTGTAAGACCATAAATTTTGGCTCATCAATTGCCCTCTTCTTTGTACTAACCTGTTACCCTTTGTTTTTACTCAAATTCAAAATATCTTAATAGATTTATATTTGTGTGTGTTTGTTGTATTTATCCCTCAGGGCTGAGTTCCCTGTTTCCATATTTTATTCTTTTGGCTCATAGTAATCTCCCTGAGGATAGTGATGCATCTATCATCTCTCTTAGCACCTGACACAGTTCTATGCACAGGACTGTTGTTGTTGTTAGGTGGTGTTATTGTTGGCTCCAACTCACAGCACCCTATGTGAAACAGAATGAAACACTGCCCAGTTCCGTGCAACCCTCATGATCCTTGCAATACTTGAGCCCATCATTGCAGCCCTGTGTCAATACATCTCATTGAAGGTCTTCTCTTTCTTCACTGACCCTCTACTTTGCTAATCATGATATTCTTCTCCGGAGAATGGTCCCTTCTGACAACGTGACTAAAATAAGTGAGACAACATCTAGACATTCTTGCTTCCAAGGAGCATTCTGGCTCCACTTCTTCTAGGAGAGACTTGTCCTTTCTTCTGTCAGTCCATGGTGTGTTCAGTATTCTTCTTCAACACCAAGATTTAAGTGCATCAACTCTTTTTTGGACTTCCTTATTCTTTGTCCAGCTTTTCCATGTATTTAAGGTGATTGGAAATCTTGCAAGTGATATCTTTGCTTCTTAGCCTTTTAAAGAGGTTTTCTGCAGCAGATTTTCCCAGTGCAATACGGCATCTGAATTCCTGACTGCTGCTTCCATGGGTGTTGACTGTGAATCCAAGTAAAATAAAATCTCTGACAACTTCAATCTCTTCTCCATTTATCATGATGTTTCTTATTGGTCCAGTTGTGAGGATTTTCATTTTTGACTGCTAACCAGAAGGCTGGTGGTTTGAACCCACTAGTCACTCCGTGGAAGGAAGATTGGACGATCTACTTCTGTAGAGATACCACCTCAGAAACCCAAGGAGGGTTTACTGTGAGTAAAATCGACTCGACAGCAGTGAGTTTTATGTTGAGGTGTAATCCATACTAAAGACTATAGTCTTTGACCTTTATCAGTAAGCGCTTCAAGTCATCTTCATTTTCAAAAAGGAAGGTTGTTTCATCTGCCTGTCACATATTGTTAATTGTTCTGCTCCCATCCTGATGCTTCATTCTTCTTCGTATAGTCCATCTTCTCAGATTATTTGCTCAGCATACATGTTGAATAAGTATGGTAAAAGGATACAACCCTGACGTACATCCTTTCTGATTTTAAACCAAGGATATCCCCTTGTTCTGTTCAAATGACAGCCTCCTGCTCTATGTACAGGTTCCTCGTGAGCACAATTAAGTGTTCTTCTCAATGTTATCCACGATTTGTTATGATCCACACAGTCAAATGCCTTTGCATGCAAAGGATAGGAACTCTATAAATGTTTGTGAAACTGAATTGCAGTCCTTATTATGAATACAGCCTTGCTGGATCACTGTCCTCAGAGACATGCAGAGCAGCTTTGCCAACTAGCAAAGACTCAGAAGTCTGACACATGAAAGACTTTCCTCATCTTTTTATTTATCCAGAATGTCCATTACAAGGCCCTACAAATTTTACTGCACATGCTGTTGTTGTTGCTGTTATGTGCCATCGAGTCAGACCCGACTCATAGTGATCCCTCCTTGGGTTTCTGAGGCAGTATCACTACAGAAGCAGATTGCCCAACCTTCCTTCTGAGGAGTGGCTGGTGGGTTTGAACCACCAGCCTTCTGGTTGGCAGTCAAGTGCCTTAGGCATTATGCTACCAGAACTGGATATGCTACAAAGCAGGAAATATTTAAGAGGAAGAGAAAAAAAATTGTTGCCATGGAGTTGACTCTAACTCATGGCGATCCCATGTGTATCAGAGAAGATCTGTGCTCCATACTGTTCTCAGTGGCTAATTTTTCAGAAATAGACCACCAGGCTCTCCTCAGGCACCTCTGGGTGTACTCAGACCTCCAACCTTACTGTTAAGTTGAGTACTATTCACACCACAGTATCTGAAGTCCAGCAGTACAATTACATAACAATTACAAACACCTAAGAATACGAAATAAAATGGAACCTGTAATTTTAGGAGTGTCTTGCCTGAGCTAAAGATTGCACTAACAGGCTGGGATAGATAGCAGGAAATTAAGTACACATGGTCAATTATTAACACTGTCTACAAATGCTTATACTCTCCTGGCAACCCAACAATCAATAAGAGCAGATTTTATTATAAGCCTCAAGAGTGAAACCAAGTTTTTAAAGTAAAAAATGCTATTGTTTTGCAGTTTCCAAGTCCCATACACTTATTTACTTCATAGCCTCATGAAAATCTCTTCCATTCTTTCTCTGCTTCTCATGCCTGCAGCTATTTCTACAGGAGAATATTATGGCAATCAATCAATATCTGATGCTCTTTCATTATCTCAGTGTCAGATTACCCAATAAGGAAGGGAAACATGGGCTTACTAGTGCTTAGTTACTAATGTGTAATGAACAATTTCACATTTTTTCACCTCATCAAAGATTCTTCTTGTAGATATGGGTGGCATGTTTCTCTCCCCACCCCACAGTACCTTCCTACAGAATCAAACCCTCTTTTCAAATTTATAATCCCTGACAGGAACAGAATACATAGTAAGCAAAGTAAGACAGGTGAAACCCATGTGAAATTGTTCACTACAGATTATCAAGTAAACACAAGTAAACCTGTGCTTACCTTGCTTATTGGGTAATCTGCCCTCGTCTCCACTAAAAAAAAAAAACACACACACTGCCATCAAGTCAGATCCGACCCACCGACCCATAGTGACACCTTCTTGGGTTTCCAAGGAGGTATCACTACAGAAATAGATTGCCCAACCTTCCTCCTGAGGAGTGGCTGGTGGATTTGAACCACCAGCCTTCTGGTTAGCAGTCAACTGTCTTAGGCACTATGCCACCAGCTCTCCACTTTAAATTACTGCAGCAGACACAGGCACCGAGTGTGGATTCGGAGCTGTGTTTATTTGGTGTGAGTGAGCAAGTAATCTATTTCATTCATATGAGAACAAGGAGAGGCTACTTGGTATTGGTCAATGAGATGGTTATATAGAATGATCATTGGTCACTTGATCTCTAGACTGAATGCTTAATATTTTCTACTCTTCCTCCAACACCCAAGCTATTTTGTTTGCTTGTTTGTGTGTGTACTTAATTGCATGGAATGTCACCTAGCAGCCACTTCTGTACATTTAATTATTTTTCTTCCAAACAGTTTTGAAAGACCACATTCAATGTCGATTACCCCATAAGCAAGATAAGCATGAGTTTACTTGTTCTTACTTATTAATCTATAGGGAATGATTTCACATTTTTTCACCACGTCAAAAATTCTGTGTTTAGATACAGGTTGCATCTGTCTCTCTCCCAACCCCACAGCACCTTCCTGAAGTATCAAAGCGTCTATCCAAATGTACAGTCTCTAATAGGACTGTAATGCCCAGTAAGCAAGGTAAACACAGGCTTACTTGTGCTTATTTAGTTATCTGTAGTGAAAAGTTTCATGTTTTTCACATTAAAGATGTGGTGAAACCCATGTGAAATTGAGTGAATTGCAAGACTGAGTTTACCTTGCTTATTGAGTAACCTGCCCTTGACCTCATTGATGGATAAGCAGAAGAATGAGTACATGTCTTGTATGGGGAAATAAATAGCTTGTTTCAGGCAAGGTTGACTCCCAATTATCAGTGGTAATGGAAATGTAAATAACAAGACTGAAAATGTCAAATACTGAAAACATTTTCATCAAAAATCAATAGATTACATTAACATATCTTCTTCATCCCACTTTTTCAAAAAACTAGTAAGTAATAATTCAGCTCATGGCCTTCTGTATAGTCTCTGGTGGGCAAGGTTATAATCAATCAGTGAAGATACCCAGAAATGTAATAGGCAGAGGAAGAGGACAAATAAAGAACATGGACAATTTGCCTCTGAATAATCATCAATTAACTGTAAATCAAAGCTTTTAACTCAAATAGAAGGAAGCCATTTTGCAGAGCTGGCTCTTTTGCTTCCTGAAGGAAAAAACAGAAATCAAATATAAAGACAAAATGCCTTCTAGTCTATTTCTTGAAACCCTATGAATGTCCTTATTTTTTGAGGGGTCAGGGACATTTTTAGGAATCTGATGGAAGTTATGGATCCTCTCACTAGAAAAATGCATAGTCACAGGGCATGAATACAGAATATGTGGTGTTCTGTATGTATGATTGGTGCCCCTGGAGTTGGGCAATGCTGACATGTACATATTTTTCATCCTAGGGCAGAATCCTATCCAGATCAAGCAGATTAGGAAACCCTGCCATTCTTTCTCTCTACTGTGATCTTTGGCAGAACTAAGCTGAAAATGAATTATTTTCTTACTTGGGCTAGTATATACACTAATCCTTTAGAAAGGAAGCCACTTGGAGACTGTCTAAATCAGTAGAGTGGCTATATTTCCAAGTGGCACTGATCCCAGAGGAAATTCAGTGGCTTCACTCAATATGTCACATTTACTTACAAAAGAAACAATGAGAGACAAATCAGTTAAGTAAATGCTGTTGCCATAGGTGACCATTCCAAGCAAAAGACATCTCATATGCTTTGATATGGCTTTACACTGAAAAAATCTTCTTCCGCAGCTGGCTTTACTGAATGTTCTAAATTTTCCTGTACATGAAATATTCTGAAAATGTAATTCAATTGTCAGGAGCACAGAAATGAAAAGAAGCAAGGAAATGGCTCCTCACTGAGTTTTTGCCTTTCTCTTGATTAGATGAGCAGCTGTTGAGAAATGAATCTACCAAAATGACAATTTAACTGAGTCAAATCAAACTCACCCAGAAAAGACTGTTAACTCCAGTCAGGCTTCTTAGAACACTTTAGATACAAGGAAGGCATCCTGAAGGTGTCATTGTTTCTAAGTGGACACCTCTCTTTAACTTCCAAACTGACCCCATCTGCTCACATTTTTCACATCTTGGAAATGACTTCTTGTATGCTTGATGTATCGATGCAAGGAGCACTGAAAGGAATGATGTTTTTGGACGTTCCTGATGAGGAGGTGCAGAAGAGCTTAAACACATTCAATCCAACTTATATATTTCTTCCATTAAAAGTGTATCTTTTAAAGCCTACTATAAACAAAATACTTCGGTTGATAACTACATTTGTGCCTCACTTCTCATTTTTTTCTAGCCTCAGAATAACCTGTTGAGGTTGATGAGCCATTTTTCAGTTAAGAAAGCATAGGAAGGTGACTTATAAGTACTGGAATGGTAGCTTTGAACACAAGTATAGTGGCTTGCACTACGATATATCTTCCCTCTACGACATCGAGCCTCCTTCCAGGGCTTGAGGCCTCTCAGATGTAATGATGGCTGGGATGATTTTAAATAAAGAAACTGAATATTACTAAATTTTGTGAAGAAGGCAATTTAGAATTCCATTTCTCAACAAGGCATCAAGTAATCCAGAAACAAACTTTTTTAAGAGAATCCCAGAATTTTCCATTTGGCAGGATTACAAGAAATCTGGTTTCTGACTCCTTTTTCAGTCCTTTTCCCCATAATACCTATATACACTTTCTTCCACCTTCCCACAATGTCATGTGGAAAAATAAAGGCATGGTGAGATTGCTTTTGGTTTTATTTATCCTCATTGCAGAAAACAAATTATTTATTTATAGACCAGCTTTGCCAAAATGTTTTGGGGAAGCTAGGATTTCTTTGAAAGAGAACAAAAAAGTTGGAATTACATTGCGGTCCATGTATATTTAGTCCAAGACAGAAGGATCTAATTCCTCCCCTCCTTTCTTTTTTGAGTCTTATGCAGTAACATTGGCTTTTCCCCTTTTAACCTTGAACTTGGAAAATGCCTAAATCATTAATTTCTTGGGATGCAAAAATAGTTCCTAAAATAGCAATTCATTTGGTAAAATTGTCCAGTCAGTGAAATCCATTGAAAAATTCATAATACATACATAGGGAGTCTAGAAGAGGCAGAACTACTGTTCTGGGAGCATGAGAGGATTCAGAAACTACATACTGTACAGCCAGTGCATTGTTTCCGACTTGTTGTCCTAAAGCTGTGTCCAGTCATTAGTGACAAAGACAACAGTTAGCCCCTTCATCGTGTTTGTGTTTATATGTTTGTATATATTTATAAGGAGCCCTGGTGGTGCAATGGTTAAGCACTCGATTGCTAACCAAAAGATCAGTAGGTGGTTCAAACCCCCCAGCCACTTCATGGGAGAAAGATGTGGCGATCTGCTTCTGTTAATATTACAACCTTGAAAAACCTGTGGGGCAGTTGTGCCTCTCCTCGCTAGACCCTTGCTGTGGGTCAGAATTGACTCTATGGCAATGGGCTTGGGTATTTTGGATACTCATAAAAAGACAGAGCATACCCACCACTCTGCCTTCCTCAGGTACAAAAATCAAACTTCTTGATTTTTGTCTATAATTTATTCTACTTCTTCACGTATTTCCATTTAATGGGTAAAAGGAAGAAAATAAGCATTTGTCCTATGAAATTGAAATAATTAAATCATTAATTTAGGATATGTTCAGTGTGGCGGTTAGTTTTATGAATCAACTTAGCTAGGCTTCACAGTTGCTATAGAGTTGATTCCAACTCACAGCAACCCCATGTGTGTCAGAGTAGACATGAGCTCCACAGCGTTTTCAATGGCTGATTTTTCAGAAGTAAATCTCTAGGCCTTTCCTCCAAAATGTCTCTGTGAGGACTCAATTCTGCAACCTTTCAATTAGAAGCCAACTGTGTTAACTGCATCACCCAGAGACTCCTTGGCTAAGCTGTGCTGTTATTAGGTGAAGTCGAGTCAGTTCTGACTCATAGTGACCCTATGTACAACAAAATGGAACACTACCAGGTCCTGCACCATCCTCACAACCATTTCTATGTTTGAGCCCGTTGTTGCAGCCACTGTGTCAATCCATGTCATTGAGGGTCTTCCCATTTTTCTCTGACCCTTTATTTTACCAAGCATCATGTCTTTTTCCAAGGACTTGTCCCTCCTAATAACATGTCCTGGCTATACTTCCAAACCAGATTTGTGCATTCTTCTTCTAACAGTCCATGGTATATTCAATATTCTTTACCAATACCATAACTCAAAGGAATTGCTTCTTCTTTGGTCTTCCTTATTCATTGTCCAGCTTTCACATGCATATGAGGCAATTGAAAACACCTTGGTTTGGGCCAGGTGCATCTTAGTCCTCAAAGAGACATCTTGTTTTAAACACTTTAAAGAGATATTTTGCAGCAGATTTTCCCAGGGCACTGTTGTTGTTGTTATGTGCCATCGAGTCGGACCCAACTCATAGCGACCCCTCCTTGGGTTTCCGAGGCAGTATCACTATGGAAGTAGATTGCCCCATCTTCCTTCCGAGGAGTGGCTGGTGGGTTTGAACCGCCAGCCTTCTGGTTAGCAGTCAAGTGCCTTAGGCTCTATGCTACATCACTTGATTTCTTGACTGCTCCTTCCATGGGTGTTGATTGTGAATCCAAGTAAAATGAAATCCTTGACAACTTTAGTATTTTTTTAGTTTATCATGATGTTGCTTTTGGTCTAGTTGTAAAGATTTTTGTTTTATTTGTGTTGGGGTGTAATCCATACTGAAGACTGTAGTCTAAGATCTTCATCAGTAAGTGCTTCAAGCCTTTTTCACTTTCAGCAAACAAGGTTATGTCATATGCATATTGCAGGATATTAATGAGTTTTCCTCCAGTCATGATGCCATGTTCTTCGTATAGTCCAGCTTCTGAGATTATTTGCTAAGCATACACATTGAACAGTATGGGAAAAGGATATAACCCTGACATACACATTTCCTGATTCTAAACCACACTATATTCCTTTGTTCTGTTCAAATGGTTGCCTAATAGATAGATAGATTTATGTATAGGTTACACATGAATATAATTAAATATTCTGGAATTCCTTTCTTTACAATGTTATTCATAATTTGTTACAATCCACACAGTCAAATGCCTTTGCCTAGTTAATAAAACACAGGAAAACACATTTCTAGTATTCTCTGCCAGGTTGTAGTAGCCAATTATTCATTTAATCACTAATCTAAGTATTGCTATGAAGGTATTTTACAGATATGGTCAAATCTGCAGTAGTTGTCTTTACCTAAAAGAGATTATTTTTACTAATCTGACTAGCCTCACTCCAATCGAAAGGATTTAAGAGCAAAACTCTGGTCTCCGTAAGGAAAAAAACCATCTGTGGACTGCACTTTCACGTTCTGTCTGAGTTTCCAACGTTCTCTTCCTGATTTCCAGTCTGCCCTACAGATTTCAGACTTGC
>NW_006921706.1:9240098-9246049 GCF_000298275.1 Orycteropus afer afer
GACGGCAGTGAGTTATTTTATTTTATTTTGTATATATATATATATATATATATATATATATATATACACACACACACACACACCCATAGGGTTTTCTAGGCTGTAATCTTTATGGATGTTTTCTCACAACAGAGTCCTTCTTGACTATTTCACTACCAGGGAGATAGATAGATAGATAATGATAGATAAGGATATGATATATGGATATAGATACAGATCTGCTTCTGATTAATACAATCAGTTTCAATAAGAAAAAAATAGAATTAGGTTTTTAATTCCTCTGCTTTCTTCTCCAGCTTCTCTCCAAATGTTACTTTTGTAACTGTGAGTGTGGCTATACAACTTCATGGTTAAGGGATAGAGTTTGCATCTTTGGAGGGTGGTATCCTCCGGCATCTTGACCCTCTGGTCCAATGCCCTCTCTCTATCATATGGGAGCTTGTGTGCTCACACTTGCAGTTGACATCTGTAGCTCGTGTTACAATATCAAGTGTCTCTCAACGGACTCTCCCTGGCTAACACAGCCTCACCTCAGCTCTATAGACTTCTGCACATTCTGCTACATCCTCACTATGGTGGAATACATGACAGGTTCATAACTCTCAACTCAGCTGCCTACTTGTGCCCTGGCACTATAGGAACTTCTGGGTCCCATCTCTGCCACAATGAAACCATGAGTGGAGCAAGAAAGACAAATATCAAGCCCTCTTGTTTTCTAATGAAGTACACAGTACCACTAGATTTACTTTGACATGGTTTGCTCCTGATTGAAAACTTGTCCCTGAATCCCAAAGTGGGAGCCAGGACAAGAAGTCCTCTGCCCTCAATTTTCCTCACTTCTGAAGACACATGTCTTCTAACTCTCTCCTCTCCTCTCCTCTCTTCTCCTCTCTTCTCTTCTCTTCTCTTCTCTTCTCTTCTCCTCTCTTCTCATCTTCTTACTTCTTTCAAACCCCCAAACAGAAAAGAGTAGGCTTCTCTCTTGCTCCTAATCATATTTCATTTTTATTATTAAGAAGAAAGTTTTATGGACTAGAAGCCATAGGAGTATTTTCTCCACACTCTGGGAAAACTCTATGTTCTGAGTCCTGGACCTTAATATACTAAAACTCAAACTCACTGCTGTCGAGTCACATTTGACTCATAGCAACTGCTCCTGGGGTTTCCAAGGCAATATCTCTGAGGAAGTAGATTGCCCAGTCTTCCTTCCAAAGAGTGGCTGGTGGGTTTGCACCACCAGTCTTCTGGTTAACAGTCAAGTGACTTAGGCACTACACCACCAGAGCTCCTAATATGCAAAAGGAACTTATAAAGAAATTTAGCAAATCCATCTTCTCTTTCCTTCTCTTTTTTCTCCTCTCCCTCCTTCTTCTTCTTACCCATAAAAGCTCTTGTTCTGAGGCCATAAACTCAAGATATAAAACTTCAAATGGACAAAAATTTACAGGAAGAATAAATTGAATGGCTTTAACATTCACAAAGATATTATCCCTGCCTATTATTGGGGTTATCTACATTTACGTGCTTATAATTCTGTGTACTTGTGTGCAATTCATCACCTTAGTCATGGAGGTAGGTGTCAGAGGTGTAGACAAGCACTACTGGTGTACATACTACACAGAGTTCATAGTCTGAGGATGTTTTCCCCATCCTCTAAGATCTCCTCTACCATCTTTTCCAAACTGTTCATTTGTTTTACTTGCCACTCTTCTTTTATAAGTGTGTGCATAAGGAAGTCCATAGATTGTGTGAGTAATTGGTTCTTTGTACTTTGTGAATTATATATATTTAATTAGCTCGTACAAGTATCCTTCATTTATATCCTCTATTTCCGTCCCTCTCAAGCACTGTATATTTAAATCTTCTAGGTCAATGAGCAGCCTTGTAGACATCTCTTAAATGAGTCTTCCTGTCATATTGCATTTTCACTTCCTAGCAGAACCTAGAGGGGAGAGTGCCTTTTGATGAAGCAGCAGTTTGAGTGCTATATCTTGAGTGTTTTTCAATTATCATCTCCCTGGCAAGTTCAATCAAGGATTCTGAGAAGATTTCTTAAATCCACACTATTTGTACATGCAAGATTTCATATATTTAAATGGTCATCATTTTGTTGCATTAGAGCAAACATTGTCCCTTGTTTTGTATCCCCTGCCTTCAATTAGCTTGTTTAATTAAGGATATTATTAAAGCTTTTTTACAGGTTTGTGGTATACTGAGAAAGTGAGATACAAAATTCATTTTAAAAACTGCATATTTTAAATGTGTAGATAAAATAGTTTTCATTTATTTACATGTTTATAAGTAAGCATTTTTCTTAAAAATCAATTTTTCTATCAATTATCAAAGAAATATAAAGCAATGATACATAGACCGTATTTCTGGACAGTAATTTGTAGTTCCATCATATAGCAGTGACAAGAAATCCCATATGAAGATGTAAGTGGAAAATGATACCTGACTGATGGATTTTGGGGGTAGGCTGATTGGCATTCTAAGGATAAGACTATTTTGTTCCTTGATGGGAGATTAATACAGAAATAGATGTGTGAGTCAAACCTCAGCACAGTAATGATTTCCTGACAGGCATTCTCTCCAAACATTAAGTTTTAACCAAAGAACTATTGGACTTTGTATATTTTTTTCTCATTTTTTTTTTTTCCTATAAATTGGAAGAAAAAGGAATGTGTACTTTAAGTGAGACATAATGGTAGTTTGTATGTAACATATTGCCCACTGTAGACCCTGAAAGAAGTTAAATAATAGAAATGAGTCAACTGATTGGCTTATGGTAGAGAGAATTATGATTGACTCAGAGAACAATGCACTGGGGGCCATCATTAGCTCCTGAGTGGTTGAGACTGAGGACAAGTGCAATCTGGAATAATTCCTAGGACAAATCAAAAGAGATGGGCATCTGTCCCTTCAATGACGCCTAGAAATCAGAACCTTCTTTGATACATTACACATTTTCCCAACTTTGAATATAAGTCTTGGAGGAAAATCTTATTTTACTTCAATAGCTGTCAAGCTGTTGAAGTAGATGCAATGAATTGATTTTAAATATACAGTTACAACCATGAGATCCGAGTGAACAGTATCAACCACAACTGGCATCCACCTAAAGTCCATCCTCTTTTCCAAAAGCAAGGACATGGAAACATTATTAATTGAATACCTAATAAATGTAGAACTCTGGTCTGGGATTTTTATTTCTGATTTACCACAACCTTCCTGTGAGGTGTGATGCCCATTTTAAGATGTGGGAACTAAAATTTATAAGAATTAAATAAGTTATCTCCCTTGAACTCTGATCTGCCAAAATTCACTTTAGTTGTACTCCATCATGATGCCTCTCTGAGTGATTTGGTCAGAAGCTTCTGTACTTGTACTATTGAATGATGTATCTTGTTAGCACTTGTCACCATCTAACCTGTTTAGCTAGCAGTCAAAAGCTTTAGACCATTTCCTCCAGGGCTTTGCATGATCCTGCTCTACAAAACCCAACAAAGAACCCCAAGTGTGACCACAGAGGGTCAATGCAATGCTTACAATGCAGTGGGTTTTATGTCAGTTCTTATTTTGGGTTTTATTTATAACATATAATTTAGACCTGAGAATTAAGCAGTTTTTACCCTTCTGGCAGGTTTTGTGACACTAGAAGTTAAATGGATGGAAGTATATTTAGATGCCTATACGCAACATTAAAATGAGGTCTCCTTAAATTCCTGACTGAAGATACACTACAGTATTTCATAGAAGTGAGAATAGATCATCCATTTGATGAAAAGAGATCCAAAGCAATATTCACAATGGGACAGAGGAGATTGGGAGTGGGGGAGAGGGGACTTAAATCAAAATGATGGCTTAGTCAGACACATCAACCTTTCTCTCTACAGCAAAGACCCAAGAAACTAAGTGAAACACATACAGAAGCCTGAAACCCTGATTAAAAATGAAAGGATAAAGAACAAGATTAAGTATTGATCAAAAGAAGAAATTGACTGAAAACAGTGAATGAGAAAAAATGGAGTGGAGAGGCCCTGACAGCTGGCCCAGCACAGTGTTGTCATCTTGAGACAAAGACAGCAGCAATCCCAAGTGAGAAGCACAGAAAACAACTTCACAGAATTCCCAATAGGACACAGAGTAATTGTGTACAGATACCTGAGTAAAAGAAGTTCCCAATTGCTGGCTACAGCCAAAGGAAAGAGCCCAGGCATCCTCTCCTAAAGACCAGAGCATGTTCCTCCTCCCTCAATCTTCCTGATGATTAGTGACACAAACCCATACCATCAACTAAGTTATGAGTCCCCTTTTTCCCCTCCACCCAACCTGAACCACCACCACCACCACCCTCACCTTAACCAAATCTCCTTCTCCTAGCCAGTGATCCCACTGAGTGGCAATAGGTCACTTTGGCACAGAATCAGCTGTTCATCCCACCCCTCCTGCCCAATGATCTAACCAAGTGGCAGCAGTCTGCCTGGACACAGCACAGGATGCTTGCATCACCTATCCCATCTGCCAACCTAGCTAAGAGTCTTGTGTGACTTCATGTGCACCTGCGCACCACACCTTCCCCCTTTCCCTGATCTCCATACACTCCTTAATTTCTCTGCGCATTCTCCATCAGTCCCACCCAGGAAGAGGTTGTGAGATGCACTCTCCAGCCTACCCCTCACACTACCCCCACTGTGTGAGAGGCAATGGCAGTGTGACTGTGTGTGCACCCATCACTCACTGTCCCCCATCCAGTGGGAAGTGGTGACTGCTTCCTACTAGTCAGCCACACCTGCCACACCTGCTACACCACCCACTTGACAAATGCTACTGTCTACTTCTGCACCACTGGTCTAATGAGATAGTGGCCAACACTCACCCAAATTGCCCTCAGCCTCCCTGCAAGAGCAGTAAACAGAGACCTGTGGTTACACACCCAGCCACTACCCCACTCACCCAGAGACAGTTGGCAAGTGCTCCAGTGTAGCCAAACTAGCAACTAGAGTAGCACTTCCATCCCATCTACCTAGATACATCAAAACATAACAAAAAATCAAGACACAGGAACTAAACATGCAATAAATAAATAAATAAATACAATAACACTTAAATACCTCAGGGGAAAAAAAAAAAAAAAAAGATAATATCGAATCACCTAAAGAAGCAGGGCAAGATGGTTCCAGCAAGTGACCAAAATGAAGAACCAGGAAAACTCACTGAAGTAGAAATGGAAAAGCAACTACCAGATAAGGAATTCAAAAGACTTAATATAGGCCCTCACAGACAAAACTTTAGAAGAATTCAGGAAAACAGTACAAGAACAAAATGACAAAATAAATAGACAATGAGAAACCATTAAAAAACAGCAATTAGCTGGTAAGATGGAGGAATAGGCAGACAAGCTACACAGACCCTCTTCAACAAAGAAAAGAGAAACCTACTGACAGAGATACAGAATACAATCCTGGAGCCCTGAGCATTGAAAGGAATTGTACAGAAGTGAATTAGGCACCACACCAACTAGTGGAAAAACCTGAACAAAAAAGTGAATACAGAGATGATCAAAACAGTGGATTATCAGCTACTGTGATGAGACCAACAGCCTGAATATTTCCAAGGGGTGATGGGACCTAAGAATTGACCTAAAGATGAGCCCTGGTAGACAAGGGCTTCAGGGACAACTGTTCTGGCAGCCTGTGACCAGAAAGGGAACACCAAGGAGGGAGACAACATGAGCTGTGGACTTTCCACTGTCGGAGGGTGTAGTCATTTTGATTGTTTACAAGTGGCAGCCATTTTGGATATTTAAAGTGACCAAGGGTGCAGCCATTTTGAATCTTTATGTTGTTGTGTTGTTGCTGTTTGCCATCGAGTTGGACTTGACTCATAGTGACCCCTCCTTGGGTTTCCGAGGCAGTATCACTATGGAAGTAGATTGCCCAATCTTCCTT
>NW_006921706.1:9258707-9260190 GCF_000298275.1 Orycteropus afer afer
AAAAAAAAAAAAAGACTAAGTTCTTATTTCTTGGCAGAAACTATGCAGGCAATAAAGCAATAGGATGACATATAGAAAACACTGAAAGAAAAAAAATTGCCAACCAAGAACTACATATACAGCAAAATTATCCCTCAAATATGATAATAAAATTAGGATATTTCTAGATAAACAGAAAGTAAGATAATCTGTGAAAACCAAACTAACTTTAAGAAATACTACAAGACTCCTTCTGATGGAGAACCAACAATGTCAGATAACAACTGGAGATTAAGACGCATGACAACATCACCTGGAAATAACCCAGATAAAGAATTTTCAAAAATAAGATAAAGGCAAAAAACTGAAAACAGGGAACTGGAGATGACAATCTGTAAATTGTGACAACTCAAATCAAAAAGAGGGAATAAGTACTGTAGTTACAGAACTTTCATACAGAGTGAAAGTAAAGGTGATATCAAAATAGAACAATAGACTGTGTTAAACTTAGGAAGATAAAAGTAAATTGCAGGGTAACAACAAAGAAAATTAATAAACTTTCTTTCCAAAATAAAAAAGAAGAAAATTATAAAGACTCAGTAAACATAACATCAACAGCAGCAAAGGAAATGAAAGAAAATCCATAAACAAAAAGAACTCAGTGTGGAACAGTATGTAGAACAAAGAAATCATCAGCATCACACACACACACACACACACACAAAAATTTAAGGAGCAAATACATACTTATTGATAATCACACTGAATGTAAATGGATTAACTGCACCACCAGCAGAGACAGATAGCAGAATGGATAAGAAAACTTGACTCATCAATACTCTACCTAGAAGAAACATATATTAGAAACAAAGATAAAAATGAGCTAAAAATTAAAGGATGGAAAATAGCAACCAAAGTAAATGGCAACCAAAAAGAGCAGGAGTGGTAGAATAAATCTCTGATAAAAATAGACTCCAATGCAACAATCAGCATAAGAGACAAGGAAGGACATTGTGTAGTAATTAAAGGGTCAATCCAAGAAGAGGACATAACCATAATAAATATCTATGCACCCAAAGGAAGAGCTCCAAAATACATAAAACAAACTTTAACAGAAATGAAAAGAGAAATAGAAAACTCCACAATTATAGTAGGAAACTAACACATCCCTTTCAATTATGGACAGAACAACTAGAAAGAAATGCAAGATCTAAGCAACACAATCAACTTGATTTAATAGACATATAGAGAACACTTTACCCAGCAGCAGCACAATACACATTCTTTTCTACCACACATACATTATAAACAGATTCTTCATCAAATAAGATACTTAGTAAGAAAAAAAAAAAAAAAAAAACATAAAGAGATGCTTGTATAAGCATGAAGAGATGCTTAGCCATTGTTGTTGTTGTTAGGTGCCGTCAAGTTGGACCGGACTCATAGCAACCACTCCTTGGGTTTCCAAGGCAGTATCACTATGGACCTTTCCTTCTGAGGAGTG
>NW_006921706.1:9260500-9267132 GCF_000298275.1 Orycteropus afer afer
GAGGGCCTTCCCCTCTTTCGTTGACCCTCCACTTTACCAAGCATGATATCCTTCTCCAGGGCATGGTCTCTTCTGACAACATGGCCACTTTAGGCAAGACAAAGTCTAGCCATTCTCATTTCTAAGAAGCATTCCAGCTGCACTTCCTCCAGGACAGATTTGTTAGTTCTTCTGGCAGTACATGGTACTTTTAATATTCTTCACCAGCACTACCACCCAAAGCATCAATTCTTCTTCTGTCTTCTTTATTCATTGTCCAGCTGTCACATGCACATGAGGAGATTGAAAATACCATGGCTTGGATTAGGCACACTTAGTCTTCAAGGAGACATTTTTGTTCTTCAGAACTTTAAAGAGGTCTTTTGCAGCAGATTTGCCCAGTGCAATACATCATCTGATGTCTTGACTGCTGCTTCCATTGGCATTGATTGTGGAACCAAGTAATATGAAATCTTTAACAATTTCAATCTTTTCTCCATTTATTTTGCAGTACTACCAATGATCAAAAAAAAAAAAAAAATCTGACAAAGATGTGGGGACATTGGAACTCTTACACACTGCTGATGGGATTGTAAAAAGGTACAACCACTGTAAAAAATAATATAGTGTTTCTTTGAAAAGTTAGAAATAGAGATACCATATTGTCCAGCAATCCCACTCCTAGGTATATATGCTAGAGAAATAAGAGCTATGACCTAAATAGATACATTTACACCAACGTTCATCACGGCATTATTCACAGTAACAAAAAGAGGGAAACAGCCTATTCATTGCCCATCAATAAATGAGTGGATAAACAAAGTGTGGTACATACATGTAATGAAATACTATATAACTTTAAAGAATAAGTGAATCCTCAAAACATCCCACAACATTTGCTGAGTGAAATTAGTCAATCATAAAAGGACAAATATTGTATAAGACCAGTATTATAAAAAGTCAAGAAAAGGTTTATGCACAGAAAGAAATATTCTTTGATGGTTACCAGAGATAGGAGAGGGAGGAGGATAAAATTACTAAAGAGATCAATATGCATTCACTTGAGTGAAGGGAAAGGCATATATAATAAGGAGGAGGTCATCACAACATGACCAAGGTAAAGAAAGACACTGGAAGGTACACAAGAGTAAAAAGAAACAATGGGAGATACTATTACCTACACAACCCAGCAATAACAGTAATAACAAACAATAATTTATGAGTGTATCCGTAGGTAGATATATAAGCTGCAGAGGTGTGGAATGGCATATGGCATTATACCAATGAGCAAATATATAGGCTTGACAAAGGATATTTCTCCATGAGTATTTGTATGTGTTGCAAATATATCCAGATATATAGTAACACATATAGTGAGCAAAGTTATGCAAGCTTCTTAGCCATAACCAAACACTTTGAGGACTAAGCCACTGGGCTTGTGGGCTTAGCACCTCAGTCTTAGGACACATCTAAGTTAATCTTCATAACAGCCATGAAGACAACATTCTACATCCTACTCTGATGAGTAGTAACTGGGGTCTTAAAAGCTTGTGGTCACCATATAACCCACAGCCTATACAACTATGAGACCAAAAGAACGAGATGGTGCCCGGCTACCACTGTCAACAACTCAGAGTGGGATCTATGTAGGAGATCCTGGATAGAGAGGGAGAACAATGTGGAACAAAACTCAAAATCATTTGGAAAAAAAAGGCGGGGACCAGGTTTGCTGGTCTGATAGTGCCTAGTGGAACTCCTGAGACTATGGTCCCTAACTTCCCTTTAGGTCTGGAATTGAACCCACACCTGTGGCTTCCAGCCAAACAAAAGACAGGTGTAGGAGTTGAACATTTACCTGAGGTAGATACACTCTTTGGAGAGAACACTAATGGGAGAATAGAAGGGCTGTGTATGCACAAAGAGACAGGTCAGGGGGCAGGAGTGCATGGAGGGATAGACATAGGGAAGAGGTAACTGTCAGGAGGAAGAGGGAGAGGAGCTGTTACACTGGGGTAAACTGTGGTCAATGTGAGACAAAGTGTATGTGAACTGCTGTATGGAAAGTGAATTTGCTCTGTAAACTTTCACCCAAATCACAATAAAAATAAATAAATAAAAAGCTTGTGGTCAGCAATCTAAGATACAACTATTGGCCTCTTACCATCCAGAGCAGAAAAGAGTGAAGAAAACAAAATACTCAAGGAAACAATCAGTCCAGCATACTAATGGGCCACACAAGCCACAGACTCCACTAGCCAAAGACAAGAACTTTGTGATGCTACCACTGCTGACCACTCTGATTGGGATCACAATAAAAGGTCCTGTACAGAGTGGGAGAAAAATGTAGAACAAAATTCAAAATCATAAAAACAAAGACCAGACTTACTGGTCTGATAGAGAGTAGTGGAACCCCTGAGACTATAGCCCTTAGACAGTCTTCAAATTTGTAACTGAACCCACTTCCAGAGATCACCTTTCAGCCAAACAATAGACAATAAAGTGAACAATAACACCTATGAGAAGTGTGCTTCTCAGAACAATCAACCATACAAGCTTAAAAGGACAGCATTTACCTAAAAACAAATTTCAGAAGGCTGGAAGGGTCAGGAAAGAGGGGTGAATGGAAATAGGGAACCCAGGGAGGAAGTGAGAAGGGTGCTGTTCCATTGAGGACATTGCAACTAACGTCACAAAACAAAATATGTATAAATTGTTAAGTAGGAAACTAATTTACTTTGTAAACCTTCACCCAAACCATAATAAAATGTTAAAGAAAAAGAAAAAAAACAAAAAGATCAAGGAGGATCTTGCCAAAACCAAGAGAGAACATAAACTGGCTAGGACTTGGAAGGTTGTCCTGGAAGCTTGGTGGAGTGAGCACTAGAAGAGACCACAGAGTGAGACCATTGGGAGAAGCTTAGTGGCATGTAGTTGGAAAGTTAGATCCAGCCACAGAGAGGAGGTTTTACTATTATGTTAAAAGTCCTGGTCATAATTCAAATAACAAAATAATAAAGAGGGTAATAATGATAATAGTTCCTATTTATTGCATACTTACTAGTTTTCGGGTATATAGGACTGTATTTACTTGTTCTCTGAGGTCCCACAAATACTTATGTGTCCTCTCTGTTCTTTCCTCCATGCTATGTGAGTCTCATGCTGAAAAGATTTCCCTTCCACTTCCCAATGCATGGGCTCTCTTTCCTCTCTCCTTTCATCGTCACTGAGCCTTCTCATTTTCCATCCCATCAGGCTGACTTAGTCTGGTTTCTGTGTGAGGCACCTAAGAATGTTTATCTGGCTTTCTTCAAATCTTGGTTTCTGCTTTGGTATCGTTGGGAAGAAGAAAATCAGCTCTCATGGTGCTATGAAAAAGAAGATGGGGAAGGAAGGTAAATACAATTTTAAAAAAAGACTAAAACATCAAGAAATAGCCCAGCAACAGATCTTTCATTATTGTCTATTTCACTGACTGGAATGAAAGCTCCACCAGAGTGGACAGCACATCTTCCCTGCTCAAGACACCAGTGCTAGCACAGGCAAATAAACGTTTGTTGAAAGGATAAAGGAATTATGTGAAAGCTGAACAAATAGAGAATAGAAGACAGGAGTTTTCTCTAGGGTCATTTGCTTAACTTCCTAGATTACTCACACCAAAAAAAAAAAAAAAGAGGCCATAAGAACTCTACAGTTTACATCGAATTATTCCACAACAAAAGCTGCCATATTCCTTCAAAGATGTGGAAGAATGCACATAAGCTCCCAGAAATATCAGCTTTCCTCTAACTAAAACGCCGTTTCTTAGATGTGTCCCCCCTGCCATACAGGCAAAGGCGAGGTAAATACTGGTTGTATTGAAATGAGGCAAAAAATTAGAAAATAAATGCTACGGTTTTTCAGGAATACATTAAGATCAGCAGCAGATATTAAGACTTTTAGACAAGATTTTGTGCACTTTGCTTGTAAAAACAGAGTACAGATCCTTCATCTGACAACTGAGTTGGAATTACCACTCTAAATTTGCTAGCTGCAAGGTTTTGTCAAGTTGTTTAACCTCTCATGCTTGTTTCATCATCTGTAAATCAGGGAGGATCATACCTGCCTCATAGTGCCGTGAGAATTAAATGAGCCATATATGTAAAGCATTTAGAAAAGAGCTTGCACACAGAAGTGATGCAAGTGCCAGTTGTTGTTACTATAATAGGATTGTTGTTGTTAGGTGCCATCGAGTTGGCTCCAACTCGTAGCGACCCTATGTGCAACAGAACGAAGCACTGCCCGGTCCTGTGCCAACCATACAATTCTTGCTGTATCTGAGCCCATCGTTGCAGCCACTCTGTCAATCCATCTTGTTGAGGGCCTTCCCCTTTTTCATTGACCTTCCACTTTACCAAACAGGAGATCCTTCTCCAGGGAATGGTCCCTTCTGACAACATGACCAAAGTAGGTGACATGAAGTCTGGCCATTCTTGCTCCCAAAGAGCATTCCAGCTGCACTTCTTCCAGGACAGATGAGACTGTGCTTGTCAAATGGCCTGGTACAGGGCCTGATATGTCACGTGGGAAGTAGAAGGCAAAGAACTTTAATAAAGACATGTGTCATGTATACTACTCATTTTATATATGTTATCTCATTTAATCTTCACATCATTTCCGTTTATAAAACAAAAGCAAAAACAGTACCAAAAGCAGTTTTAGAGAGGTTGAGTACATATGTTAAACTCTCATTGCTAGTAAGTGATAGAGCCAGATTTCAAACCTGGATTTATCCGATTCTAAAGCCTGTTTTGAATGGATTAAGTACAGAACTACTTAGAAAAAGAAACTTCAAGTTTAGAACATTTTCAGTTATAGGGTTCTGTACTAGAAACTTTAAAATGACTGTAGAACACCCAATATTGTTTCCCAAAAAAGTGAATTACCTCGCTGGAGAAAAGAGTAATTTCCCTTTTGGGATATTGTAAAATCTTACCTATTTTTACTGAGGCAGATAAAGACTAAAATATGGATTTACAAATACAATATCAGTTTAAAAAATTTTTTTCAATTACAGTGAGTGCTGTTTTGGTGCTCTGAAACAGGAACAGATTACTCAATAAGTAAGGCAAGAATGTGCTTAGGGCATCAACAAAATAGGGGTGCCAGTTGTCCAAAGCAAAGACCTATAGATGCCAAGCAGACAGGACATAAGGAAAAGCAAGCACTGCAGTGCAATGGAACCGGTAAGGCACTAAACGAAATCCATACCATTTTATAAATATCGTATATGATCACAGTTATATTTTCCTTCTTATTTCGGATGTTATACCCTCATGTTCAGTTCTATCTGATAGACCACATAAGAATGTGCCAGCAGCACTATAATCTCATAACTCGTGACACATCTGGCCCTGTCCTGTGCCAAGTGAACCAAATTGTGTCTTCAGATTGAGCATACTCCTGTTGTGTTTCATGCTCTTTGCAATAGCTCTCACACCCACTGGGTATCAGCAGTAGTAGTCCAATGAACTGCAAAGATGGTAGTATCAAAGGATAGAAAGTGAGTACACAAGTTTTTAAGTATTATGTCAAGACAAAAAAACACTCATGGAAATCTGCAAAGATCCAACCAATAAACTTCATATGATGAATGAAACTTTCTAACAACCTTGTAAGTACTCTTTGTTTTGACTATCTCACACCTGAAGAACAAAAGTACATGTTTGTTTACTAATTTTCAAATACAAATGTTTGTGTTTTTGTGTTAATGTCCAAATTCAAATGTAAGTTGTAATTTATAAATTTTAGTTTCATAAGGTTTATTTATTTTCAGTTATTCACATTGATTTGCTATGGTGGAACCAAATTCAAAAAGTGACATCACGTTATGTCCAGGTGAAATGAAATGGCAACAACTAAGTGAAGTACAAAAACAAAAGTTCACAGAAGAGAAAAAGAATTTGTGAATCCCTAAAGACAATTACAAAATTAACTTCCTTTTTAAAACAAAATAAAACAGAAGAGACTTCTTCCATTGAATGATTGAGTTTAATGGGTACAAATCATTGTACTTCTGCTAGAGCTGAAATGACTAATAGCAATATGAATATAACAGAAATTAATAATGGTGTAGAGAGTGAAACTATTTTATAATCTAAAATTGTTGCATCTGTAGACCCTGTGAATAACATAAATACAGATCCTGCTTTTTTATTGTAATAATGTAAATTATCATATCAAAAGAGGACCAAATGATTGCCGACATCACAGTGGACCATTTGAAAACTCATGTTGAAAATTTCTGTATAGTAAACAAACAAGGTTCTGTAGCCAGAATATACTTTTACAGTGCAAAGATAATGGTGAAAATTTATAAGAGGGAATGGCTACTGTATTCTCCCATCATTTGGCACTCTCTTTCTCTCTCTTTCTCTATATATATATGATACATATTATATATAATATGATAAAGGAAACCAAACTCACTGCCATTGAGTTGGATCCGACTCATAGCGACCCCTCCTTGGGTTTCCCAGGTGGTATCGCTACCGAAGTAGATTGCCCAGTCTTCCTTCTGAGGAGTGGCTGGTGGATTTGAACCACCAGCTTTCTGGTTAGCAGTCAGATGCCTTAGGCACTACACCACCTGAGCTCATCAATAATACAATATTATA
>NW_006921706.1:9267232-9268697 GCF_000298275.1 Orycteropus afer afer
CTCAAATATGATTAAAAAACAGTTCAATTCACAGAGGTTGTATGTCATCGTATTTAAACTAAAAACATGGTTTTGGCTTAACTCTTGAACTGGAAACATAAATTAATGAAGCACATCAGTACTGGAAAGCCATTTTGCAATCTGTTGTTGCTTTCATTTTAATAATCACTAGACACAGACTATCTTTTTGAGGAAGAAACTAAGTGTTTGAATCTCTACAGAATGGAACATTTGGGAGTATACTTGAATATGCTGCTCAGTTTGATCCATTTTTAGCAGGTCATATTTAAAAATATGGTAACATAGGAAAAGGCAGCTTATTGTATATCTAAAAATGTGTTGAGAATATACTTAAGAAGTGATAAATTTAATCAACTATTTTCAGTGAAATAAGTAAAGCTTGATATTTCAGTTTGTCTGTAAATTCCATTCCTGATCTTTCTCATACATCAACCAAGTAGTGTTTTAAGATACATATATCCAACAGGTGGAAAACATTTATTAGCTTAAAAAGTCATACCAGCAAAGAAATTGCAAATCAAATACTTCACTGTTTATATGAAATTTGCAAAATTGATTTTTTTCTAAATGCAGAGGCTAGTCCTATAACAATGCTGCCAATATGTCAGCATATTATAAAGGTACATGACAGAAAATTTTAGAATGTAATAAATATGCCATTTTCATACTATGTGGTGCATGTTCTCTTAATCTTGTAGAATACAATGCAATAGATTGTTGTCTGGAAGCAGTTGATTTTTTTTTTTTTCTACTTTTCAGTTACTCTACATATTTTTGCTGCCTTTACTCACTGATGGGCATTTCTTAAAACATATTAAGGTAATGATGGAGCATTGAAATGCATTTCTAATACATGCTGGAAAAGTGCATGCTGTAACAATGAGTACAATCCTGGAATCATACACTCAGATTCTAGATGCCTTAAAAAATATATATTGCTGAATATGCAAAAGAGAGACACCAAAAAAAATGCTAAAAACATTCCTGACAAAATGCAAACACTAGAGTATGTATTTTGTTGGTTATGTGGAATAATATTGCAGCATTTTCATTGGACAAGTCAAGCTCTCAATATTCAGAACTAAATTTAAAGACATGCACAGATCTCTACCAGTCATTAACAAGGTATGTGCATAATTTAAGAGAAGATTTTGAAAGCACAACAAAACAAATACTGATTATCAAGCAATTCAGTGTCACAGATGCATTAAAATGAAACACGTAAGTGACCGAAGTGCTCCGGAAGTATCTAGTGTCAGAAATTAATTTTATGTAACCACATACTACTATACCATCATTGACACATTTGAATCTTACATGAAAAGGAGGGTGAAAGTATGTGAAGTCCTTTCAAATAGATATTCCCTCTTAAAGTAAATGTGGATATATTTGATGAAGAATGCCTAAAGGCATTCAAGAAATTAGTGTGGGCTTATCAAAATGA
>NW_006921706.1:9269712-9272051 GCF_000298275.1 Orycteropus afer afer
TTTTTTTTTTTTTTTTTTTAGTGTATTAAATGTATCAGAAGGCAAGATCTCCATCATATTTCCCATGATCTCCTGTGTATATTTCTCAGTCTCAATGTGTTTTCATTTTATTCATGTGGGCATCTTGGATATGTGATGTATTTTAACGAATAGATACAGGTGGGTGGGTATTATTTTCCTTGTTTTGTGACTTTATTTCTATTCAATATCCTCACTTCTTTCTCTGTCCTAGGGAATTCTGATGGCACAGTGCTTAAAGCATTTGGCTGATAACCAAAAGGTTGGTAGTTCAAAACTACCAGATGCTCCCCAGGAGTAAGATGAACAGTGTACTTCCATAAAGATTCACAGTCTTGGAAACCCTGTGGGGCAGTTCTACTCTGCTACAGGGTCACCATGAGTCAGAATCAACTCACCAGCAGTGGGTTTGGTTTGGGATTGGCTCTGTCCCCTTACTTTCACTTTGGTCTTCCCTACCCTCCCCTCTTTGGCCACAATGTAAATCTGGAATATATTGTGTTTACATCTGATAAAGTTATGCATTCTCCATTCTTAAGGATGAATATGAAACATGAACAATGTTAAGAAACAAATGTGAATGATGAAAACAATAGTTGATTTTTCTCTCTTTGGAAGACTGACACAAGTGACTATATGCTGATTCTTTCCTGATAGCATAAAAAGGTTCCCACCTCTCTTTAAATAGGCACTGAATAAATTTGGCAAACCATGTAAAGGAGCAGCATCAAGAACATGACTTAAATAAATTATCTATCTAAAATAAAAATTATATCTTAAAAGATTTGAAGCTAGGAAACTGCCTTTAGGGTGTGTAGACTACTTAAATATTCTACAATAGATATTAGAATTCATCTTTGGAGAAAACTTTCACTGTTACACCCTTCTAGTCATGCTGACATAAAGAAGTACCTACACAGTGTTCTTGGGAATTAACCTAAAAGAAGATGCTTCAGACTGGCTTTCAGTATACTGTTTAGTATTGAAGTTATTAGCAACAATGAGCCCCTACAGAATCAGAAATTGCCCTGAGCCTGAAATGCATTGTGTGTTCCTGGAAGATGTAAATGATTTTTGTCAAGTATTTTCTCCCAGGAGCTAAGACTGTACTCTACCAGATGAGATAGACGATTATTATCTTCTCTTCAACTCATGTTACAGATAACACTATGAAAAACAGCAAGTCTGGTTTGGCACAGCACTATCTGTACCAAAGTGTTGATATCCTCAAATTGTTCTAATTTCAAAACGAATCCAGTTTGGGAAAGGTGTTATAGACCTTAACAGTCTACACTAACATTTTCAGAGGTTTGGAATATTTGCCTCTGAAGAGAACAGATATTCCCAATGTCAGGTTACCCAATAAGCAAAGGAAGTGTGGGCTTACTTGTGCTTACTTACAATCTGTAGTAAACAATTTCACATTTTTTTCACTACACTCAAGCACTCTGCTTCTAAGTATGGCTGCCATCTGTCTCTCTTCCAACCCCACAGCACTTTCCTAAAGAATCAAAACCTCTTTTCTAATTTACAATCCCTGATAGGGACTGAGTAGCCTCTAAGCAAGGTAAGCACACGCTTACTTGTGCTTACTAACTAATCTGTAGTGAATAGTTTCACAAGTTTTTCACCTGGGGAAAGAAGAGGTACACAAAGCGAGGGGAAGGAAGATGAGTGGGGTTAGGAGGAATAATGAAAGGAGTAAAAGGGAAAGGAAAAACCCACATCACTGTGACAGAGAGAAGAGAGATTTCAAGGTGAAATGGTCAAGGATAAGAAAAGCTGAAAAGAAGTCAAATAAAAGTAGTCAAAAGTTACCTTTAGGTAGTTCATTTTATCCTGGCATTTGCACAGTATTGGAGTTTTTAACAGTTTCTTCAGATGTAAAATGGCTGAGTAAGAATAATTCCCTCACTCAAATGATGGGTTTAACTTTTAGAAAGAACACAAAAAAGACAATGTTAGAAATGTGACCATTCTCTTCCCACTCTTTAATCAAGGAGTGGCCTTGCCGAGTCATCTTCCTTCTGAGAGAGATTCTAAGAGTCTCTATTAAGCTCTGTATCATTGCTGAATAGATTACTTGATAGCACATGCCAAATAACTGTATTCAAACATCAAACAGCACATGAAATTCTCAAATCAAACATCAGGCAAAACTAAACCATGCAACACAGGACAGAATATGGAAGAAATCACACTCCCCTTGAAACCTGAGAAGTTTGAAAGAGCCCAAACCAAACTCACTGCCCTCCAGTCAATCCTGACTCATAGCGACTCCTCCTTGGCTTTCTGAGGCAGTATCTCTATGGAAGTAGATT
>NW_006921706.1:9272151-9294319 GCF_000298275.1 Orycteropus afer afer
GGCACTATGTCACCAGAGCTCCTAAATGTTGCTAAGTGAGCAAAAATGTATTAAACAAGTTTCACAATCTAGGTGGCATTTATGCATCTGGTAAGCTAGTGCCTAAGGCACTCTATTGCTAACCAGAAGGCTAGGAGTTCAAACCCACCAACCATTTCTCAGAAAGAAGATTGGGCAATCTATTTCCATAGTGATACTGCCTCAGAAACCCAAGGAGGGGTCGCTATGAGTCGGGTCCAATTCGATGGCAAATAACAACAAAAACGACAACATAGCCACAAAGAACTGAAAGCTGCTAACAACCACGTTACCTATGGATTGAATTGTTGTTGTTGTTGCTGTGTGCCGTAGAGTCGGACTGACTCATAGAGACCCCTCCTTGGGTTGCCAAGGCAGTATCACTATGGAAGTAGATTGCCCACTCTTCCTTCCGAGGAGTGGCTGGTGGGTTTGAACTACCAGCCTTCTGGTTAGCAATCAAGTGCCTTAGGCACTATGTGACCAGAGCTCCCAATGGATTGAATTATGTTCTCCAAAAATAGGTGTTGTGGATCCTAACCTTTATGCCTATGGTTTTAGTCCCATTTGGGAATGAATTGTCTTGTTATGTTGATGAGGAAGGATTAGTATAGGGCATATCTTTAGTCAATCTCTTTTGAAATATAAAAGAGATTAAACAAGAGAGAGAAGCAGAGATAGGAGAAGACACATGTCAAGCCACATGAAGATCACCCAGGAGCAGGAGGTCAGAAGAAACAAGGACCTTCCTGCAAAGCTGACAGAGAAAGCCTCCCCTAGAACCGGTACCGTGAATTTGGACTTACAGCCTCCTAAACTGTGAGAAATAAATTTGTTTGTTAAAACCAAACAAAAAAGAAGATGGCATTTATAGATTTTTATTTACTATTTGCAACTCATGCCAATAGCTGCAGTTCATTGGTAGAATGGCAAAGCATAAATATTGGAAATAAACCCTGAAACAACCATGTTTGCATGAACAAAACGCCCACTCTGCAATTAAGGGCAGGCGATTATCCCAGGAATCACTCCTCATGCATTCTGTGACAGTCAGGACCTGGCACAAGGCTCAGGGAAAAGGACACTGAAGGGAATTTAAGAAAAACCAATGGCTACTTCCCTTTGGGTTAATGTAACTAGGAAACAAAATTTGAGGCTAAAAATTAAAATTAAAGGCAAATGACAGCTTATGATTTAATGTAAAATAGTACAATAAGCCAAATAGTGATCATTCATAAGTTATAATAAATAATGTCATATAGATTTTAGCTACTAGCAGAAAGCAGGACAACACCATGTTCCCCATCAGCATCCAGGCTTTTCCTCGTGAACATAAAGGCAAACTGGAAGTGAACACGCACGCTCATGACCTGCACTCTGTTTCCTCTCCAGAGATATTTACCCAATATAGAGAACAGGGCCATCTTTTAATTAAATCAGTTTTCCTTGGCTACTATTTAGAGCTTGGCTGATACCATATGGGGATTCTGCTCATGTCACACCCTGCCAAATAAAATCATCCATGGCTGTAGGCTAAAAAAAGGCACTGGCACAATGCAAAAACAGACACTAGAGGTGAAAAACAACCAAAGAGAAAAAGAAAAAAGAAAGAGCAAAACTCAAGAGATGAGTCATACTATATTTACAACTTTCAGCCCGATAACCTGGCACAAACTGCTCATCATTGTCAGATACCTGAAGAAAGGGGTAAAAAAAAACCATTAAGAAAGAAACTGTCAAGTTATAAGGAATATCAAGTAAGATCTTTGTGGGCTGAGAGCAAACCTACAATTGTTTGCCAATGCGTTCCTATTTAAAATGGTATTGACAATGATACTTGGGAGGGTAATTATAAGGGATCATTGATGTTAACTAGAAAATGTGCATCTGTGTGTTTTGTGTGTGTGTCTGTAAAATATGATGGCGACAGTTGTAGTCCCTCTGAATTTTACCTGCCAGATGGAAATAAAAGGAATCACAACATTTTTAAAAGCTCCAAGATTTCTATTAGCTGTAGGATTTCCTTTAGCAAGAATGGAGTAAAAAGATCTTTCAGTTGCTCCCATTCCAGTGCTCAGGTAGCTCATCCAAATTACCTACACAATTCTTTTAAATGATGCACAGTTATCTGGCATACCCCTCTGCTTCTTTAAAAATGCCTGCTTTGGTATGCTCAGTCTACTGCAAATCACACTACTCTAATTAAAAACATTTTCCCTAAATTTCAGCAAAATACACGACAAAGTTTTTAAAATAGAAGAACTGTTTTCAGTGATTATGAAATTGGATCAAGTGCAGGTCCCTGCCTAGTGCACAGTCAGGCCGAAACAGTTTACACATCGAGTGATTAAAAGGAGAGAAAATTATTTATTGCAAAGCAGCAATTCAAGGAGTCAGGGGTTCATACCCAAATCTGACTCCCCGAATGGTGGTAGGGTAACAGTTTATGTAAGTTTCAGGAGAGGGGGTTATACATATTCATAAAAACTTTAGGAATTTGGGCGTGAATTGGCTGAAATTTCCTTCGCCTCAGTTTAAAGGGACAGTCTTTTTTAATGTAGTGCGCTTGTACGCTGAATAAGTCACGTCAGCTTCCTGTCATCAATTGATCTGGGTTAGGCAGAGGGGAGAATATTAGTTTCCAACAACTTTGTTCCTGTTGGTCTCACTGCGCATGTATCTAAGCCAAGGTAACTTTTCAAGTTGTCTCCCAAAACACATCCGAAACACGTCAACATACTTACCACCTGTTTCTAGGGGATAGCATGGAGACAGTGTGTAAATTGACCTTTCATTCCATTCAGTACTTAAGGAACTGAGTTAACATGTTTACTTATCTGCCTTCAACCGGGATGTAGGTTGAACTTTTACTCCAGCTGGCTTCAATTATGCCCATTTATAATAACAAAGATAAATAATAAACTCCACTTTGTCATGCAAAATATTTTGCCTGTGACTGATCAAAAGAATATCTTTACTTCATCACTTATGATGTCACATGACCTCTGTATTTTTAGTAAAGGAAAAATAGCAGAACTTAAAGCATTCATCGGCAATCAAAATAAATATGCACTTTTCCACGTGTAAAATATTTTCATCACAATTGATTTAGACATCACAATAACCTATTCCCAATTGACAGAATATTATTAAAATGAGTTTTTGCATGTACGTACACAGGTAAGCACACAAAAACTATGGAAGATCAATGTTAGGTGACTTTTAATACATAAAAATATAGTGAGTTATTATCCTAATTAGCTTCAGCTGTGATCTGATGACCAAAAAATTAAATTCACTACCATTGAGTCCATTTGACTCATACTGACCCTTCCTTGGGTTTCTGAGGTGGAATCTCTATGGAAGTAGATTGCCCAATCTTCCTTCTTAGGAGTGGCTGGTGGGTTTGAATTGCCACCCTTCTGGTTAGCAGTCAAATGCCTTACTAGTAATATATTGTACTAACATTTTTTTACCCAGTCAAGTTATATTAAACAGATGTCAACTGAGCTCTGGTGGCGTACTGATAAGGTACTTGACTGCTGACTGAAGGGTCAGCAGTTCAAACCCACCAGCAGCTCTGCAGAAGGAAGACTGGTGATCACTTCCGTAAAGATTTACAGCCTTAGAAACCCAAATGGGGGTTGCTATGGGTTTTTTTTTTTTTTTTTGTTGTTGTTGTTGTTAGTTAATCTAAGGGGGGAAAATGGGCCTGTTTTGTATAGGAATTCTTCTTAAAATAAAAAGTATCTTGAAAAAGTTTCAGATAGACAACTGATGGGGTTAAGAAAAATTTATATAAAAAGAAATTAGGTTACTGAATATAGTACACATAGAAATAAAGTTTGTTTTGTTGTTGATCAAATCAGACCTATGTGGCTGAATAAAATTTATGTTTTATTATTAAGAGCATATGAGTATCCAATGACATTGTATTGGATTGCTTATTATATTTGACATTGAGCTGTTTTCTAACAACTTTCTCCTACATGCCAATATTTAAGCTTACTGAAGACACACTCGACCCCCTGCCACCCAATGAAACCGAATAAATTAAGAATACTTTCAAGTTATAAATCCTGCCTTCTTGATGAACCTATGCAGTAAGGAGATTTTTTTTTTCCCTCATCAGATTGCACTAATATATGATACTATGGGTAAAAACTTTAAAGTCAGGCAAACTTCAAATCACAGTTCTACCATTTTTTTTGGCTGTTTAACTTTGGGAAAGTTATTTAACTTAATTTTATTCACAAGTTTAATAGTGATAATGCAGATTTTTCTGTGAGGATTAAATAAAATAGGCTAAACATAATGCCAGGCACCATGACAAGTACTCAATAAATATTATGTATTTTCTTCTTTCCAGTCCTCCACCATCAATCCCTTTCTTTCAATTTACAAAACAAAAAAAATCTTTACTCCTTTTTTTCCTCCTATTATTAGCATCTTTCTTTAGTATTTTTTTTTTTAATTGTGCTTTGGGTGCAAATTTAACATCTTTACTTCTAATGAATTATATGGAAGGTAATAAAAATATTAGCCAAAATCATACATTAGCACTATCTTAGACATTAACAACACAGCACAGTTTTTGACATCGTATTAAGTTTGATTTTTCTTGTATTTGTGAGTAAATGAAGTAGTACTGCTTGACCACCCAGGGACCTTGTAGTACCCTTTAAAATAAATCTCCACATTAAAAAACTACAAAAATGGTTTATATATATATACACAGATATAAGTAGCAATGCATAAAGAATCAAATCCTTCACTTTTTTTGTTGTTGCCAACATACTTCCGTGTTTTGGTTCTCCTCTGAATTAACAGCCACACAGATAAAACTATTGAGATGCAAAATTACCAGCCACAGCAATTACTGTGGTTTTAAAGGCCAACAATTAGAAGAATCTAGCAAAAATGTAATACCTTTTACAGTAATATTTAAAATAACTAGTGATGAACAAAAGTATATTTGTAACTGAATATATATACTGGTATGAACGTCTGAAAAGCCAAATATTTCTTTCTTACTATCAAAGACACGATACGTATCACTGCAAGAAAGGCGTAACAATCACTGAAAAATATCACTAATATCACACACAAGTAAAGGTTTCCTGAAGATAATTCAAAACCGCAGTGTTGTATTATTCAGAAAATCAGGTAAGCAGAGGCTTACTTGTGCTTATTTACTAAGCTGTAATGAACAATTTTACATTTTTTTACATCAAAGACTCTGCTTCTAGTATGACTGGCATCTGTCTCTCTTCCAACCTCACAGTACCTTTCTGCAGAATCAAAGCTTGTTTTAAACATTACAACCCATGACAGAGACGGAGTACCCAATAAGTACAGGTAAGCCTGTGTTTACTTGTGCTTACTTATTAACATGTAGTGAACAATTTCACATCGTTTTCACCACACTGAAGCTGAGTTGAACTGAAGCTCAGTTCCCCATTCTTTCTCTAACCATTTACACTGGTTGGAGACAGATGAGAAAGCTTGATAACGCATTTCCTTAAAAAAGTTTTTTTTCAGTGCTGAACAGAAGTATACTCTAGACCAAAGGATAGATTCAATGAAGGCTAATCTTGCACAGATACCAGTGATACAAAATACCTGCAATCCTTACAGAAACAACAGTAGACAGACATTGAATAATCCCACAGACACCCAGACACTGTGGGAGAGAGATCCAATGGCTCTACTGTCTCAGGACCATAGTACTGGGGGACAGCAGACTCAATCGGCACAGCCAAATACATAAAAGCCTTGTTCCTCATTGTACATTGGTGAGTAGTGACTGGGGTCTTAAAAGCTTTCAAGCGGCCATCTAAAATGCAGCTAAAGGTCTCATCCTCAGAAGCGAAGAAGAGTGAAAAAAAAAAAGGCATTTGGAAGCAATCAGCCTGAGGACACGATTGCCCTCTAGAGCAGAAGAACTAGATGGTGCCTGGTTACCAATGCCAACCACTCAGGAAAGGATAAAAACTGGAGATCCTGGATAGAGTGGAAGAGAAAACATGGAACAAAATCCAAAAATTCAATAATGACCAGAATTACTGGTCGGATGGAGTCTTGTGAGATCTCCAATACTATGGCCGTAGAATACATTCTGGACCTGGAATAAAACTCACTCCCAGGGGCTGGCTCTCAGCCCAATAGTAAACAAGATGTACACACAGACCACACAACCCAGGGTGGCGTTGAGACCACTCAACCCACATACTCTATGGAAATGCATCCCTTGGAGCACTCCAACCACAGGGCACCAGAGGGACAACATTCACAGGAGGAAATACAGGACAAACAGGAATGCATAACTATGAGGGGAAGGGGGGGCAGGTGGGGCGGGGAGGGGGTAGTGTTACTGGGCAGGGAGGGGAGGAGACTGGGTTAGGGTTCACGTAATGCTGGATGTAAAATAAACTCTGCTCTATAAATTTGCACCTAAAGCACACTTTAAAAAAAAAAAAAAGTTGTTTTTAGAAACCCAGCCAAGACCAACTTGAAACTGGTTAAAACTAGCTCGGATCTGTTTTGGCCCAAGACCTGTGCAGTGAGACAAATGGAATGAAGTTACTTGGAACTATCATATCCCCCTCTGCTTAAGTCCCTGTGAGCTGATGACAGGAAGTCAGTATAATTCATCCAGTGCACAAGTGTATTGCATTAAAAATTGACTGTCCCTTTAAATCCAGACAAATGAAACTTCAGCCAGTCTCTTGCTAATTCACGCCCAAATTCCTGAAATTTATGTGAGCAGGTATAGACTCTTCTCTTGAGCCTTACAAAAACTGTACCCCAGTGCCCGCTCAAGGAGTAAGATTTGGGTACTGGCCCCTGTCCCATTACCATGCACATAGTAATAAATTATCTTTCTCATTTCTCAAGTACTGGGTGTGTGTGAACTGATTCAGCTTGGTGGTGCACCGGGCAGGGACTCTAATCTGAGACAACATCTTGGCAAGTAAGCACAAGTAAGCATGTGCTTACTTTGCTTCTTGGGTAATCTGCCCCTGGATATTCCCAATGTCAATCACCCTGGGACAGGAAATAAAATGAACCTCAGGAATGAAGAACTTCTGCTTATCTCCAGCATAGGAAACCACTGGGCCTAGACTCTCAGGTGTAAATTTGACTTAACCTTGTTGGTAAGGGTGTAGTCCTTGCCAATGGGGCCTGTCAGGAAACCTGCAGGGAGGCTCATGGTCTTTCAGAATAAACATTTCCAGCAGCTGTCAAAGTTGTATTTGTCTAGACTCCAAGCTTTCAGTAAACTCTTATTATGAATTAGTGTGAATTAATCTAAATGTTAGGAGCTCTGGTAGCGTAGTGCCTAAGGCACTTGACTGGTGACCAGAAGGCGGGCGGTTCAAACCCACCAGCCACTCCTTAGAAGGAAGATGGGGCAATCTACTTCTGTAATGATACTGCCTCAGAAACCCAAGGAGGGGTCCCTGTGAGTCGGGTCTGACTTGACGGCATATAACAACAACAACAACAATCTAAATTGTGTGTGGGAGTCAGGAAGATTGAGGCTGCCAACTTCAGCATTGGCATCAGAGGAAGACAGCTAGGCTTAGGAGTAAGATGATACCACAAGGTCATCTGCCCCAGAGGGTAGCCTGGTAGCAAGAGAAGAAATCAGAGCAAAGGAAAAATAAAAGCCTTTTAGTACATTGCCCTGAGAAACTTCTGGAAATCTCTGGGTAAGTAGATGAAAATTTAAGGAAGCTGTTTTCTGCCAGAAAGTCAATGAGGGTTCATGCCATGACGTTATGCATATAAAAAGGAAATATAACTTCATTTGGTAGTTATAGATTAGGAAACCAGCAATACATAGGGATTACAGGAAAGTGGTGATTTACAAATGCATGCTAAACTAGCTACAAACTCAGCTAAATAAATCAGCATAAACAGCAAATTCCAGACCACTCTCCATAAAATGAGTTGTATTAACATATAATTTAATGAGAAGCAATGGATTATTTCAGTTTGAAGGCTGCCAGCCCTTTCTTGACAAATTATTATTTTAATGTTGTAATTATTTGATGTGATTAATCAGCCAGTCAGCAAAGCAAATATTTTCCACCTAAATTAAATATGTTGGCAGAATGATTATTTCCTTAACAAATTTAGTATGAGCCTACTTTACATTTTTTATGAATAAATGAATTAGAATCATGATATCTTTTCTCAGTGTCGGCATTCTGCTCTAGAAAGTCCTATTTTGTACTGAAATGTTTAGAAAAGTCTTCCTCGAAGTAGAATGTTGTTTGGTGTTGTTGAGCCGATTCTGACTCACAGTGACCGTAGGTACAAAAGAACAAAACAGTGCCTGATCCTGAGTCATCTTCACAATCATTGCTTTGCTTGAGTCCATCATCGAAGCCTCTGTGTCAATCCATCACGTTGAGGGTCTTCCCCTTTTTTGTTGACCCTCTACTTTGTTGTTGTCGTTAGGTGCTGTTGCATTGGCTCTGACTCATAGCGACCCTATGTACAGCATAACTAAACACTGCCCAGTCCCGTGCCAGCCTCACAATCCCTGCTATACCAGAGCCCATTGTTGTAGCCACTGTGTCAATCCATGTCATTGACGGCCTTCTTTTTCATTGACCCTTCACTTTACCAAGCATGATATCCTTCTCCAGGTAATGGTCCCTTTCGACAACATGACCAAAGTACATGAGACGAAGTCTGGCCATTCTTGTTTCCAAGGGGCATTCCAGCTGCACTTTGTCCAGGACAGATTTGTTAGTTCTTCTGGCAGTGTGTGGTACTTTCAGTATTCTTTTCTAACACCACAACTCAAAAGCATCAATTCTTCAGTCTTCTTTATTCATTATCCAGCTTTCACATGCATATAAGGCTATTGAAAATATGTCTTGGATAAGGCCCACCTTAGTCTTCAAAGAGAAATCTTTGCTTCTCAGTACTTTAAAGAGGTCTTTCACAGAAGATTTGTCCAGTGCAATATGTTGTCTGATTTCTTGAATGCTGCTTCTGTGGGCATTGATTGTGGAACCAAGTAATATGAAATCTTTGACAACTTCAATCTTTGCTCCATTTATTGTGATGCTGCTTATTGGTCGAGTTGTGAGAATTTTCATTTTCTTTATGTTGAAGTGGGAGCTCTGGTGGCATAGTGCCTAAGGCATTTGACTGCTAGCAGAAGACTGGCAGTTCAAACCCACCAGACACTCCTCAGAAGGAAGGTTGGACAAGCTACTTCCATAGTGATACTGCCTCAGTTGCTATGAGTAGGATCCGACTCAATGGCAATGTGTGGGTTATGTTGAAGTGTAATCCATACTGCAGACTGTAGTCTTTAATCTTCATCAGTAAGTGCTTCAAGTTATCCTTACTTTCAGCAAGCAAAGTTGTGTCATCTGCATATTGCAGGTAGTTAATGACTCTTCCTCCAATCCTGATGCCATACTCTTCTTCATGTAGTCCAGCTTCTCGGATTACTTGCTCATCATACAGATTGAATAAATACTGTGAAAGGATACAACCCTGATGTACAGCCTTCCTGATTTTAAACCATGTGGTATCCCCTTGTTCTACTCAAATGACAGCCTCTTGGTCTATGTACAGGTTCCTCATGAGCACAATTAAGTGTTCTGGAATCCCCATTATTCTTAATGTTATCCATAATTTATTACAATCCACACAATCAAATGCTTTTCATAGTCAATAAAACACAAGTAAACATCACTGTGGTGTTCTTTGAGACAAGATCCATCTTACATCAGCAATGATATCCCTTGTTCCACATCCTCTTCTGAATCCAGCTTGCATTTCTGGAAGTTCTCTGACAAGATACTGCTGCAACTGTTTTTGAATTGTCTCCAGCAAGATTTTATTTGCATGTGATATTAATGATATTGTTTGATAATTTTCATATTCTTTTGAATTACCTTTCTTTGGAATGGGTACAAATATGGATCTCTTCCAGTCAGTTGGCCAGGTAGCTGCATTCCAGATTTCTTGGCAACTAGTGAGTGCCTCCAATGTAGCATCCATTTGTCAAAACATCTCAATGGGTATTCTGTCAATGCCTAGAACCTTGTCTTTCACCAATTCCTTCTGTACAGCTTTGACTTCTTCCTTCAATACCATTGGTTCTTGATTGTATGCTACCTCCTGAAATAGATGAACATCAATCAATTTTTTTTTGTACAGTGACTCTATGTATTGCTTCCATCTTCTTTTGATGTTTCCTGCATCATTCAACATATTGTCCATGGAATCTTTCAATACTGCAATTCAAGACTTGAATTTTTCCTTCAGTTCCTTCAGCTTGAGAAATGCCAAGTGTGTTCTTCCCTTTTGGTGTTCTAACTCCAGGTCTTTGCACATTTCATTATAATAATTGACTTTGTCTTCTCAAGCTGCTTTTTGAAATCTTCTGTTCAGCTCTTTTGTTTTGTTATTTCTTCCATTTGCTTTAGCTACTCTCCACTCAAGGGCAAGTTTCAGAGTCTTTTCGAACATCATTTTTATCTTTTCTTCCTTTCCTGTCTTTTTAATGACCTTTTACTTTCTTCAGGGATGATGTTCTTAATGTCATCCCACAATTCATCTCATTGTAGGTCATTGGTATTCAATGCATCAAATCTATTCTTTAGTTGGTTTCTATATTCAGTAGGGATATAATTAAGGTCCTATTTTGGCTCTCGTGGACTTGTTTGAATTGACTTCAGCTTCAACTTGAACTTGCATAGGAACAGTTGATGGTCTGTTCCACAGTCAGTTCCTGGCTTTATTTTGGCTAACAATATTGAGTTTCTCTATTACCTCTTTATACCAATGTAGTCGATATGATTGCTATGTACTCCATCTGGCAAAGTGCACATGTATAGCCACCATTTATGTTGTTGAAAAAATGTATTTGTAATGAATAAGTCGTTGGTCTTGCAAAATTCTATCGTGCAATCTCCAGTGTCATTTCTATCACCAGGGCCATATTTCCCAACTACTGGTGATTCTTCTTTGTTTCCAACTTATACATTCCAATCACCAGTAATAATAAACACATCTTGATTGCATGTTTGGTCAATTTCAAACAGTAGAAGTTGGTAAAAAAATCTTTAATTTCCTCATCTTTGGCTTTGGTGATTGGTGTGTAAATTTGAATACTGGTCTTCCTTGTAGGCATATGGATATTATCCTATCAGTGACAGCATTGTATTTCAGGATAGATCTTGAAACATAGTGTGACAATGGATGCCACACCATTCCTCTTTAATTTTTCATTCCTGGCATGTTGTTGTTGTTGTTATGTGCCATTGAGTCCTCATAGCGACCCCTCCTTGGGTTTCTGAGGCAGTATCACTACGGAAGTAGATTGCCTAACCTTCCTTCTGAGGAGTGGCTGGTGGGTTTGAACTGCCAGCCTTCTGGTTAGCAGTCAAATGTCTTAGGCACTATGCCACTGGAGCTCCTAAAGAGAGCCTGCTTGTCTTTGAAATGTTGAGATTCCATAGTTGATTGCTGGGCATTGCTGTGCAGACTTTACTGTGTCAAATCTTGTACAAAATATCTCTGGATAGTTTTATATCTTACAAATGTGGGTGTAATTAAAAGCATACAAGAATGATGTGATTAATAGAGTAATCTAAAACTTCCTAAAAATATATGAAAGTTATTTAAATGACTTTCAAGAAGAAGACATGATCACTATTTTATTTGAATGAGTATTGCAGGGGAAATATTTTGTATTGTTTTGTTTTCATAAAGTGGGAAAAGGGAACTAATGTTTATTGGCTGGCTGCTTCATTCTAGGCTCTGGACTAAGTACTTATATTTACATAGATTATCTCATTTAATTCTCAGTAAAATCCTATCAGGGACTACCAATATTCCTTTGTTATAGATGAGAAAACAGAGGCACGGAGATGTTGAATAATTTGCTCTAAAAGCTTACAGCCAATGAGTGGTGGGATGTTAACTCAGGTCTGTCTAGCTCCAAAGTTCATGATCTGTACATTATATTATACTGGCCTTCCTTGTTTCCAGTATTTGAAGGAGAGTAAGTGTTTGGTACTGCAGGGACTGTCTACCAATATTTATTATCTTGATGATCTATTCTTACCACCCTGTATGGGTGTGATGCACAGAACACTTGAGCTGAATTTCACTGACACTGGTTGCAAAAGACACATTTTGTACCGTGTCATGTCCTCTCAGCCCACCTCAGATTTTGGCAGCAGTGGGAAGGGCAGTTCCCGAGCTCTCTGTCAACATCCTGTACCTGCCTTGCTCCACTTCTCTGCCTCAGAGCTTTCTTCAGAGTTATAATAGCTTCTAAGCTCCTGTGCAGAACAGCCCAGAAGGGTCAGGGAGTTAACACTCCTGGAGGCAACCCTCAATCTGTGGAAGAAAATGGTCAGTGGATAAATTCCCCCACCCAGCCTCCTCTCCTTCACTGGGAAAACTCTGAGATGCTGCCACAGGCTTTTTCTGAGAGTCCCCAGTGGGACTGAATCCCAGTTACCCCATTCAGCAACATAGCCAGTGTTGACTTTTTCATGTTCTTTGTCTAAGTCCTCATTTCTGTTTCCTGAGATTTTGTTCTTTTTTCCAATTCTAATGGCATTGTAATGCATTTATTATTTCAATGAGTAACAGATCATTTGGTATGAATTGATATGCATCAGATTATCTGTTTTGGCTGAGGCAGAGGCAGAGAAAGAAGAAAGAAAGAAGTTTAATACGGACTGAGAACAAGAGCCCCAGAGAGAGCCTTCCTCCTACCCCAGAATTTCACAGACCACATGCAGAGGCATCAGCAGCAAGGGGAGGATAGCAGATGTTTTGACCAGAAGAAGGAAGGACTGGAATTGTTTCTAAGTACATAAGTAGTTGGTGAGTGCTGTTGAATCATTTTTGACTGATACCATCCCATGTGACAGAGTAGAACTGCCCCATAGGGTTTTCTTGGCTGTAATCTTTATGAGAACAGACCATGAGGTCTTTCTCCCTCACAGGAGCTGTTGTTGGCTGTTGTTAGGTGCCATTGAGTCAGTCTTGACTCATAGCAACCCCATGTACAACAGAAGGAAACACTGCCTGGTCCTGCTCCCTTCTCACAGGGACTCAAACCTAAAACCATACTCACTGCTGTCAAGTCAATTACAACTCATAGCAACCTCCATTGGGTTTCCAAGGCTGTGAATCTTTACAGAAGTAGACTGCCTCATCTTTCTTCTGCACAGCAGCTGGTGGGTTTGAACCACCAACTTTTGGTTAGTTTTACCACTACACCATCAGATAGGTTCAGACTACTAATCTTTCAGCTGCCAGAGTTCCTTAAGAACACCAAAGGAACCATCAATATATGAATGGCCCAAAATGTTTCAAGGAGGGAAAGTCTCTGAGTCCCTGGCCTTCCTACATATGTAGGTAGGTTCTTGAATGTTCTGATATGAGCATATTAATTGTAGATATGCCAGTGAAACCTGGACATTTTCTTTTGCTAATCTAGTTCTCAATATCTTATCCTTTTCACCCTCTCCATTAGTTTGCATGATAAACTTGAATTAGGAAAATCATAGCAAAATATGGATTTGGCTTTCTTTCCTAATATAATAAGGAGAAATTATTAGACTTTATGTGTGTTTTCCTAGTTGAGAAATGAAGTGCACTGGAAATTGTGAATCAAAAAATGACATAATAGGAAAGCATTCTTGAGAAATAATTGGAGTAGCTAGCATCTGGTAGCATAGTGGCTAAGTCACTTGCCTGCTAACCAGACGGCTGGCGGTTCAAACCCACCAGCCACTCCTCGGAAGGAAGGTTGGGCAATCCTACTTCCGTAGTGATACTGCCTCGGAAACCCAAGGAGGGGTCGCTATGAGTCGGGGACGACTCGACGGCACATAACAACAACAAGCATACTGCCTAAGGAATTTGACTGCTAACCAGAAGGATGGTGGTTCCTCAGAAGGAAGCTTGGGCAATCTACTTCCCTAGTGATACCACCTCGGAAAACCAAGGAGGGCTTGCTATGAGTCAGATCTGACTTGAGGGCAGTGAGTATTTTTGTTTTTGTTTTTGTGCTTTTTGAGTTATTACTACTTCAGTGGGTTTTGCTTATCTGTTAGTGTATCTTTACGTTTATATTAGAAGTACTCAGTTTGTCTAAAATGTAAGAGTTTACTCTGTGCTATCAGAATTAGAGACAGACATTCCAGATGGCTCGGTGAATAGATGCTTGATATAGATTTGGATATATATCTGCTATTGTTGTTATTAGTTGCCATCGAGACAGAGCTCAATTTATGGTGACCCCTTTACAAAGGATTTTTTACATAATTTCTCAGGCATTTGTGGTAGTTCAGTTTGTGCGTCAACTTGGCTGGGCCTGGATGGGTGGCTGGGCAGCTGGTGGTAGTCATTCCCCATGATGAGACTGGCAATCAACTCCATGGTGGGATCTACCACAAGTAGCTGAGTAGCTGCCTTTGGGATGTGGTCTGCTTCCTGTATATAAGGAGAAGCCTTGGGAATCGTCTCTAGCCCATGGCACGCTTGGACCCTGAGTGTAGCCGTGTCGTTGTTCAGCAGCCCGCCATGCTCTGCTGACCTTGGGACTTAAAATGGACTTAAATTAATGACCTGCTGTGTGGTTTGGTAATATTGGGACTGTGCCTTTTTACTTGTCAACCTTGGGCTTCTCAGCCTGGGCAGCCAGCGGCTGTCTGAGTGAAGAAAAGCCTCTAGCTCCAGTGGGCTGGGAGCAGAAGGCAGAACTGGACACCAAGGTTGAGGGGCTTTCACCCAGCCCCTAGAGCCTGGCACTTTGAACTTGGACTTAAAGTCTCTAAATTGTAAGAATAAACTCCTGTTTGTTAAGGCCATCCCATTTGTGATATATTCTTGTGAGAGCACCACTAGGTAACTAGAACACCATTTATACGAGCTTAATGTATTCGTAAATATTTTTCCTAATTTTCAATGGAAGTTCAAAAAGTTAAATAAACTCTTTGAGATAAGCCAGCTTGTAAGAAACAAAACTGGCATTGAAATCCAGGCCATTCTTTCTTAAAATTCAGTGTTCTTTCTCCCTCATCACACTGCCTTCTCCTTATCACTTCCTACAACCCACTGGACATACATCTGATATCCACATTGCTTTACAACTTGCCTCATTTCTGAGCAACCAGGGATTGGTCCAGGCATGTAGGGCAAGGAAGAAAAACAAATAAGACTCTTGGTCACTGCAATTGTGTGCTAATCATAGGATATTTGGTAAATATCCTATGACCAATTTTGTATGTGAAACGCTAAAGAATGTTGTGAAATCAAGTGCTGAACAATTACACCAGAGAGATGCACTCCTTAGAAAAATCAACCGTAGAAGATCAGAAAGGCAGCATTTGTACAGGGAGAAAGGTAGGGAGGCAGGAATGCATTGGCAAGAAGGGCACAGGGAAAGGGTAACCACAGGGAAGAAGTGGCAAAGAGTTATTACATTGCAGGAATTGTGATCAGTGTCACTTAACAAAATGTTTATGAACTATTGACTGTAAAACAAATTTGCTTGTAAAATTTTACCCAAATCACAATAAAAAGTTATTTAAAAGGAAAAAAAAAAAAAACAGAAATCAAATGTAGATATGAGTAGTCTTACAGAAACCCAGTCTGTGAGTTGACACTACAAACAAGTTAAAACAATTTATCTAGAGCCTCAATTGAACTATAATGCCTAGAAACTTCTATGACAAGGAACCTGAAATAGCTTTGATATTCACCATCAATCACATACATATATATAATTCCACTTTTTAGGTTAAAAAATGAGTCTTTTAAAAGAGATGCATTGACAGAGAATTGACAAGTCACACAGAATTAAGAATTAAATCATAAAACCAGTGCTCTCAAAATTTGGGATAAAAATCTTTCCAAATGAAGGCTGCATTGACTGTTCTGGCTTTCAAATCTATAACATATAGATATCTAGATATCCTATATAAAACATACATATATATATATAATATATATAGCCACTCCTCGGAAGGAAGTTTGGGCAATCTTACTTCTGTAGTGATACTGCCTCGGAAACCCAAGGAGGGGTTGCTATGAGTTGGGTTTGACTCGACAGCACATAACAACAACAACAACAACAACACCATATATATATCATATATGTATACACATACAAAATACCCCAAAATATTCTTTTTATTGTTAAAAAGATGCTGTTATTGCAATTGCTTCATAATTCAAAATTATTTTCACTCCATATGAAACTATCTGTTCTCTATTATATACAGTTCATCTCAAAGAGATTTTGAGAATAAAATAAGCAAGGCATAGCACTGGGAATAATTGTAAAAAATGTGTTTAGGCATGGTGGATAAATCATTCAGTCACAGGGCTGCCTTTGAAGGAAGTAAGAGACAAATGTAAAGTGATACTGTCTTACTGAGATTTAAAGAGAAGTCATGAAAGAGGAGTACAAGAGTTTCCACAGAAAGTATAAAAGTTTGGACAAAAATTTGGGTTCATTCTGCAGAGAGAGTCTAGGTGCACCAGATTGTAAGTAGTGCATTAGATACAATAGGCCAAGAACAGCGTGTGGTCATCAAATGATATCCGTGACATGCTATGCTAATGGTATCTAAAGCCAGATGATATTCCCTGAGAACATATATATACATTGGAAGGTGATCCAGGGTTTGAAACCAGGGCGCAGAAGTATATCTAAGTTATGGTAGGTATGGCGCACGCCCTGGGTACCATTTGAAGGGGAAGGTGCCACTGAGCAGCTTCTAGTAACCATTACAGTTCCCACTGCCAGCTATGAGAGATCATTCAGCATGTTAAAAATAATACTTTCACCATGTCACTTTAGTTTTGTGTGTTTCACTGTACATAAATTATATTTCAATAAAATGAATTAAAAAAAACCTAATACATTCATATTTGCGAGCCTCCATGGATCAAAGCAGACTGTATAATCATGCTCTGCTGAGTGTAGAAAAACAAGAAATGGAAAAAATTACCTTGAGAACATCATAGATCAACTTTCATCATTGAAAGCAAGGAAGGTGTAGTTACAATATTCATGTAGTGTCATAATGTGTTATGTAAAAGATTAATGACCTTAGCATGTATCTTTGAGCTATTATGGTAAAGTTTTCCAAAAGATGGGTGTCAGGTATTTGGACAGGGGTGCCATTTCAGTGCTTTCTGTAGGTTATTTTCTCCATAGATATGCCTCTGCCATGGGACATTTGTGGCACTGGGAGAGACAGAGAAACAAATCCAGCAAAGTACAGTGAGAAGGGGAGGAAAGCAAAAAAGAGGAAAAAGAGAAGACTAGAGATCACATCAGATGCTGCTAGGAGGTTAAGGAAGAGGAGAAGCAAGAACAGACCATCGATTTGGTGATGGAGAGTAGTTGGTGACCCTGTGGGAGTGAAGGCATAGAGCTAGGGCAAGAATCTCAGAAGTGAAGATGGAGGAAAAGTCAAATAGTGCTTGATACTTTGCCATAAAGGAGAATGGAGAAATGGAGTAGATATTGAGTCAGAGAGGATTTTTTTTTTTTTACAATAAAAGCTTTATAACACATTCATTTGTTGTTGTTGTTATGTGCCGTCGAGTTGGACCCAACTCATAGCAACCCCTCCTTGGGTTTCCAAGGCAGTATCACTACAGAAGTAGATTGCCTCATCTTCCTTCCAAGGAGTGGCTGGTGGATTTGAACTGCCAGCCTTCTGGTTAACAGTCAAGTGCCTTAGCCACTATGCTACACATTCTTTAGCTGATGGCAAAGATCCACCACAAAAGAAAATTTTACGGTTCTGAAAAGAGCTAATACTTATCTCTTAGCTCCAGCATAAAACTTAACCTGCATGGACCCTGATGGCCAGCAGGGGCTGCAATTCACCACCCCTCTCCAACCTGCTTCCTTCCTCACTCATTCATCCAGTAAAATACCTTTTATCAACAACATAAATGGTGGTTATACACGTGGGCTTCACCAGAGAGTATACATGAATCAGATAGACTACATCAATGGCAAGAGGAAATGGAGAGAAGTTCAATATCTTCAGCCAAAACAGGGCCAGGAACTTACTGTGGAACCGACCATCAACTGTTCATACGCAAGTTCAAGTTGTAACTGAAGACAATGAAAAGAAGTCCATGAGAGCCAAAATATGACCTTGATTAAATCTCTCCTGAATTTAGAGACTGTCTAAAGAATAGATTTGATGCATTGAACACCAATGACTGAAAATCAGAAGAATTGTAGGGTGACATAAAGAACATCATCCATGAAGAAAGAAAGAGGTCATTAAAAAAGATGAGAAAGGAAGAAAAAAACAAAATGGGTGTCAGAAGAGACTGAAACTTGCCCTTGAATGGAGAGTAGCTAAAGCAGAGGGAAGAATCAACAGGAAATAGCTCAACAGAAGATTTCAAAGAGCAGCTCAAAAAGACAAAGTCAATTATAATGAAATGTGCAAAGACTTGGAGTTAGAAAACCAAAAGGGAAGAACACAGTTGGCATTTCTCAAACTGAAAGAACTGAGGAAAAAAATGTAAGCCTTGAATTGCAATATTGAAAGATTCCATGAGCAATATGTCGAATGATGCAGGAAACATCAAAAGAAGATGGATGGAATACACAGAGTCCCTGTACCAAAAAGAATTGGTAGATGATCATCCATTTCAGGAGGTGGCATGTGATCAAGAACCAATAGTATTGAAGGAAGAAGTTGAAGCTGCACTCATCCTGGTCTAGGACAAAGAAAATATGAGATGAGCTTAGAAAATTTATGCTAGGAAGCAAGAAACTAATCAGAGTCTACTGTGGTCTGATGAAAAGGGCACAGTAGCTTGCTTGAAGTGATCCGAACTGGCCAAATTTGACCGTTGAGGCATTTGTTTGTTTATTTATGCATGTGAGGAGACTCCTTAGTTTTCAGTCAGGTTGGCTGTAATCTTTATGGAAGCTGCTCGCCAGGCCTGGAGCTTCTGGGTGCTGCTAGGTAGCTTCGCACATGCAACCTTTGGGTTACTAGCTGATTGCAGACCGTCTGCACCACCCAGGAACCTTTGTACTAGCCAAATTTGAGCAAGAATGACAATAAAGGATTATGTCACATTCAGAAAAAAAGAAGTATGTGAATCCGTAGGAATAAAGAGATGGAGGAGGTGAGAAAGCTCTTCTAACAGAAGAACACCAGCTAATAAATACAGAAGGAAGGACAAAATTAGAAAATCATCATTTTCAATCTATTATTTGAATAAAATAATAGGCAAAGATCATGAGTGACTCCCCAAAACAATTGGGTGAAATGTTGTTGGGAAGAGAACATTTACAGGGTCTTAAATTATGGCCACACAAAATGCTTGTTAATTACAAATGCAAAAAAAAAAAAAAAGTTCCTTTACAAATGTAAGTTCAATATAGTTTTTTCAGAAGAAGCTTGTAAATCTTCTATGTGGTTGGTGAATTTTGCCTACTTGATTAATCAGTGTCTAAGAGACATATGTTAAATTTTCTCATTATGTAGGTATCAGTTTTTGTTTTTTAAATGCTCTCCTTTGTTGCTTTATTGGATTTTTGCATTATTACATGGTTAAAATTTCTTTTCTTATAACTTTTTTATTTCTTTGAAAATTTTGAAATCTGCTGTTCTGAAGTTTGAAGCTATCTTTATTTTCTTCCTTCTCTATTACAAACTTCAAGATACGTTGGCCATTTTTTTTCACCCAAGTTTCCATTAATTCCACTTAACCAAGCAGGTTTTATTCTTTAGCACTATGTCCTGTTGTTTACTTTCTGAGAAATGAATTTCTTTGCAAGTCAAATAGGCATTTAATAAGATAATCTGTTTTCTTAGAGTTATGCTTTCTTTAGAAAATCTATGAACTAGATAGATGAAGCATGGTATTTGGTTTATGGGTGAGAAGAAAAGAGAGAGAAAAAATAAATAATTTTGCAGAAATATGGGTATTCTCTAACTTAAGTACAAACTGTGTTCCAAGATTTCAATTATAAATTTATCACCTGGAATTTAGAGGATGCTTATTCTCTCAAGTTCTAAGTTATTTGTCCAATTATTTTCACCTGATAATTCCAAAGCCCCTTCTCCTCTGTTACTACTTTCCCTGGGTACCTATTTTCCTGTGTATTATATTTTCATTTCCTATAAATTATTCAGAGCTTGTTAATGATGAATTCATTTTAAAGCTCTATTACATTGCAGAGTTTATAGCCAAGCACACTTTTCCTCATTCAATTCCCCCTGCCCTGTGTTAGAAGTCCATTGTTTTTATAAGGCCAAAGTCTACGACATTAATTCTTCTTGTTCAATACCGACTAAGTAGATAGGAGTCTATTTCCAATACTTCTCCCTCTTTTAAAGGAGAAGCTGAGGCCTCAGGATGTAGTTGATATGAGGAGGAAGAGTAATTATATCCAACTGGAATCTGCAAAGAAAATATTGCTGTGCTACCGAGGATTTCAGTTTCATTTAGAGAAAGCCAAAGACTTTAGAGACATATCTCAAGACCTTGTGACTTTATCAATTAATTTCACATAAAGTGGCAATTGTGTGTAGTAATTGTTCACTTCAGTGGGTCTGACAGTGTTTCTGTACAACAGGAAACAAATCTCGGAAGTCAGCTCCCTGTGGGTTGGGTCAGCTCTACGCACAGATATATCCATAGCATTCAGTGGAGACCTTGTTGTTGTTGTTAGGTGCCGTTGAGTCGCTTCTGACTCATAGTGACCCCATGCACAGCAGAACGAAACACTGCGAGATCCCAGTCCAGCTCCATGATCCTTGCTATACCTGAGCCCATTGTCGCAGCCACCATGTCAATCCATCTCATCGAAGGTGTTCCCCTCTTTCTTCAACCCTCCACCTTACCAAGCATGACATCCTTCTCCAGGGAATGGTCCCCTCTGACAACATGACCAAAGTAGGTGAGACGAAGTCTGGCCATCCTCGCTTCCAAGGAGCATCTCGGCTGCACTTTCTCCAGGACAGATCTGTTAGTTCTTTTGGCAATCCATGGCACCTTCACCAGCACCACAACTCAAAAGCATCAACCCTTCTTCAATCTTCCTTATTCATTGTCCAGCTCTCACATGCATACGAGGCGATTGGAAATATCATGGCCTATGTCAGGCGCACCCTAGTCCTCAGGCAGCACAAATTTATTTCTTGTTACAAGAGACAAGAGGATAATCTAAATTTACAGGATTACTTCCATTAATTGATTTCTCTGAATTTCTTTTGATATAATATGCAAAGGATCCCACTGGAGACTTAAAGAAATGATTACAAAATTGACTCACAAGGAGACATGATGAAGAAAGGACAGCTGAGGCATACCACCATGTCCAATGTATCCCATGAGGAAGGGTCCTCTCAACATGTGTGGGCAAGGTCAACAGGTTTCTCACTCAGCCTTAGGTCCTCACATCCACTCAGGCCTCCATCAATGCCCCAGCTCTTGAATATGCTCTTCTTTGATGCTAACCTCCTTACTCTTGCCCATCTCTGACTTTGCAATTGGAGTCCACATTGGTCCCTAGGTTCATCTCTACAGCTACTGCTTTTGGAACACTTTTTCTCTGATCTTGTATCTCCTCTCCTTAGCTTCTTTGCAGCCTGGAGACCACAATCTCACTCCTCTTGGCTATGATACTTCACGTTTCCCTGTGGGCCCACTAGGGCCTTGAATTTCTATTTGCAACCTAGTCCCTTCCAAAAAGTTGCACCTCAGCTGTTCCTCAAAACATTACACGGAATTTGACTCATTACTCCAGACCTATCACTTTAATCTTCCTCATTTGTAGAATGAAGATAGAGCATCTATTCTAGCTGCTTGACAGAGATGTGGCAATTAATGAGATATTTATACGTGAGGAAGCTTTGCAAAGGAAGAATTTCGTGGTGTAATTGAAAGTTGTTTCCATAATTAACTTTAATATGACTGTATTTTGGAACTTTGACTGTTTTAGGAGTCCTATGGGAGCTCTGGTAGCATAGTGGCTAAGACACTTGCCTGCTCACCAGAAGGCTGGCGGTTCAAACCCACCAGCCACTCCTTGGAAGGAAGGTTGGGCAATCCTACTTCCGTAGTGATACTGCCTTGGAAACCCAAG
>NW_006921706.1:9295899-9297006 GCF_000298275.1 Orycteropus afer afer
GGGTAGCTGGCTGTGACCAAGAAGTGACTACAACCTTGTCCCTTGTCAGCTCTACTATACACCTGGGAATTCTTACAGATCATACAAATACACTTATAGGACCATTGTCTTCCAAACCTATACATGGTCTTGGGTACACTCCCTGCTTTGTAGACATACCTAATAGTTCAACATGTCCACCCATGTGTCCACCCGTATACCCATGTTTGCCTTCACTGACAGTGCAGTACTATATGTGCAAAAGGGTTCATCTTTGTTGTCTGCAACTCCCATGTACCTCTCTATGTCTTGCTCTTCCTCAATGCCACCATGTTGATCACTTACATTTGGTACACTGCCCTTCTCTTCACCCAAATCAATACTTAACTCTACCTGTCTAACAGTGTTCCCTACCTTATCCTCCCACTGCTGGTAACCAACAAAGAAAATTTCCTTCCATAGATAAACCTTTCCTTGACTTTTACAATAATAACTAATGCAATATTTGTCCTTCTATGATTGACTTATGTCACTCGGCATAATGTCCTTCAAATTCATCCATGTTATGCGATGTTTTGCAGAGTCTAGGGTATTCTTTAGGGTTGCATAATATTCAATTGTGTGTATGTACCATAGTTTGGTTATCCATTCCTCAGTTGATAGACACTTAGGTTGTTTCCATCTTATGGCTATTGTAAATAGTGCTGCAATGAACATGGGTGTGCCTATGTCTGTTCTTGTCATGGCTTTCACTTCTTTAGGATATATACCTAGCAATATATATTGGGTCAAATGGTATTTCTAATTCCAACTTTTTAAGGAATCACCATATGCTTTCCACAGTGCTTGCACCATTTTATAGTCCCACCAGCTGTGTATGAGAGTCCTAATCTCTCCACAACTTTTCCAGCATTTGTTATCTTCTGTCTTGTTGAACTTTACTACTAGTGCTGGAGCAAGATGGTACCTCATTGTAGTTTTGATTTGCATCTCTCTAATAGCTAATGATTGTGAGCATATCTTCATATGTTTCTTGGTCGCTTGAATATCCTCCTTGGTGAAGTGTCTATTCATGTCTTCTGCCCATTTTTTAATTGGATTGTTTGTCTTTTTGTTATTGAGGTGTTG
>NW_006921706.1:9297583-9298160 GCF_000298275.1 Orycteropus afer afer
TGTTATGTTTAGGAATGTCTCTTCTATTCCTATTTTGCTGAGAGTTTTTATCAGAAATCGGTGTTGGATTTTATCAAATGCCTTTTCTGCATCAATTGATATGATCATGTGGATCTTCTCTGTTTTATCTATGTGGTGGATGACGTTGATTATTTTTCTAATGTTGAACCATCCTTCAATACCTGATATGAATCCCACTTGGTCATAATGAATGAGTTTCTTGATATGTTGTTGGAGTCTATTGGCTAGGATTTTGTTGAAGATTTTTGCATCTCTATTTATGAAGGATATTGGTCTGTAGTTTTCCTTTTGAATGATGTCTTTGCCTGGTTTTGGTATCAAGGTTATGCTTGCTTCATAAAACAAGTTAGGGAGGATTCCATCCTTTTCTATGTTTTGGAGTAGTTTGAGCAGGAATGGTGTCAGTTCTTCTCTGAATGTTTAGTAAAATTCTCCAGTGAAACTGTTGGGGCCAGGACTTTTTTTTTTGTTGGTAATTTTTTGATAACCTGTTCAATTTCTTCTTTTGTTATGGATCTGTTCAACTTTTCCACATCAGTCTGTGTTAGTTTAGGTA
>NW_006921706.1:9300380-9300999 GCF_000298275.1 Orycteropus afer afer
TCTTTCCAGTTGTTCTATCTTTCATTGAAAGTGGTGTATTAAAATCTCCCATTATGTCTTTGAAGTCATCCATTTGCCTTTTCAACTCTTTTAAAGTCTGATTTATGTATTTTGGGGCTCTTTCATTGGGTCCATAAATATTTATTATGGTTATATCTTCATGTTCAATTGATCCTTTAATCATTATATAATGTGCTTCCTTGTCCTGTATGGTGGTTTTTGTCTTAAAGTCACTTTGATTAGAAATTAATATTATTACTCCTGCTCTTTTACAGGTGCCATTTGCTTGATACATCTTTTTCCAACCTTTAATTTTTAGTCTATTTTTGTCTTTGTCTCTAAGGTATGTCTGTTGTAGACAGCATATTAATGAGTTTTGTTTTCTTATCCAAACTGCAACTCTCCATCTCTTGAGTGGTGCATTTAATCCATTAACATTCAGTGTAATTATTGACAAGTATGAAATAGTTGCTGTTGTTTTGTTATGTGTTTTTTCATTGTGTCCCTGGTTTCTTTGTTCCATTTTATTTTCTGTGCTGAGCTCATTATGTTTATGAATTGTGTTATCATTTCCTTTGTTGCTGTTGTTTTAGTATTTGCTGAATATTTGTGTTTGTCC
>NW_006921706.1:9301399-9303566 GCF_000298275.1 Orycteropus afer afer
TTGGTTTCTGGGTTATGTCATCTTGTGTATTAATGGTCAGTTGTTGTTTGCTATTTTTGATTCTCTGTTCAAATGACTCCCTTTAGTATCTCTTGTAAGGTTGGTCTGGTTTTAAAAAATTCCCTTAATTTCTGCTTATCTGGAAATCTCCTAATTTCACCATCATATTTGAGGGACAATTTTTCCAGGTGTATAATTCTTGGTTGGAAATTTTTCTCTTTCAGGGTTTTATATATACCATCCCATTGCCTTCTCACCTGCATGTTTTCTGCTGAGAAATCAGAGCTTATTCTTACTGGTTGTCTTTTGTAAGTGACTTTTTGTTTTTCCCATGCTGCTTTCAGAATTCTTTCTTTGTCTCTGGTTTTGATGAGTTTGATGATGATATGTCTTGGTGATTTTCTTTTGGGGTCTATCTTGTTTTGGGTTCATTAGACTTCCTGAATGGGTATATTCTCCTCTTTCATCATATCAGGGAAGTTCTTCTCCAACAATTCTTGGACAATTTTCTCAGTGGTTTTGTTTTTCTCTTCCTGTTCTGGAATTCCAATGACACATAGGTTATTCCTTTTGATGGTATCCCACGTGAATCTTAGGCTTTCTTCACTTTGTTTTGATCTTTTTTCTGATTGATTGCTTTCCAAAGAAGTATTCAGGTATTTTACTTCAATCTTATTAATTCTGTCTTTCATTGCATCAATTCTCCTCCTTTCCCCTTTCAATGTGTTATCTGTTTCTGACAATTTAGTATTAATCTTCTGGATTTCTATCTGTAGATTTAGAATAATTTTTAATGTTTCATTTATTTTGTCATTTTGTTCTTGTATTTACTTCCAAAATTCTTCTAGGGTTTTTTCTGTGTTTTCTTTGGTCAGTCTCTCAATCTTTTGAAGATACCTAAATATAATTCTTTTGAATTCCTTATCAGAGAGATCCAATGCTGCTTTTTCCTCAGGAATATATTCTGGGCCTGTATCCTGCTCCCTTGTTTCTAGCACTATATCTTGATTCTTGGTGTGGACTGTGATGGTCTGTTGTCTCCGAGACATCGTGGCATTGTTGTATTTAGGACTCTGTTAACTGTTTGTGAAGAGCAGCCAAGGGTGAGTCAGGCTCTTCTTGGTGGTTGTTTATCATTGGCCCATTGGTGGAGAAGGAAGAGATGGCTCTCACTCAGTAAGTGAAGTTGCAGGAGGTGTGGGTATAATTGTGTCATATGGGGACTGTTGTTCTCTTCCACTCAGTCAGACAAAAATAAAAATTAAATAAACATCAAAAAAGTAAAAGCAAATGGACAAAAAATACACTGTGTAATCACACAGAATCAGTAATCAAAGAAAGGGAAAAAAAAACAAAAACCTGCAACATCTGGGGAGAGGGCGATATGAGAAAAAAGGCATAGATGGAGAATAATGAAGAAAAGATGGGAAAAACGCAAAAAGAAAAACAAGGCATGGGGTTAACCACAAGAAATAATAATAATAATAATAAATGCAACCAGGAACAGGGAAAAAAAGCTGAAAACTAGAACCTCGAGGGGAAAAATAAAGAATAGTAATACAAAGGACAAAAGTAATAATAATAATATTAGTTTTAAAACAGACAAAAACAAACTTAAAAACAGGAAACAGAAAAAAAAATCGAGGCAGGGAGAGGCAGGGCACCCAGACTCCATCCGACCACACAGACTAGGATGGAATTCCTGCTGGCCCAGTAAGTGGGTGGGAGTGCAGGATTGCCACACCTCCAATTCACCAAGAGGGTGTGGGGTGTAAGAGTAAGAAGAGGAATGTCATACCTTTCCAGTCATCCGGGTCCATAATATCCATGGGGTTCCCAGCAAATGGAGCCTATTCTTAAGTCCCTGGAATCTGGGAGAACTCTGTTGCTTTAAATATGCAAAATTGTCAAGCCACTTGTAAACATTCAACATGGCTGCACCCTCTGGACAGACAAAAGCCCACAGCTCAGCCCGCCTTCCTCTTCGCTGCTTCCCCTTTTATTCCCCAACCACTAGAGCAGTCCTCTGGCAGTCCTTGGCTTGTTGTTGTTGTTGTTGTTGTTTGCCATCGAGTCAGCCCCAACTCATAGCAACCCCTCCTTGGGTTTCTGAGGCAGTATCACTATGGAAGTAGGATTGCCCAACCTTCCTTCCGAGGAGTGGCTG
>NW_006921706.1:9304102-9307247 GCF_000298275.1 Orycteropus afer afer
TTTTTTTTTTTTTTTTGCCTAGAATATATAATCAATTTCATTTATTTCTCAAGTAAAACATTCACTGCAGATTAAATCTTTGAAAGACAACTTGATTATCTGTTCCACAGAACAAGTCAGAAGATATCATTCTCAGTCTTCAGTTGTAACTTCCTATTATGAAATGTTTATGCCCTAATCATTTTCATATTGAACAGGGGTCTGATTAACACATTACATATATTGTGTGTTTTTTTTTAAAAAAACAATCTGAATAGGCAGCATGTAATACCATTTGAAGTAAATTGCTGTATTTATCACCTTTGGTTTTAGAAAAGATCTTGTATTTTTTCTCTTCTAGAATGACATAATGTCCTGAACATTTTAAATAAAGCACATTGTTCCACACTTCAAGACCAAATTATAAATGCTCTTTGAATGTAGGTTAAATAACTTCCCACATGTAGTTAATGTCATGGTATTCTTAAAAAAGGGAAATAAAAATATTCATTCCTTTCTGAAAAGTCACTTAAATTAACTTATACTAATAAAACAACAACCACAACAGGGTTTTTATACATATTAAATTCCCTTTTTAAAAGTATAAATAGAAACTTCTAACTAAGTTAAAATTTAATGTGTGTGACCTATATATCTCCAGACCTCCTCTGGCTGGGCTTACACTGGAGCAAAGGTAATGGTTATGTAAACCCATGTCAGTAGGTCAGCCTCTACCAGTGAAACCACTGGAAACTCAGTTCCAATCTGTTACTTCTGATTTCAAGTTGCTCCTGTGAGGTTATGAACTGCCAGTTCTCCTGCTGTCCATTCAGCGTCTCTGTATGAATTGGGAAAAAGCAACCTTCCTTAAGGCAGATAAAGTCTGCCTTGAAGAATGAGACTGGGGTTAAATCCAACATTACTCTGAATCCCTTGTCTGGGTGTCCTTGTACAGGAAATATTCACTCAACTCTATGCCATGGCCCCGCTAACTCAGCTTTCCTTCACCCTGAGGCACCTAGTATAACTTCTCTCTTTCTCAGGCCTGTCTCCTCAGTTGCTGAGTGATCTTTGGAGGTGACTGCCTCTATAAAACCTCTTCCTGCTGACTCTTACTGGAGCGGTCCTAGCTGCTCTCTTATTTGATGCCAACAATTTCCTTGAGAAAAGTATAAAAGTAAGAGTCCCCCACAATTTACATCACAGTCTTTTTCAGACTTTCAAAGCAAAGCAAACCCACATGCTGGTATCTAGAAGACTTCGAGTTATATAACTCCTTTTCAGGAATCCATGTATTCACCTTACAAAACTGACATATGTTCCATAGGGCCAAATAAAAAGGAATCTGAATGAATGCAGCTATTTAATTGAACTTCGTACCTTAAATTCCCATTTGGGAAGCTAATGGCTTGTCATCCTTCCTAGTTCTTTGAGGATCTTTGTCTAGGGGTAAGAAATCTCAGCTTGTGCAGTCAGTCATTGTCTTTCCCAGGAAGTTCAAGAGGTTCTCAGGGAAAGGAGCCCCGTTCCTGACTTTTACACCAGCTGTTAGGACATCTCTGAAGAAGTGAAATTTGCTGGGAATATATAGTTTAGCCCTCTGCTCTGGGTACTTCTACTACAAGATTTCAAAAGAAAAACAAACAAAGAGGAAAACATGTGGTGCATAATTAGAATATGTTACCCACTTATGAAGTGAGGTCATCCTAGACTTCAAGATCAAGATAAAAGTGCCTCAATTTTCCAATTACATGGCTTCAATTAATCCAATGCTCTCCCTGAATGTTTCATTAAATCATGACAATTTAAATTCTCATGGTCCCTTTCCTCCTGACTTCAAAGTGCTGTATTTGTTTGGCTCCACATCAACTTAGACATGAAAAACAACCGTTTCACTGGTTTCTAACCAAAAACAAACCAAACTCACTGCCTTCAAGTTGATTTCACTCATAGTGACCGACCCCTCCTTGGGTTTCCAAGGTGGTATCTCTAAGGAAGTAGATTGCCCAACCTACCTTCCAAGGAGTGGCTAGTGGGTTTGAACCACCAGCCTTTTGGTTAGCGGTCAAATGCCTTAGACACTACACCACCAGAGCTCCTAAGCCACTCATATTTAAAGAAAAAAAAAAAAAATTCACTGCTATTGAGTCAGATCCAACTCACAGCAACCCCTCCTTGGGTTTCCCAGGTGGTATTTTTAGGGAAGTAAATAGATTTCCCAACCTTCCTTCCAAGGAGTGGCTGGTGGGTTTGAACCCCCAGCCTTCTGGTTTGCAGTCAAATATGCAGGTCTTAATTTTTCCTATTATATTTTCTTTATTTCCAAGAATCTTTTTGGGTCTGTCTTTTTTTAAAAATCATATATTTTTTTGATAAAACAGCATCTCCTATCTCTGAGAGAATATTAATGATAGTTGTTCTTGATTTGTTTTATGGCCTTGCCGTGCTACTCATTTTCAAGTGTTAGCACTTAAAAGCCAATTTCAGGCTCTGAGGTGTTCTCCATTTGTCTCCCAGACCCGTTCTCTACCTTTTCAATGCCCTTGAGGGTGATTTCTATGGACTGTATCATCTGGAATCCCTAGCTCTTTGGCTTCCTGTTAGGCTCAACCAATGGAGCTCTGGCAGGAGATCAAAGGAAGGGTCATTTATTCCCCATTCACTCTCTGCCCAGAAGTTCTGCCAGGGACTGTGTTCCTTCACTGTAGCACTTCCTAACTTTGCCACTATTGACATTTGGGGCCAGATAATTTTTTATCTAACAGTTGGAGTCACTGTCTTGTGCATTGTAGGATGTTTAGCAGCATCCCTGGCCTATACCCTCTAGATCCCAGTAGCAACCCCCTACCCCAAGTCTTGACAGTCAAAAATGTTCCAGACAAAGCCAAGTGTCCTAGGGTGCAGGGGAGGGCTGCCCCCAGTTGGAAGCCTCTGCTCTGTTGTTGTGGCTGGTGAGCAGCTCCTCTTCAACAGTTCCAGCACTGTCGATTCTGGCAATACCTTTCTTTCCCTTTGCCATCTTGCTCATGCTGGTCCCTGGGTTGGTCATCCTTTCTTTTCCTTGGTTCTTTTTTTTTTTTTAAATTAGGATTTGGGTGAAGATTTATAGAGTAAATTCACTTTTCATACAGCAGTTCACATATACTTTGTCTCATGTCATTGACCA
>NW_006921706.1:9307785-9322091 GCF_000298275.1 Orycteropus afer afer
TCTCTCTTTCCACCGTAAACGGCAAACAAATCTCAAGTCTTCTGCCTCCCTGTTCTTGATTCTAGCTCTATTTTTACACACACTTCAGAAATACCAAAAAAAAAAAAAAAAAAGCCAAAAAACTCACTGCCATCATTCCAGGTGGTAAATCTTTACAAGTGGGTTTGAACCACCAACCATCTGGTTAGGGGTCGACTGCCCTGAGTACTATGCCACCAGAGATCCTTTCAGAGGTATTTGGGATTATCAGTTCTTTAACTGGAGGTCTCTGTTACATAAATCAAGTAGCTATTTAGTTTCCTCAATGCCTGGTTTAGGAGTCAGTTTTCTTTCATCTACTGAGTCTCTCAGTTTCTAAGCCAAACTACTTTGACTTCCCTTTACTTAGAACTTCATATTCCTAATGTACTGCTCTGCACCCAGTGTTACAATTTCCCTCTCTCTGTGTCTTTGCACACATACTCTTCATTCTGCCTAAATTGCTCTTTCTCCACATCACTAGCTCCTTCAGGTCTTTGTTTAGACAGCTCTTTCTTAAGAGCTTTTCCTGACTCTCTAAGACAGTGCTAGGTACCACCTTGCCCCTAGAACACCCCTTGCTTACCCTTTCTGTTTGCTCTTTCCTGTCCTCACAACAAGTATAACATACATTTCATAACACTGATGGTTATGTGTCAAATCTTCTAGACTTTTAGGAAGAAAAATAATCGAGAACCACATCCTTCTGTAGTACTTAAACTCACTGCCTTCTAGTCGGATCCAGCTCATAGTGACCCCTCCTCGGATTTCCAAGGTGATATCACTACGGCCCAGTCTTCCTTCCGAGGAGTTGTTGGTGGGTTTGAACCACCAGCCTTCTGGTTAGCAGTCAAATACCTTAGGTACTATGCCACCAGAGCTCCTATATGTAATACTTAGAACCACATATTGTTGTGGCCCATTTATTTATCTGTTTTCTTCAATACACTGTGGCTGTGTGAGAGGAGGGACTGTGCTCTGATCACTAGTGGGTCCCCAGAGTTAGCACAGTGCCTGTCACATAAATATTTGAATGAATGAATGTCCAGTTACTACTGACTTCATGCTGATTGCTCAGTCATTGGCACACAGCAGACTCAGATTGGATGATAAATTTTCCTAAGAAGTCAGATTTTTCTGTGAGCTGATATGATGACCCAGGGTCAAAATGAAAGAGAACATCCCGCAAGTCCGAGCACAGAGTCAGAGGGGTCCTGACCATCCTTTTTGTCTGTCATCTTTCCTCTTGTTCTGGGTTTAGGCACTATGCTAGTAAAGGGTAAATCAAGGCCTACATAGATTGTGGTAGCTCTGGTAGCATAGTGGTTAAGGCACTTGACTGCTAACCAGAAGGCTGGCAGTTCAAATCCACCAGCCACTCCTCGGAAAGAAGATGGGGCAATCTACTTCCGTAGTGATACTGCCTCGGAAACCCAAGGAGGGGTCGCTATGAGTCGGGTCTGACTCGACGGCACATAACAACAACAACAACAACATAGATTGTATCTATTCTTTCTATGAATTACTATCAATTTGTTAATCAGGAGTTATTTGGCAATTAGTTTCCCTAAAATGTTGGACAATAAATCTGGAAACCAGGTTTTATTCAACTTAAGCCTACATTCCAGTTGACTCTTCTAGGTGACAACTATCATTACTAATCGATCAATGCACTGACTCCAGAAAGGGCAGGGGGAGCTTGAAGACTTTTCTATACAGCATCCCTACTGAATGATATTTTAATGAGATTCAATTTCATCCCCAGCATTCAGTCTTAGTCACACATAAACTTCCAGACTGTGGACATCTTAAAGTTGTTACCCAAAATTTACCATTTTTCAAATGAAACCTTCTACCCTCTGCCTTTCTACATTGGTAGCCCTGTGCTTATGCCAAGTTTAAATCCAATCATGTCTCTGGTAGTGTGAATGGTTAATGTGCTTGACTACTAACTGAAAAGTTGGAGCTTCAGATTAGTCAGAGTTACCTCAGGAGACAAATCTCATAATCTACTTCCTAAAACTTAACCATTGAAAACTCTATGAAGCACAGCTCTATTCTGACACACGTAGAGTCACTATGAGTTAGAACTGAGTCAATAGCAACTGGTAAACCCCATCACAATTATTCTCCCTCACTCTCTGCCCACACAAAGGACTATCTTATCCATGTTGTAGGCAGCACCCAAGGAGCTTCTCCTTTCAGCCAGAAGCTGCTCTTCCCAGGTATCTTCCTCCACCTTTGCCAGTACTCCACTGAGACTCTTTTATGGCATTCTTGATGCTGTAGCTCTGGGAATGTATGCCAAGAGAAAATATCTCGTATTCAAAATATAATCTTCTCAATCAATTTGGAATGGTTTCCAGGGCAGATGATTAATTCACAAGAAATTTATCTTTCCCTTCTCACAGCCCCATTCTTGCCACAATCAAAAATCTTGTCTTGAGTCTTCAGTATGGTTCTCCTCATCACACTGCTTGCATCACTCCTTTGAGTCACTTGTGTTTCTTATCCTTCACACCAAGCTGTTGCTGTGCACTTGCTTCCTCTTGAGAGAAACTACAGTAACAGCCAGCTTGTGTTTGCTGCTTCTTTGGTTGCAACCGGCTGCTGTAATGTTTGCTCCATATGGTTTCTCCCTGTACTAAATCTCAGCTGGGCAGAACAGGTATCAGATAAGGGCCCCACAGACTGCACAGCTTGCAAAACCCATTTACCTTCTCTTTGAAGATATAGGTATGAATTTAAAATGAAAGAAATTCAGACCAAAAAAACCCACTGCCATCAAGTTGATTCTGACTGATAGCAACCCTTTAGGACAGAGTAGAACTGCTTCATAGGCTTTCCAAGGCTGTAAATTTTTACAGAAGCAGACTGCCTCATCTTTCTCCCATGGAACAGCTGGTAGGTTCTAATCACAAAACTTTTGGTTAGCAGTTGAGTACTTTAACCACTGAGCTGCCAGAGTTCCTTGAAAGAAATTAAGAAATGTAATTATCTTTCACCATAGAGTCTCTTAAAAAAAGAAAAAAAAAAATACAGAGAAAGTAAATTGGAGAACTTATTTTAGCTAAAAATGACCAAGATCTACAAGCACTTGGTAAGTCCTGCTTCATCATTTCGCTTCCACTGGCTCTAGGACAGGATGGCACAGCAATCTTTCCAGAGTCAGAAAAGTCCCCTAGATATTTGGATTCGATTTCTCTGAAAAAAAGAGTGATATTCAGTACTCTAAATAGCATAAAAAGTAAACCTTGAATTGTTAGGGTACGAATCTGGTACAAAGCTCATTTACAAAAGATCACGGCCAAACTCTCCACTTTTTGTGCGAACTTTTACACACTGGATAAAGAGCTGAATTTTAGCACCCTCAGGATTTGCTATAATTGAGACTCTTTAATGGGTTAAACATGACTAACCCCTAGCCCCCAAAGTCTACCACATTTCGAGAAAGTGTTGACTTCACACCAAGAACACGTAAGCATTGCTCTGCATCATGGCCTGACCTAACAGACTTAACTCACAGAGGCAAGTTAAATCTTCAAGGACAACACAAGAAATGTGTTCCCAGGGAAGCAGGTGATTTAATCTTAGTCTCTCATCAGTGAAAACAGCAACATCTCAAAAGAGGAACTTTCTGCAACTCAGAAACAAATGTAAAAATAGACCCTATTTAAAAAGGTTGTGTGGTTTATTAATTGCGCTGTTAACTTTCTCTTGCTCTGCAAAGTGTTCTTATGTCAAATGCCACCTCCACATCCAACTGAAAGTAATTGCTAGTGGCAGCCAGTGAGGTCACACAGAATCCCTTCTGAGCTGCCAACCAAGGCACTTGGTTTCGGTGCGCGAAACAAGCAATCTCCTCCTTCCTAACAGGAATGTTGGTGATCTTCAGAGCAACCTGATGATAATCCCCCCAGTATCTCTGAGCACAGTTCTGGGAAAACATGATTGATTGAGCCTCTCACCTGCTTCTGTTATCGCAGAAGGACAGATGTGATTGTCATGTTTAATATCCTGTAAGGGAAACGTCCCAGCCAAGAATCACTGTGGAAAAAAAGCATCGACCCACATCGGATATAAATAAAATAAACCTGAGGGAAAATGGTACTTGAACTAAGTAAAAAGGCAGATGTTTTGTTTCTCATTGCCATTTGATTCTATTTTCCCGCAATTCTGTAATAGAAAATCAGGACGTTCAGTGTGCTTGGCCAATGCAATCTCTCTTAGAGGAGTTTCTGGGTGGTGAAAACAGATAATGTGCTCAGCTGCTAACTGAAAGGCTGGAAGTTTGTGTCCACCTAGAGGTGCTTTGGAAGAAAGGCCTGGCCATCTACTTCTGAAAAATCAGCCGTTGAAAATGCCATGGAACACAGTTCTACTCTGACACACGTGAAGTCACCAAAGAGTGGAATCAACTCCAAGGCAACTGGTGTTATCTCTCTTAAATAGAAGAGACAGCGGGAGGATCTGGCATTAATATCACCAGTGCTGTAGCCCAATGTTAGAAAAGCATTCACACGAAAAGAATTCATAATCTGTTTGTCAGAATGCCCAGGTTATCATTCCACCAGCTTCTCTAGAAAGCTTTTGCACTTTTCACAAGTACAAAGCACTTTTACTGCTAGAATGTTTAACTTATTAGGTTCTGCTATTGTGAATGTCTCTCTAAGAGATAAGGGCATGAGTGATGATGATTGACAGTGTACAGCTGTAGTTTAGCAGGAAAGCTCTGGAGCCCATACTCTGGGTTTAATCTCTGTCTTCCTGTGTGACTTTGAACAACCTCTTTCAGGCTTTATTTTCTTATCCAGAATGAAGAAAACAATAGTGCCTACCTCACAGGGTTCTTGTGCAGAGTAATTTCCAAAGATCCACATTTTCCTCCATTTTTGCAAATGGCACCCCATCCATTAAGCCATTTTAGCTGAAAGCCTGGGAGGCACCCTTGATCATTCTATCATTTGTACTCCCCAGCCAAATTGTAATTAAGTCTGTCAATCCTACCTGCATAATGAATCCAACATATTCCCACAGTGCTCCCATCTTAGCCAATGGTATTGCACCTTGTCACTCTAAATCCCCTCTAGCTCCTGTGCCACTACTCTAACCCAGGTCTCTGTTACTTCTAGCCTGGTCCATGCAGCAAACACCCCCCCACCCCCAACCCCCCACTCTCTCTCTCTCTCTCACACACACAAGCACATCTTGATGTTTGCATTCTTGACCCCAGTAAGCTAGTGTCCATAAAGCAGCCTGAGTGCTACTTTCAAAATGTAAATCATGTCACTGCCCTATTGAGAACCTGCCAATAATTCCTACGGCAATGAACATTCACTCTAGGTTTTTCACTGAGGCGACTGCCTCCTTTCTCTCTCTTTACCTTGCTCAAATCAGTCCTCTGCGTTCCTTCAGCATGCAGAGTTTGTCCCTTCTTAGGGCCTCTGCACTGTGCTTACCTCAGCCTTGAACTTTGTTCCCTCAGATCTGCACATGTCTCTGTGTCATTCTGATCTCAGTCCAAAGACCATCTTCTAAGAGTCCAAAGACCATCTTGCCTAACTACACCATATAAAGTAGATCATCATAATTTCACTGGCTTTATTTGCTTCATAACATTTAGCAGAATCTGAGTTTATCTTGTTTACTTACTCCAATATCCATGATCTGCCTTCCCCAGGAAAAGACCTGCTTTATGAGAACAGAGACTCAGCCTGTATTGTTCAATATCATCCCACCAAGCTCTGAACAGTGCCTGGAGGCCCTCAATAAATATTCATTCAAAGAGTTATGTAAAGTATTTTATATTCAAGAAGTACTAAACCAATGTTAGTTCTTTTATGAAATTATAAAAGAGAAATACTTCTTTTGTCCTGCTTTTTTGTGTTGGCAAAACTTTACATTTAAATTGCTTTTTTTTTTCCTCCCCTAATGATAATTTTAGGGAGCTCTGGTGGCATAGTGCCTAAGGCATTTGACTGCTAACCAGAAAGTTGGCAGCTCAAACCCATCATCCACTCCTTGAAAGGAAGACTGGGCAATCTATTTCCATAGTGGTACTGACTCAGAAACACAAGGAGGGGTCGCTATGAGTCAGATCCAACTCCATGGCAGTGAATTTGGTTTTTGGTTTGAAATGATAATTTTAGTGGTTTGGATTGGGGCAGGGAGGGGGGAAGGCAAGGAGCAGCCTGCTAAGAAAGGTGGAGCCTTAGAGCAGGTCCCAAAGGCACTATTATCACTATGCAAAAAGCATGTATAGCAGGACCTGTCACATGAGAAACAGAGCTCCAGTAGGGCAGCATGAACCAGTTTAGGAGTGAGCAGCCCAGAAGTGTAAACCAAAAACAGACCAAACTCACTGCTGTCTTAGTCAACCCCTTGGGTTTCCGAGGCAGTATCTCTACAGAAGTAGATTACCTAGTCTTCCTTCCGAGGAGTGGCTGGTGGGTTTGAACCACCAGCCTTTGGGTTAACAGTCAAGTGCCTTAGGCACTACACTACCAAAGCTCTGGGTAGAGCTAATCTAAATTACAGAGCCAATAACCAACAATATATCATTTATAGTTGTTCATCTGGATAAGCATTTCATTGGCGTGAATCTGTTCTCTTAGCTACCAGCTCAAGTTTTTATCTAATTTTTATAGCTCAAGCCACTTAAAAACTCCTTGGAGTTCTAAATTACCCTTAGAAATAGAGCCAACTTGGGTCTTAGAAGGAGCTGATTCAAGGAATTCTTGTTCAGTTGTTTCTTAAACAAGTATCACGTCAGCCTTGCTCCTGTACACCACCTTTTTTTCCTTGTAAGTGTATGGAACAATCTGACCAAGGCTCTGTCTGGCACTGCAAGCCCTCAGAGCACAGGGCTTGAGTTTCATTTTCCCAGTCGGGGGGATCCCCAATTCCCACTGTTGAACTTTCCAGGCTTTGTGCACCATCATGGATTCTGTTCATTATTTAGCCTGGCTGATTTGAACAGGAGACCAAAATCTTAGACTCAGCTTGGGTTCTTGCTTAATGATGCTTGAATCCTATCATTCTACCCTAAGCCTGAAGTGCCATTGATGTTCAATAACGGCTAATATTTGAGGAGCAACTCATGCCATTCACTGTACTAGGTGCTTCGTATGTTTCATCATTAACCTCCCAAACAGCATTCCAAAACCAAAACAAGCTCACTGCCATCGAGTCAGTTCTGACTCATCACAACCCCTCCTTGGGTTTCCAAGATGGTATCTGTATGGAAGTAGATTGCCCAGTCTTCCTCCTGAGGAGTGGCTGGTGGGTTCGAACCTCCAGCCATCTGGTTAGCAGTCAAATGCACTATGCCACCAGAGCAATACCAAAAACCAAAAAGCATTACAAGCTGTTTATTACCTATCCCTTTGCTACAGAAGGCCACATCTTTTTCACAGCATTTTCTGGCTTCCCCTCAATTCTGTTACCTTGAAGAGTTGTCTGTGAAATTTAAGTGAGAAATATAAATAAGGCATCTGGCTGAATGTCTGACACATACAAACCAAAAAAATGTTACTCACTGTCATTGAGTCAGATCTGACTCATAGAGACCCCTCTGTGGGTTTCTGAGGGGGTACCACTATGGAAGTAGATTGCCCAGTCTTCCTTCTGAAGAGTGGCTGCTGGGTTTGAACTGCCAGCCTTCAGGTTAGCAGTCAAATTCCTTAGGCATTCCATGGGATGTCTTTAATAAAAGGTAGCTATTATTTTTACTATTTTCATACAATTACATTTATTTTAAATTAAGATGAACAAGCCAAAAATTAAATGTAGCTTTTGGTGTGGTGTTATCATTCCATCACTTAGTTCTAATTTCTGAATACATTCAAGTAAAATTCCTTGGGTATAAAGAAAATCGCACTCAACTTCTTTACTTCCCACAATGTGTAATGCTTTCTGATTCTTATTAAAGTTAGCTGTGGAAATATCATTCCTTGGAGACTAGAGTTTTAACCAAGCTTTGCTGTGAACAAAGCTGATATTTATATTAATAAGTTAAGCTTGGTGGTTCTCCATAAACAGGGGAGTGATTTGACTGCATGAAATAGAACAAAGAATCAAAACTAATTAATTGATTTACAGTTGTTGCTATGTGCCATTGAGTCAAACCTGACACAGCGACCCCTCCTTGGGTTTCCAAGGCAGTATCATTACAGAAGTAGATTGTCCAACGATCCTTCCAAGGAGTGGTGGGTGTGTTTGAACCTCCAGCCTTCTGGTTAGCAGCCAAATGCAGTAGGCACTACACTACCAGAGCTCCTATTAATTGATTTAGACAGAGACTTTTCCTAGATAGATTCCTTTGCATGGCTGTTGCATAAAATTATGTCCGTGAGAAAAAACTTGTTGAACCATAATGACTTAGCCAGTGCCTATATGGCAATGTAACCTTAAAAAAAAAAAAAAAAACCAAACTCACTGCTGTGGAGTTGGTTCTGCCTCATAGCAACCCCTCCTTGGGTTTCCAAGGTGGTATCTCTAAGGAAGTAGATTGCCCAGTCTTCCTTCTAAGGAGTGGGGTGGTGGGTTTGAACTGCCAGCCTTCTGGTTAGTAGTCAAATGCTTTAGGCACTGCACCACCAGAGCTCCCTAATATAACCTTAGTGAAAACATTACAATTTACAATATATGTAAATATAATTTTAAGGAGCTCTGGTGAGGCTGTGGTGGAAGCATTGGGCTGCCAACCAAAAGGTCAGTACTTTGAACCCACCAGGCACTCTGTGAGAGAAAGATGAGGCAGTCTGCTTCCATAAAGATTTACAACCTTGGAAATCCTATAGGGTAGGTATTTCTACTCTGTCCTATAGAGTTCCTATGAGTTAGAATCAACTCAATGGCAGTGGGTATAAGTATAATTTTACCCTTTCCTCAAAATCCAAACTCGATATTCCATAAATGACTGGGTAGCCTATTACAAGAATTGTACCTTATCAATTCCAGTGATAGAACAATCCATTTTAAAAGAATTCTAAGAAAAGAGATTTAGAATATTTCTCAGTCACCCATTATGGTGTTTGACTAATCAATCTATCAACGTAAACCAAACCAAACTCACTGCTGTCAAGTTGGATCCGACTCATAGCGACCCCTCCTTGGGTTTCTGAGGCAGTATCACTACAGAAGTAGTTTGCCCAACCTTCCTTCAGAGGATTGGCTGGTGGGTTTGAACCACCAGCCTTCTGGTTAGCAGTCAAGTGCCTTAGGGCACTACGCTACCAGAGCTCCCATTTATATTCAAATAAAAAATGTATATAACACGTACTTATGTATATGTACATAGAAAAACAGATAGGTAGATGTGTTGTAGTGAATTACGTGGTACGGCTTTTCTAAACAGTCTTTGTGACTGCCACCAGATTACTGGGTGGGACGATGCAAATAAGGTGTATGGAACTCTAATGTAGAGATTGCTTGGTTTTGTCATTCTCCTAGGCTTCAAATGCCATGGAGAGAAGAACTGGACTTAGAATGGAACACATCCTTGGACCCAAGATCTCCTAGGACCCAAGATCCCTGCACTGGCCCTCCTTCACAGTAAGATGGCAGAGATGATTGGCTGAGACAACCAGCTGAGGAACTAAGAGGCACGAGACAGAGCATCAGGCTTTCTGGCCCATGGAGCGAGAAAGACGAGTGCCTTTGGACAGGGTGCTTGCTGGCAGAGTGGGGTGCACCTAGGTGTATCTATGTGCATAACTAAAAGAGCTTTGTAACACTTGCCTGAGCAGGGCAGAGGCCAGTCTGAGAGGCCAGGGGCTAGAGAGGCATGTCTGAGGACACAGTAGAAGGGAGACTGTTGTGATGCATCCTGAGCATGTTCCTGAGCCTGAATTGTAGCCTGTTACTTCCCTAATAAACCCCATAATTGTGAGTATTATCATAATTGTGAGTTTTTTGTGGCCATTCCAATGAATTATCAAACCCAGCAGAGAAGTAGTGAGTGCTGTAGGAGGGACAGGTGGTGTCAGAGTTGGTAAAAAGGGTGGAGGATGGTGGCATGTCTGGATGCATAGGAATAAGCCTTGGGCTGCTGATGGTGATTCTGACTCCCCCTTGTGAAGTTAGAGGATGTCAGAAGATGTTGCCCCTACATCCTTTTTGCAGCAAATCAGTTGTCCTCGAATTGATTCTGATTCATGATAACCCCATGTGTGTCAGAATAGGATTTTCAATGGCCAATTTTTTTGGAAGTAGATTGCCAGGCTTTTCTTTCAAGGCATCTCTAGGTGGAGTCAAACCTCCAAACTTTTGGTTAGCAGCCTAACACATTAACTATTTGCATCATCCAAGGACTAGACCCAAAAACCAAACCCACTGCCATTAAGCCAATTCCAACTCATAGCAACCCTCATTGGGTTTCTAAGGCTGTAAATCTTTATGGAAGTAAATTGCCTCATCTTCTTCCTGTGGAGCAGATGTTAAAGTCAGAATTCCAAAATGGGTGTGCAGGCTGCATTTTTTTCTGGAAGCTCTAGGGGAGAATTCATTTCCTTGCCTTTTCCAGCTTCTAAAGTTGCTTTCCTTGACTCCTGGCCTTTCAACTTCAAAACTAGCAGCATCATATCTTCAAAGTTCTCTCTCTTTGACCTCTGATTCTGTCATCCCATCCCCTTTTCTGACTTTGACCCTCTTGCTTCACTCTTTTAAGGATGCTTAGACTAAGTTAGGGCCACCTAGATAATCCAAAAATTTCTCCATTTCAAAATCCTTAATTTAATCACCTCTTTAAAATCCTTTTGCCTTATAAAGTAACATATTCACAGGTTCTGAGGATTAGGACATGAATAACTTTGGGAGGCTATTATTCTGTCTATTACACTAACCTACACACCCTATGAGGGTCAGAATTAACTATGACTATGAGTCAGAATCAACTGCATGACAGTGGTTATAAAAAGGCCTATAGATTTTATATTTCATGAAAATTAATTTGTATTAGCATAACTTGAAATAAGCCATTTTCTAAGGCTTAAATATTGTTTGAAAAGATAAAGCTTTACTTTCATCAATATTTATTATTTTGGAATTTGAGTTACAGTGGCCAACTTTCAAAGGACCATTGGTGATGTAGTGGTTAAAGCCAAAAAGTTGGCGATTTGAACCAACCAATGATCCTAAGGAAGAAAGATGAGACAATCTGCTTTAGTAAAGATTTACATACAGCTTTGGAAACCCTATATAGGGCAGTTCTAAGAGCTCTGGTGTCGTAGTGTCTAAGGCATTTTGCTGCTCAGAAAGAAGGTTGGGCAGCCTACTTCTGTAGTGATACTGCCTTAGAAACCCAAGGAAGGGTCTCTACGAGTCAGATCCGACTGTCTCCTATAGGGTCACTATGAGTTGGAATTGACTCAATGCAGTGAGTTTGGTTTTCTTTTTTGACAGCTTTCTTTGTTATTTTGATATTAACTAAGCCATATGACCTTCAACTGGTCAAGTTTCTCAGAACCTAGTTTCCTCATTTCTAAGATAAGGAAGGTAAGTTGGTCATCTCTAAGGTCCCATTCAGCTAGAATCTTATCTATAACTCTTTCTCATTTTTCTACTTTACCTTCAGAGTTAATTTTTAAAAAACAGAAGTTCTGTTTTCTCCCTAGAGCAGCAAAAGCCAGACTGTTTTTTATTTGGTTTTGCTCTGTTCTGTGTGCCTAAAGCAGACTAGCAGATTTTGTGGTTTGGGACTAGGAAAATGGATAACTCAATTTTACCCTGAAGCTTTCATAAATAATTGACACAACCTTTGTAACTAGTCTAATAAATAACAGCTCTCTAGAGCTATTTTCATAGCAAATAATGTCATACCTATCACTTACGGTTGGTAATAAGAGAAGTTATATTTGCATAAATCTTAAGGGTATAAATCATAAATCATCATTTAAAATGTTTTCTTGCTTCCTTATTTTCCATAATGTCAAATTTCATTGGAAATACTAAGTTTCAAGTGAACGTTCAGTGTTTCACACTTCCTGGAAGTCATATAAAGTGAAATACTGTATGAGAGCTTAATTTCTAAAGCACTTGGAGTTGTGGAAGGTTATGGTCCATAGTTGGAGCCCTAACTCCATTTTGAGGCTTGATACAAGTTTCAGATGCCATTTGGGTTCATTTTAACCCATAAATCAGCACTGTGTCTATGCACAGACAAGCTCTAGGACTAACCTCCGGAGAAGCAGTTTGCCTTCAGGAAGAGTATGGTTGAAAGTAGATTACACTTTCACAAAGAACTAGGGAACTTGCCTGAGAGTGTACTTTTCTAATTTAAATTAAGGTTGGGGTCTTGATATTGTTTAGTAGCTACCTTGTGGCTAGGAATCAGGCTGCATAATCATGAGTCATAACTTATCAGACAACCATCTAGCCAGGTAGTCAAGGCCCAGAACCAATTCTTTAACCCATTTCTATCTTCAATTATGTATCCCACTCATGGTCTTTTTCTTGCTTCTGTAGTCTCACTTGTAACAGTGATGAATCTATCTACCACCAATCATGATTTTGTGATGATTTAAAATCATATATAATTAAACACCATGGCTACAATGATGGGCTTAGGTGTAGCGAGTATTATGAAGCTGGTGCAGGATCAAGCAGTGTTTCATTCTGGTGTACATAGGGTCGTCATGAGTCACAGCCGACTCAACAGCACCCAACAACAACAACATAATTAGTTACACAGCTATGACTTCGCATGCTGATGGTTTCCTTCATCCAAGATGATTGTCTTTGTTTTGTCTTTGTCCTGTCCAGGCCTTAATAAAAGTGGCTGTATTGAACCTGTTTGAATCTGGGGTCTCTTTTCCCCTAACACAATAGAAGAGAGGTAAACTTTTAAAATTTTGTTATTATTTTTTCATTGGGCAACTGACTGAAATGGAGGGGAAAAAATCCCTTTATAGGACACTTGCTATATGAAATCTCTAAGCTATTTGTTTAGAACTGGTAAATGGTTATCAGAATTCATTACATCCACTAAGTTTATTGTTTTGGTTTTATTGTGTTATGGGAATTTTCCAAGGAGGTTAAAACTTCCTCCTGAGTAGGTAGCAAAAGTCCGAAAAACTTCCCAGGAGATGTACTCAAAGACATGAATGTTTATTCAGAAGAGAAACAAAAAACAGAAAGAGAGTAATATAAAGACAAAGAAAGCACATTTACAAAATGTTGCTAGCAACCATGTATAGGGTTAGCAGACAATGCTATATGTGTATTTGTATGTACTGTACAAATATCTAGCTATATAGTAGAGCTGACAAGGAACAAGGTTGTGGTGGCTTCTTGGCCACAGCTAGCCACCTGGAGGGAATGAGTAGTTGGACTTCTGGGCTCGAGACCATGGTCACAGGGGACATCAAGCTCAATTGGCCTAACACACTGCACAAAAACATCATTCTACATCCTACTTTGGTGAGTAGTGACTGGGATCTTAAAAGCTTGCAAGAGCCCATCTAGATGCAACGATGGGTCTCTCCTCATCCAGAGCAAAGAAGAATGAAGAAAACCAAAGATGCATGGAAACAATTAGCCCAAGGGACTGGGAGACCATGCAATCCTGCCTAACTACCACTGTCAACCACTCAGTTGGGGACCTGTGCAGGAGATCCTGGATAGAGTGAGAGAACAATGTAGAACAAAACTCAAAATCATTAAAAAAAAAAAAAAAAAAAAAAAAAAAAGACCAGATTGCTGGTCTGATGTTATTGTTGTTATGTGCCATTGAGTCAGACCTGACTCATAGCGACCCCTCCTTGGGTTTCCGAGGCAGTATCACTACAGAAGTAGATTGCCCAATCTTCCTTCCAAGGAGTGGCTGGTGGGTTTAAACCGCCGGACTTCTGGTTATCAATCAAGTGCTTTAGGCACTACACTACCAGAGCTCCTGCTGGTCTGATAGAGCCTAGTAAGACCCTTGAGACTATGGCCCCTAGTTACTCTTCAGGTCTGGAACTGAAATCACTTTTGTGACTTCAAGGCAAATGATAGACAGGCATATGGGGTGAACATTTACATCAGGTAGATACAGTCCTTAGAGTGAACAATTGTGGAAGAACAGAAGGGCAGTGTTTGCACAGGGAAACAGCTCAGGGGGCAAGAGTGCACCAGAGGGAAAGACATAGAGAAGAGTGACTACAGGGAGGAAGTGGGAAGCAATGACATTGTGGGGAATTGCAGTCAATGTCATGAAACAAAATGTTATGATCTGCCATAAGGAAAATGAATTTGCTCTGTAAACTTTCACCCAAATCACAATAAAAATTTAGAATAAATAACTAAAA
>NW_006921706.1:9324526-9332215 GCF_000298275.1 Orycteropus afer afer
AGTCAATCTGATTCCTGTGTGTTCCATCTGGTGAAGTCCACGTGTACAGCCTCCATTTGTGTTGTTGAAAAAAGGTGTTTGCAATGAAATTAGCATGCTTAATGACTTGAAACTATTCTAAGAATGGGTTAATACGTTACAGAGGAGTTGATTAATACATGATTGGGGGAGTAAAGGAATATGTGACAAGGGGAAGTAGGGGAATGGTTTGTAATTCTTAAAGGCTTAGCAAAACAAGATGGAGTCTATGAGCCATTTTGGGGGGTTACAGTTACTGACCATACAGTTGTGCACTATTCTCAATATTATTTGAAATATGTCTAATGTGATCTAATAATGTTATGCACAAGAAATCTAATCACACCTTTATACAATTGCCTTGAGCACTGGCAAGTGTGAAGATATCAGTACTATATTTGACCTTCTTATTTCTTATTTATATCCATGTTGGCAACCATGGGCCATTAACCTCTCTCTAAGAAATGTTATTGTGTTCACTGATAATTTACTATGTAAACAACCAAATCATGGAATTCTCTCCCTCCAAGAAGAGCCAGTGCCAGGTATGTATGCACAGGGAGACAGCTCAGGGGAAAGGAGTGCATTGGAGAGAAGGACACAAGGAAGAGTTAGCTATGGGGAGGAAATGGGAGGGGAGCTGTTGCATTGTGGGAGATTGCACATTGTGGGACATCGAAGTCAATGTCATGAGACAAAGTGTATGTGAACTGCTGTATGAAAGATGAATTTGCTCTGTAAACTTTCACCCAAATCACAATAAAATTTTAAAAAAAGAAAGCACCAGTCCACATAAATGAGAACTGATGACTCCAACTAAACCAAAAACCTAACCCATTGCCACTGAGTTGATTCCAGCTTATGACAACTCTAACAACTTCTAATTAAGGCAGATGTAGACCATGGAACAAAGTAATTATAATACAGTTACTTGATTGGTTGGATTTTGGGTGAGGTCATAAAGAGGGTTGGTTAGGGGTAGGAAATAGGCTTCTATTGGATAATTGGATATAGAGGATCATAGTAATTAATTTCAGGAACTAATTACAGAAGTTTTCAATCATAGTCTCATAGCTTTCAGGTGGGATCGTTGAACATTACTAGTGCATGTTCACACAGATTTTTACCAGATGTTTTGGAAGTGTAGGAAAATTCATCTTGTTATTAGAACCTCATTTTCACCAAACAGCTCTTGGGGGAAAAAGAAATTCAGCATTTTTGGGAAATTTTAGATAAGGGCAGCTCCAAACCCTTTCAAGTAATTTCCTTTATTACATCTTTGCCATGAAGAAATATTCCTTAGGTCCTTAGACCCACTTTATACAAAAGACACCTGTGCCAAGATTTCTTTCTTTAGAGTATATTTCTTTTACATCCTGGCTTGACTATACAGGGAAATTACATCTTAGTTTTTGTGGCTTCTAGCAATCAGCATTACACATGAAGAAAGAAAAAGGTCATTAAATGACAGGAAAGAAAAGACCAAAATAGATGTTAGAAAAGACTCTGAAACTTTCTCTTGAGTAGACAGTAGCTAAAGTGAATGGAAGAAATGATGAAGTAAAAGAGCTGAACAGAAGATTTCAAAGGGTGACTTGAGACAGCAAAGTAAAGTATATGATGAAATGTGCAAAGTCCTGCAGTTAGAAAATCAAGAGAAGAACACACTCAGCATTTCTCAAGCTGAAAGAACTGAAGAAAAAATTCAAGCCTTGATTTGCAATATTGAATAATGCACAAAGCATTTTTTTAAAAAAAATGGGAGCAATATACAGAGTCACCATACCAAAAACACTTGGTTGTCATTCTACCATTTCAGGAGGTATCATACAATCAAGAACTGAGAGTTTTGAAGGAAGAAGTCCAACTTGCACTGAAGGCATTAGCAAAAAACAAGGCTGAAGGAATTGATGGAACCCATTAAGATATTTCAACAAATGGATGCAATACTGGAAGCCTCACTGGTTTATGCCAAGATATTTGGAAGACAGCTACTCGGCCAACTGACTGGAGGAGATCTATGCCCATTCCAAAGAAAAATGATCCACTAGAATTCAGAAATTTTCAAATACTATCATTAACATCACATACAAATAAAATTGTATTGAAAATAATTCAAAAGCAGTTACAGCAGTGCATCCACAAAGAACTGCCTGAAATTCAGGCTGATTTCAGAAGAGGACGTGGAAGAAAGGATGTCACATGGATCTTGGCTGAAAGCAAAGAATGCCAGAAAGATATTTACCTGTGTTTTATTTACTATGCAAAGGCATTCAACTATGTGGGTCATAACAGATTATGGATAACATTGTGAATAACAGGAGCTTCAAAACACTTAATTGTGCTCATGAGGAACATGTATTATTTAAACAGAGCAAGAGGAAACTGCATGTTTTAAAATCAGGAAAGGTTGTTGCTGTTGTTGTTGTTGTTGTTAGGTGCTGTTGAGTTGTCTCCAACTCATAGTGACCTCATGTACAGCAGAAAGAAACACTGCCTAGTCCTGTAGCAGCCCCACGATCTTTGTTATAGCCAAGTTCATCACTGCAGCCACTGTGTCAATCCATCTCAATGAAGGCCATCCCCTTTTTCATCGTCCCTCCACTTTACCAAGGATGATATCCTTCTCCAGGGAATAGTCCCTTCTGACAACATAACCAAAGTAGGTGAGACGAAGTCTGGCCATTCTTGCTTCCAGGGAGTATTCCAGCTGCACCTCTTCCAGGAAAGATTCACTAGTTCTTTTAGCAGTCCATGGTACTTTCAGCATTCTTTGCCAACACCACAACTGAAAAACATTGACTCTTCTTTGGTCTTCCTTTTTCACTGTCCAGCTCTCATATACATATGAGGTGATTGAAAATACCATGACTGGCATCAGGTGCACCTTAGTCTTCAAGAAAATATCTTTGCTCTTCAGCACTTGAAAGAGGTCCTTTGCAGCAGATTTGTCCAGTGCTATACGATGTATGATATCTTTACTGCTGCTTCCATTGGTGTTGACTGTAGAACCAAGAAATATGAAGTCTTTGACAACTTCAATCTTTTCTCCATTTATCATGATCCTGCTTATTGATCCCATTGTCAGGATTTTTGTTTTCTTTATGTGGATGTGTAATCCGTACTGCAGATCGTAGTCTTCAATCTTTATCAGTAAGTGCATCAAGTCATCCTCACTTTCAGCAAGCAAAGTTGTGTCATCTGCAAATCTCAGGTTTTAATGAGCCTTCTTCCAATCCTAATGCTACACTCTTCTTCATATAGTCCAGCTTCTCGGATTATTTGCTCAGCATACAGATGAATAAGTATGGTTAAAGGATATAACCCTGATACACTCCCATCTTGATTTTAAACCATGCAGTGTCCCCTTCTTCTGTTGAACAGCCTCCTGGTCTATGTATAGACTCATGAGCACAATTAATTATTCTGGAATTCCTATTCTTCTCAATGTTGTCCATAATTTGTTATGATCCATGCAATCAAATGCTTTTGCATAGTCAATAAAACTCAAGTAAACATCTTTCTGGTATTCTTTGTTTTGAGCCAAGATCCATCTGACATCAGCAATGATATCCTTCATTCCACATTCTCTTCTGAATCCAGCTTGCATTTCTGGAAGTTCCCTGTCAATATACTGCTACAACCATTTTTGAATTATCTTCAGTAAGATTTTACTTGTGTGCAATATTAATGATATTGTTCAGTAATTTCCACATTCTGTGGAATCACCTTTCTTTGGAATGGTTACAAATATGGATCTCTTTCTCTCTTCCAGTCAGTTGGCCAGGTAGCTGTCTTCCAAATCTCTTGGCATAAACTAATGAGTGCCTTCAGTGTGGCATCCATTTGTTGAAATGTCTTGCATTAGGCTGGGTTCTGTACAAAAGCAAAACCAGTAAATCTTATATATACATAAAGAGAAAGAAAAATTTATCTTAGGTAAATGGCTCACATACTTATAGAAGCTTGCAAGTCCCAAGTTCTTGGATCAAATGTCAAGCTGGAGACTTTTCCTGACTCATGCAACTGCAGGGGCTGATGAGCTCAAGGTTGGCAGCAGTATACTGGCTGTTGACCCCAATGAATGATGAATCCAAGATTTTCAGGCCGAAAGGTCAATTGTTTGCTCATGGACAGTTGTAGGCAGCACAACAGGATCCCGATTCACAGAAGAGTGTCTCTTTTCCCAGGATGTCCATAAATATATTGGAAGCAGGCCACACCCCTAGGGAAACTCCCTTTCAATGAATTGGCTGCTCAAAACATATACATCTGATCCCATCATGGGAACAACCCACATTACAATTGCTTAAACCACACAGAATTGTGGTCCAGCCAAGTTGACACACAGCTCCAACTATCACATGTCTCAATGGATATCCCATCAATTCCTGGGCCCTTGTTTTTCACCACTTCCTTCAGTGCAGCTTTGACTTCTTCCTTCAATATGATTGGTTCTTGATAGTATGCCACCTTCTGAAATGAATGAACATCGATCAATTTTTTTTTGGTACATTGACTCTGTATATTCCTTGCATCTTCTTTTGATGTTTCCTGCATTATTCAATATATTGCCCATAGACTCTTTCAATATTGTAACTTGAGGCTTAAGTTTTTTCTTCAGTTCTTTCAGCTTGAGAAATGCTGAGCATGTTCTTCCTTTTTGGCTTTCAAGCTCCATGTCTTTGCACATTTCATTATAATAATTGACTTTGTCTTCTCAAGCTGCTCTTTGAATTCTTCTGTTTAGCTCTTTTATCTTGTCATTTCTTCCATTTGCTTTAGCTACTCTCCATTCAAAAGCAAGTTTCAGAGTCTCTTATGACATCCATTTTGGTCTTTTCTTCCTTTCCTGTCTTTTTAATGACCTTTTGCTTTCTTCATGGATGATATTCTTGATGTCATCCCATAATTCCTCTGGTTTTTGGTCAGTGGTGTTCAATGCATCAAATCTATTCTTAAATGGTCTCCAAATTTAGGAGGAATATAATCAAGGTCATATTTTGGCTCTTGTGGACTTGTTTCAATTGTCTTCAACTTCAATTTGAATTTGTATATGAACAGCTGATGGTCTGTTCCACAATCAGCTCCTGGCCTTGTTTTGGCTGAAGATATTGAGCTCCTCCATCACCTCTTACCACAGATGTAGTCAATCTGATTCCTGTGTACTCTATCTGCTAAAATAGATGTGTATAGCCACCATTTGTGTTGTTTAAAAAAGGTATTTACAATGAATAAGTCATTGGCCTTGCAAAATTCTATCATGCGATCTCCAGCATTATTTCTATCTCCAAGGCCAAATTTTCCAACTACCAGTGATTGTTCTTTGTTTCCAACTTTTGCATTCCAATCACCAATGATAAGCACACCTTGATTGCATGTTTGGTCAATTTCAGACTGCTGAAGTTGGTAAAATCTTCAATTTCCTCACCTTTGGCTTTGGTGGTTGGTGTGTAAATTTAAATAATAGTAGTATTAACTGGCTTTCCTTGTAGGCATATGGATATTATTCTATCACTGACAGCATTGTACGTCAGGACAGATCTTGAAACATTCCCTGTGACAGTGAATGCCATGCCATTCTTCTTCAATTTGTCATTCCTGGCATAATAGATCTTATGGTTGTTTGATTCTAAATGGCCAAAACCAGCCCATTTCAGCTCACTAATGTCTATGATATCGATCTTTTTGTGTTCCATTTTATTTTTGACAATGTCTAATTTTCCTAGATTCATACTTTGTACATTCCATGTTCTGATTATTAATGGATGTTTGCAGCTGTTACTTCTCATATTGAGTTGAATAAAGTTCTCCTTTATCCATATAATTAAGGTAGGCTCTACTCTGATGAGGCAGCTCTTATTCAGTCAGATTTTGAGTGCCTTCTGACCTGAGGGGCTTATCTTCCCGCACTGCATCGGACAGTGTTTCAGGGCTATTCATAAAATTTCCCAATGATATATCAGACAGTGTTTCACTATTATTCATAAAGTTTTCATTGGCCAATTCTTTGAGAAATGGATGGCCTCTTCCTTCATCTGAGTCTGTCTCAGTCTGGAAGCTCCACCGAAAGCAGTCCATCATTGGCACCTCTGCTGGTACAGCCTCCAGCCTCACAGCAACATGCAATCCACCACAGTATGACAAACCAACAGACAAGTTTGTCTCCCTTAGCTGTTCCAACCCCTCTGCTCACTTCCTGGGCTTCCCCCTGCCTGTTCTGGTCACAGGGCCTGTCTGTCACTGCAGACAGGTGTGTGTTAGGGTTATTTCCTTTCACCATAATTATTTAATCTGCATCCTGAGCAAATGATCTGTGAAGCTGAACTATATGAAGAATGCAGCATCGGAGAAAAACTCATTAACAACCAGTAGTATGCAAACAATAGAACCTTTCTTGCTAAAAGTGAAGAGCACTTGAAGAACTCACTGATGAAGATCAAAGACTACAGACTTCAGTATGGATTACACCTCAATATAAAGGAAACAAACATCTTCACAGTTGGACCAATAGGCAACATCATGAAAATGGAGAGAAGACTGAAGTTGTCAAGGATTTCATTTTACTTGGATCCACAATAGACACCCATGGAAAAAGCAATCAAGAAAACAAATGATGTATTGTGCTGGGAAAATCTGATGCAAAAGAGCTCTTCAAAGTGTTTAAGAGCAAAGATGTCACTTTGAAGACTAAAGTGCACCTGACCCAAACCAAAAAGGAAACTAAACTCACTGCCATGAAGTGGATTCCAACTCATAGCAACCACCTTTGGATTTCCAAGGCGGTAAATCTTTACAGAAGTAGATCGTCCAGTCTTCCTTCTGCAGAGTATCTGGTGGGTTTGAATCATCAACCATCTGGTGAGCAGTTAAATGCCTTAGGCACTACACAACTAGAGCTCCTTGCATCTGACCCAGGCCATGGTATTTTCAATAGCCTCATATGCATCTGAAAACTGGACAATGAATAAGGAAGACCAGAGAAGAATTGATGCATTTGAATTGTGGCATTGGTTAAGAATTCTGAAAATACCATGGACTGCCAGAAAAACAAATAAATCTGTCTTGGAAGAAGTACAGCACAATTGCTCCATATAAGCAAGAATGGGCAACTTCGTCTCAACTCCTTTGGTCATGTTGTCAGAAGAGACCAGTCCCTGAAAAAGGATGTCATGCTTGGTAAAGTAGAGGGTTAGCATAAAAGGGGAAGTCCCTCAACAAGATAGATTGACACAATGGCTACAACATTGAGCTCCAGCATAGCAAGGATTGTAAGGATGGCACTGGACTGGGACTGCCATCTGTTTCACTCTGTTGTACCTAGGGTCACTATGAGTCGGAGCCAACTTGACAGCACCTGACAATAATGACAAGCTTGCTTGTGTAAAGTGTTTATATCCTTTACCTAAGAAGTCTTTGTCCAAAACCATTTGGTTAACTCCAGAGCATACAACAAATTGTATCTATTGGGACTGCTACTTTTTAATCTCAGTATATCATAAGATAAAAGGCAAGTGAGCTGTTATTTGGGCAATGCCAAATATATATGCAAGTTATTGGTGGCATGACCTATATTTTGAAAAAAGCAATTGTATTTGTGTGAAAGCCCACATTAAATTATTATTATTATTATTTTTACCGTCTGATATGTTACTGGAAAATTTTTTTTTT
>NW_006921706.1:9340930-9357724 GCF_000298275.1 Orycteropus afer afer
GATTATCTTCTGTGTCTGTGTTAATTGGTTTCCCTTTTCTTTGTTGAAGAGGGTCTGTGCAATCCTTCTGCCTAGTCCGCCATCTTGCCCCGCTTACCCCACGTTAAATTATTAAGAACTTTTGTGTAAAAATTGATCTATAGAGTAGGTAGTTTATTTTCACTATATGTTCATTCTAATTCTATTTAAAATTTAAAGGCAAATTCTTCTCTGGCCACAAATTTCCAACTTCCCAAACAATTAGCAGCACTTCCTGTCCCTTTACCCTGACTTTTTGTTTAGAAGGTGAGTGGAAAAGGAGTAAGACCAGATTTTTTTTTTCAGTTTTTTTTTGTGTGTGTGTTTTGAATTTTTTTAATTATGCAAAACTATTATTTAGTTCAAAGATATGTCAGGGGAAAATTTTGGTTCAAAGTTTAAAGACTTCCTCATGGTAATAGTTTTGAAGCCCATCTTCAGCCTCAAGGGCTCCAGAAAGTCTGGATTTCATGAGAGCCATGAGAATTTTAAATTCTGTTCCACATCCTACCCACTTTGACCAGGATTTTCTTATAGAATCCTTGATATAAATGTTCAGTATTGGTAGCCAGACACCATCCAGTTCTTCTGGTCTCATGGCAAAGGAGACAGTTGTCACTGAGGTGACTGGACAGATATCCCATTTCCTCTACTGATACCTGATCTTCCCTTTTCCTCTGGTACTCCCCGTGAATGGAGACCAAATGTTGTACCTTGGATGACCAGAATGCCTGAAATGTTTTCTAAAGCTTCCTATGAATAGTCACTCCAAGCAAATTCTAAATAAGTAACTGCAAATGACACTACCATATCTCCTTTATGAAAATCTTTCAAAGTTCATTTCAAATTCCATTTCCTGCAAGAAAATTTTCTCACCACCCAACATTTTCTCATTACCCTGTCTTCTGAACTACTATGTCATTCATTGTTTATACCTTTTTTATTGGGGCACATATGTACTTTCTTCTATTTTTATTATAATAATAATAAATAATAAAAAGACAAGCACCTGTTAAATCTATAGCCCAACCAGATTATAAGCGATTCAAGTCACAAATGGAATCTTAAAAGTTTCTTTATCCCCAGAATACAGCATATGACCCTGAACATAAAAGTGTTCAGAATGATGTTTATGTTTACTTATTAGGAGGAGGACAAGGAAGCAGGTGAGAGGAGAATATGAGAGAGAAGAAAAAGAGAAGAAGGAGAAAAAGAAACTGGAGCAAGGAAGAGGATGAAAATGGACAAACCTACAAATCTACTCACTCAGATTCCAGCTTGGGCCTTCATCATTACTTTTTATGTGAGCCACACTATACCAACTATTCTCACCTAGCCTCCTTTTCTTTATATATAAAATGGGGATAATGATATTATCAGTACCATGTTGTTTTTAGTTGTTGTTGAGTTGGCTCTAACATGATTCCATCAGTGGCCTTATGAACAACATAATTGAATGTTGCCCAGTCCTGTGCCATCCTCATGATCACCTGCTATTTTAGTTCTGTTGTAGCCATTGTGTAGTACCTTCCAACCTAGGGGGTCTCATCTTATAGCATTATATTGGGCAATATTATGTTGTGATTCATAAGGTTTTCGTGGCTAAGTTTTGGAAGTTGGTCACCAGGCCTTTCTTCCTAGTCTTTCTTAGTCCAGAAGCCCCACTGAAACCTATCCACAATGATTGACCCTATTGGCAGTTGAAATACTGGTGGCATAGCTTCCAGCATCATTGCAACACAAAGACCACCACAGTATTACTGACAGATGGGTGGCAAATCAATACCATAGGGTTTCTGTAAGGATGAAATGAGATAAAGTATATGAATCATTGTGCCCAGAATATCACATTCAATAAATACTAGTTTTTCTTATTATTTTAATTTGCTTCTTTAAAAACTAACTAGTAATGTTCATCATCCACCACTCATCTGTCACTTTGTCACACTGTGGTGGCTTCTTCTTGCTGTGAGGCTGGAGGCTATGCCATCAGTATTTCAAATACCAGCAGGGTCACCCATGGTGGATAGGTTTCAGTAAAGTTTCAAAACTAAGACAGACTCGGGAGAAGGAAGGGGCCGTCCACTTCTTAAAGAATTGGCCAGTGAAAACCTTATGAATAGCAGTGAAATGCTATCTGATATATTACTGGAAAACTTTATGAATAGCCCTGAAACTTTGTCCAATGTAGTGCCAGAAGATGAACCCATCAGTCCAGAAGACACTCAAAATACATCTGGGGAAGAGCTGCCTCCTCAAAATAGATTCAACCTTAATGATGTGGATGGAGTAAAGCTTTGGGGAGTTCCATTTGCTGATGTGGCAAGACTCACATGGGAAGAAACAGCTGCAAACATACATTAATAATCAGAATATGGAATGTACAAAGGATGAATCTAGGAAAATTTGATGTTGTCAGAAGTGAAATGAAACACATAAAGATTGATATCCTAGTCATTAATGAACTGAAATGGACTGGTTTCAGACATTTTGAATAAGACAATTTTGAATCTACTATGCCGGGAATGACAAATTGAAGAGGAATGGTGTGGCATTCATCGTCACAAAGAATGATTCAAGATCTATCCTGAAGTACAATGCTGTCAGTGATAGAATAATATCCATACACCTACAGGGAAGACCAGTTGATACTATTACTATTCAAATTTATGCAACCCACCAAAGCCAAAGGTGAAGAAATTGAAGGATTTTTTTTTTTTTAACCAACTTATGCAGTCTTAAATTGACCAAACATGCAATCGAGATGTCTTGATTATTACTGGTGATTGGAATAAAAAAGTTGGAAAGAAAGAAGAATCACCAGTAGTTGGAAAATATGACCTTGGTGATACAAATGACACGAGATCTTGTGATAGAATTTTGCAAGACTAACAACTTATCTGTTGGAAATACCTTTCTTCAACAACATAAACAGTGGCTATACATGTGTACTATGCCAGACAGAGTACACAAGAACCATATCGACTACATCTGTGGCAAGAGGCAATGGAGAAGGCCAATATCTTCAGCCAAAACAAGGCCAGGAGCTGATTATAGAACAGACCATCAACTGCTTATATGCACATTCAAGTTGAAGTTAAAGACACTTAAAAGAAGTCCATGAGAGCTAAAATATGACCTTGATTATATCTCTCCTGAATTTAGAGACCATCTAAAGAATAGATCTGGTACATTGAACACCGATGACCAAAAACCAGATGAATTGTGGGATGACATCAAGAACATCATCCATGAAGAAAGCAAAAGGTCATTAAAAAGACAGGAAAGGAAGAAAAGACCAAAATGGATGTCAGAAGAGACTCTGAAACTTGCTTTTGAATGGAGAGTAGCTAAAGCAAATGGAAGAAGTGACAAGATAAAGGAGCTGAATGGATTTCAAAGAGCAGCTTGAGAAGACAAAGTCAATTATTATAATGAAATGTGCAAAGACATGGAGCTGGAAAGCCAAAAGAGAAAAACATGCTCAATATTTCTCAAGCTGAAAGAACTGAAGAAAAAAAATTAAGCCTCAAGTTGCAATATTGACATTCATTTTGGTCTTTTCTTCCTTTCCTGTCTTTTTAATGACCTTTTGCTTTCTTCATGGATGATGAAGTCTATGGGCAAAATATTGAATGATACAGCAAACATCAAAAGAAGATGGAAGGGCTACACTGAGTCACTGTGCCAAAATGTTGGTCAATGTTCATCCATTTCAAGAGCTGGCACATGATCAAGAACCAATGGTGTTGAAGGAAGAAGTCAAAGCTGCACTGAAGGAATCAGTGAAAAACAAAGCTCCAAGAACTGACAGGGTACACATCAAGATGTTTCAATAAATGGATGCTGCACTGGAGGTACTCACTCGTCTATTCCAAGAAATTTGGAAGACAGCTACCTGGGCAACTGACTGGAAGAGATCCATATTTGAGCCCATTCTAAAGAAAGGTGATCCCACAGGACACAGAAATTATTGAACAATATTATTAATATCACATGCAAGTAAAATTTTGCTGAAGTTAATTAAAAAAAACAGTTGTGGCAATATACTGACAGGGAACATCTAGAAATGCAAGCTGTATTCAGAAGAGGACATGGAATGAGGGATATCATTGCTAATGTCACATGGATCTTGGCTGAAAACAAAGAATACCAAAAAGATGTTTACTTGAGTTTTATTGACTATGCAAAAGCATTCAACTGTGTAGAGCATAACAAATTTTGGAAAACATTGAGAAGAATGGGAATTCCAGAACACCTAATTGTGCTCATGAGGTACCTGTACATAGACCAAGAGGTTGTTGTTCAAACAGTGCAAGGGGATACCGCATGGTTTAAAATCAAAAAGGGAGTATGTCAGGGCTGTATCCTTTCACCACACCTATCTGTTTGCTGAGAAAATAATCTGAGAAACCAAACTATATGAAGAAGAATGTGGCATCAGGATTGGAGGAAGACTCAATAACAACCTGAGATATACAGATGACACAACTTTGCTTGCTGAAAGTGAAGAAGACTTGAAGCACTTACTGATGAAGATTAAAGACTACAGTCTTCAGCATGGCTTATACCTCAATATAAAGAAAATGAAAATCCTCACAACTGGACAAAAAAGCAGTATTTCAATAAATGGAAAGAAGATTGAAGTTGTCAAAAATTTCATATAACTTGGTTCTACTATCAATACTAATGGAAGCAGCAGTCAAGATATCAGATGATGTATTGCACTGGGCAATTTTGCTGCAAATGACCTCTTTAAAGTGCTGAAGAGCAAAGATGTCTCTTTGAAGACTAAGGTATGCCTAACCCAAGCTATGGTGTTTTCAATCACCTCATATGCATGTGAGATCTGGATAATGAATAAAGAAGACTGAAGAAGAGTTGATGCTTTTGAGTTGTGGTGTTGACAAAGAATACTAAAAGTACCATGGACTGCCAGAAGAACTAAAAAGTTTGTCCTGGAAGAAATGCAGCTGGAATGCTCCTTGGAAGCAAGAATGTCCTTCATCTCACCTACTTTGTCATGTTGTCAGAAGGGACCATTCCTTCAAGAAGGACATCATGCTTGGTAAAGTAGATGGTCAAAGCAAAAGGGGAAGGCTCCCAATGAGATGGATTGACACAGTGGCTGCCACGATGGGCTCAGGTACATCAAGGATGGTGAGGCTGGTTCAGAACTGGGCAGTGTTACTCTGTTCTGTTGTACATAGTGTTGCTATGAGTTGGCGCCAACTCGACAGCACCTAATAACAACAACAGTGTTCATCATATGAGCTGAATATTTCTATAGTTAAGAATTTGAGGGAAAGATTTATGAAAAATTATAGGACCAGAAGGAAATTGATGAATAACCAAGAAAATGAAAGGAAAATATTTAGCCATTATCTCAAAGAAAGATAAAAACAGATTTAAGAAAAGGGAGCAGAATATTGCAGATTTATAGTGCTTGGTTTATTACTATTTCTATTTCTTCATTTCAAGGTGGGCAAGAGTAAGAACTAGAATAAGGAGACCATACATGTACTGACTTTTAGAACTAAGCAAGAAACAGTTTTAATTCTCATGAAATCTAGATTCCTGGGGCCATTGCCTTTAATGTCCTTTTGAGCCTTGAACCTTAAAGAAATTGGTTCCTAATGCCACCTTTAAGTCATGTAATAGCCTAAGAAGCAGCTTGGTGAAGCTGGTTTTGCCTTAGGCATTATAATCTTTTGAAGAATTCAGTTCAAACCCACCAGCTGCTCTGTAAGAGAAAGATGTGGCAGTCTGCTCCCATAAAGATGTACAGCCTTGGAAACCCTATAGGGAAGTTCTTCTCTCTCCTACAGAGTTGTTATAAGTTATAATTGTCTTGACAGCAGTGGGTTTTATGTCCTGTTACCAAAAAAAAAGAGTATATAGAATAGTTGTCAGAACACACAAACACATGGTCATTAAACAAATTTCTGGATGGATTGTGGAAGACCACTTTTCAACACCACAACTGACAAATGGGACAGACCGAATGGAAGAGAATTAGGACCTAGTGCTGAGTATCAAGCAACACTGGTGGTGCAGCAGTGCAGTGCTTAAAGCGCTCATCTGCTAACCAAAAAGTCAGTGGTTGGAACCCACCAGCCACTCTGCAGGAAAAGAATGTGGCAGTCTGCTTCCATAAAGATTTACAAACTTTGAAATCCTATGGGGGCAGTTCTACTCTGTCCTATAGTGTCTCTATGACTCAGAATCAACTCAGTGATATAGGCAGAGCACTCTAGGCTCAGAAAAGTGGAGATATTACCTCCATCCCTAGGCCTAAAAGAACTGGGAGAAACTGGAAAGAACTAGAAGACAAAAACCATGTAGAGAAGGCTTTCTTGAAAGTAGCAGTTATCTTCATTTGAGAAGACAGCAAGCCCAATGCAAACTTCAGAAAGGGATTTGAATCTTTTGTAAGGATCAGCACAAAGAAAGGTTGGGCAATCTACTTCTGTAATGATACCTTGGAAACCCAAGGAGGGGTCACGAGGAATCAGATCCAACTCGACGGCAGTGAGTTAGTGAGTATGTTGGAGACTGAAGATGTTCCAAATATCCAACTTTTCTAAACTGCTGTGCTACTCCATCCCTAACATCAACTACTTCCCCACCCTTAGTACTCTTCCGCTGGTCTTTGGGTTCAGTAGTTCATTGCGACATCTCAAAAAACTCACAAACCATATTTACAGTTAAGTTGTTTATTAGGGAAATAGCAGGTTACAGCTCACGATCAGGAATGGCTCAGAAGTAACAGGAACAACACAGGATATAGTTCTTGATATGAACAGCTAGCTTCTTCTCGGCCTCTGCTGCTGGACCCTACTGGGAGCTATCTCAGGCAAGTGTTATAACTTCGAGCTCCATGTTCTGCAAGCTTCACTGAAATGGCCATCATCTCTTCTGTCCTCAGTGTTACAGTTCCTTCTTCTCTGTCTCTGTGTCTCCCTTTAAATCTAATGGGATGGCAAAACTGACCAATCCATTGTTAGGATTCTATGCACCTTATTTGTATTATTAGTACTGCTGTCCAATCCCCTTGGTGGGCCAAAAGCACCTTGTTTGCATAGTCCCACCCAATCATTTTGTAGGAGTCACAAAACCATGCATGGCTAGAAGGGCTATATTAAATAATTCACTTCACTGCAGGACCTGAGGAGAAAATGTCCTGACCTCACTCTTCTCCCTCCCTCTAATCTCTTGTTGAGGTTCCTCAATAGGCTGCAATCTCCAGAAGCCAAAGATCAAGGGAGATCTGTTGATGTGGTCTGTATTGGTCAGATGTACTAGTGCAAAGAACAAGAGAGAGAAGAGAAGGAATGAGAGTTTTCATTGGATTTTTCCTTCATCATACATGTCATACATGCCTTTATTAAATTTGCCAACATGCCAAGCCTCTGTCCCACCCTGCCTCCAACTTTCTTACCTCTGGTCTTGATCCTAGAAATGAACAGCTGAATTAAGTGGTCCTTTTCTCCTTTGTCCTCCTCCAGGTTCTTCTTCACACAACTTTTTATTCAAATTCCTCTCTTTTACTCAACTTCTATAAGTTGTGTCTTGAAAAGCTTTCCCTAACTTACTGGACCTGAAAAAAGAGAATGTTCTCCTTAACTTCCAGGGACCACACTTGACTTCCACACTCCTTCTTGTGTGACCCCACCACTCTTTGAACTTACTTGGGTTTCAGTTAAGGGAGGCAGATAAAAGTAGTATAGAACAAAGGCTCTGGAGTAAAAAGCCATCTCTGGCCACTTCCTGTGATCTTGGGAGAGTTTCTTCATTTATCAAATGAAGATAATAATAGTGTGCACATTAAAACCCAATGTTATTGAGTTGATTCTGACTCATAATCCCCATGGGTTTCCAAGTCTGGACATTTTTATGGAAATAGATTGCCTCATCTTCCTCCCATGGAACAGCTGGTGGGTTTGAACTGCTGGCGTTACGGTTAGTAGCCAAATGCCTTATCAACTGTGACACCAGAGCTGCTTATTACCTACCTTATATGGTTGCTAATAGAATTTAATAAGAAAATTTTAAACCTGATCTAAAGTGAGAACTGAGTAAGCATCGGCTATTACTACTATTTCTCTGCCATGACAATCACCACCATTACCATCCCTATTTCCTATTCCATTCAACACCTTGAATTTGACTTGATGGTTTCTCTTTCTTCTTCATCAGCCTGTGAGATCATTAGAGGCAGGGACCATGTCTTAGGTGTCCTCAAACATTAATTCCTCTCCTCCATTTCTCCTGCTCAAAGTGATCTCTTCTCTGAGCATTTCATAGTCTGGTGGAGGTAATAACCACCATTGTGCTATCTTAGAAGCTCATGCAAGTATTGTGAAAACACATACTCTGCCCTGTTCTCATATCCCCTGGTTCTCCAATCTCTATTCATGAGCTTTAAAGTAATCACCTGAGGATGAAAGACATGGAGGTCACAGTGGTCACCACTCCTAGTGCCAAGTACCTAGGGCCATGTTGTGATATATATATATATATTTTTTTTTTTTTTGGCATCTTTTCTGCCATTGTACATGCACATTTTTACCTCCTGTGGCAGTCACATTTCTGATATCCTTATGGTGTAATGATTTTTCTTGTGTTGATTACTCACCCAGTTTGTGCTTCTAAATCTTTTTTTAGAAACATCTCAAAAACCAAAACTGATTTTACTCATTTTTCAGATGTAAAATTCTGATGCTAATTTATATGAATACTCCACCCTGAAGGAGATGGAGCACAACCCCCCACTCCTTAAGTGTGGGTTTAAGTCCATAGTGACTTCCTTCCAAAGAGTACAGTATGGAAATGGAGGAAAGAATAATTTTACAGTGCAGTGGAAAAACTTGGCAAACATGACCTTGGCTAGGTTATGAAGGTTAAAATCATCAACAATAAGTCAAGTACCATGCATTTGTACCTTTGATATGATGTGATAAGAATGGCACCTTACTTCTTTTGTCTTCTTCTTGGTTTTCCTCCCCAAACCCCGTAATTAGTCTAATCATAAGAAAAACAGCAGAGAAATCCCAGTCGGGGAACAGGCTACAAAATACCTGAAATATTCCTCAAAATAGTCAGGTCATCAGAGACAAGGAATGCCATGCAACACTGTCACAGCCAAAAGGTGCCTAGACAGATGTGACAACTAAATGTAGTATAGTATCTTGGATGGGATTTTATGACAGACAAAGGACGTTGGGTGAAAACTAAGAAAATCTGAATAAAGTATTGATTTTAATTAATAATAATATGTCTATCTAGGCTTATTAATTGTGGAAAATATACCATAGTAATGGAAGAGGTTAACAATAGGGGAAACTGGGTATGGGGAACTCTTGCCATCTTTGTAACAGTTCTTAACTCTAAAATGATTCTAAAATAAAAAATTTGTTTAAAATATACTGATGATGTTTTGAACACTGCATAATGTGAATGAACTTGGAGTACATTATGCTGAGTGAAATAAGTCAATCACAGAAGGAAAAATATTGTATTAGTCTGTTATTGTAAAAAGCCAAGGAAAGGTTTATATATGGAAGGACATTTTCTTTGTTGGTTACCAGGGGTGGGAGGGGAGGGGAGGGAACACTGCTAGATAGGTAGAGACAAGTATTGATTTGAGTGAAGAGAAGGGCAATGTACCAAATGTGAGTGATCCACATGGTGGCATCGAGGAAGAGGAAAACACAGAGAGGTAGATGGGAGGTGCAGACAACAAAGATGAACCCTTTTGCACATACCGTACTGTGTTATCAGTGAAGGCAAACATTGATCTATGGGTGGATAGATGGGTAAACAGGCTGAACTATTAGGTATGTCTACACAGGGGCAGGGGGGGAGTGTGCCCAAGATCATGTATAGAGTTGGCAGACAATGATTCTTTAAGTGTATTTGCATGTTCTGTAAGAATCCCTAGGTATATAGTAGAGCAAACAAGGGACAAGGTTGTAGTCACTTCTTGGCCACAGCCAACAACCCAGAAGGAGTGTGTAGTTGGACCTGTAGGCTTGGGATCATAGCCACAGGGGACATCAAGCTCAACTGGCATAACATACTGCACAAAACCATTGTTCCACATCCTACTTTGGCGAGTAGTGACTGGGATCTTAAAAGTTTGTGAGCAGCCATTTAATTGCAACAATGGGTCTTTCCTCACCCAGAGCAAAGAAAAATGAAGAAAACCAAAGACTCATGGAAACAATTAGTCCAAGTAACTGGTACACCATGTGATCCTCACCCTATATGACTATGAGACCAGAAGAACTAGATGGTGCCCAGCTACCACTGTCAACTGCTCAGAGGGGGATCTATGTAGGAGATCCTGGATAGAGTGGGAGAACAATGTGGAAGAAAACTCAAAATCATTTAAAAAAAAAAAGGACCAAGTTTGCTGGTCTGATAGAGCCTGGTGGAACCACTGAGACTATGGCCCCTAGCTGTCCTTTAAGTCGGGAACTGAACCCACTCTTGTGGCTTCCAGCCAAACAAAAGACAGGCATATGAGCTGAACATTTAAATTAAGTAGATACACTCCTTAGAGAAATCAATGATGGGGGAATAGAAGGGCTGTGTATGCACAGGGAGACAGCTTAGGGGGCAGGAGTGCATTGGAGGGAAGGACACAGGGAAGAGGTAACTATGGGGAGAAAGTGAGGGGGAGCTGTTGCACTGTGATTGCAGTCAATGTCATGAGACAGAGTGTATGTGAGCTGCTGTATGGAAAGTGAATTTGCTCTGTGAACTTTCATGCAATTCACAATAAAAATTTAAAGTATATATATATTACTGTTTTGAAAATCATGGGATGGTAAATTTATTAAGTGGCAGCTCTTTTCACTTAATTTTGATTTTAATTGAACACTGTAATACCAGTAGGTGTCCTGGGGGTGCAGTGGTTAAAGTGCTCAACTGTTAACTGAAGCGTTGGTGGTTTGAACCCACCAGATGCTTCACAAGACAAAGATTTAGCAATTTGCTTCCATAGAGATTTACAGCCTTGGAAACCCTACGGGACAGTTCTACTCTGTTCTTTAATATCAATATAAGTTGGAATTGACTCAATGGTAGTTGGTTTGGTTTGATTTGGTTTGATTAAAGCAGTGGTTCTCAAATTTGAGTGTATATCACAATAACCTGGTGGGCTGTTAAGCCAATCTAGGATGGGAGTTGAAGACTTACATTTCCAACAAGTTCCCAGGTGATGTTAATGCTGCTGCCCCTGGGACCTCAGAATTCAAGGGCCAGTTTCGCTCCTCCATCTTCATCAGCAAACAAGGTAAACTGGCTTTATTTTCTTAGTAATGAATTTATTTTCTCATATGGGATGTTACAGTGATCAGTGTATAATACTTTCAGCATAATTCCAGTTGATTTTGTTTTGTTTTATTATCTGTGCATTTTTGGCAATCAGTGAGTGCTGTTGTTAGCAGTGTATAGTTTGTGACTTGGAAGTTACCAGTTGAAATTTCGAGTGAAGTGCAACTTTGCCTGTATGTCTGCAAGCATGTAATAAAAATCATAAAAGGAATTTGGAATTTGCTTTGAAATTTCTCACTTGAAGAATAAATGTCCTTAAGCTCAAAAGATGAGAAGGAAGTCCATGTTTGGATGTTTTTGCCTGCAGTTTCTGTCAGAATGAATTCTGAAAGTGTGTGGGAAGGTTTATCAGTTTGACAGATGTTGGAGAGTTCACAGCAAAGATCTGGATTTGTCTTGTTAGTGACCAGGCTTGTGTTGTGGTCAGAATGCGTCCCTGCAAAGGAATTAAAGACAATTAGCATGAAGCTATCCATACCTTGATTCTGAGTGTCTTTCAAAATTATTTAATGCAAAGAATTAGCTGGAAATTATAACATCTGCATCGTTTCTTTAAATGGATTATACAGTTGTGGGGAGATTGTTTAAAAAGAAAACGTGCCAGGTTAAATGAAAAAAAAAAACATGCTTTTCACATTTCAGAATAAACTAGATTTGGTTTGGGCAGATCATTAGAAAACCTTTTGACAAGTCTGTAAGCTCTTTTCTGTGCACAGTATCATTTTAGATCTTTACTAAAATGTTTCCAAATTTAGTGACTTTAGTAATTGCAGGGTAGAACCCAGTATGTCGCTGCTTGTTATGACACTGATGTAGAGCCTCAGTAAAATCTTCCGAAAAGTTTAAGCCCGCAGAGAAGATACTAGTCCGTGCTCTCAAACATCAAGCTGTTCAATTCCAGAGTTTCATTGCTATTTTCTTCAATAATTACCTGCATTCAAGCATCATGTGACTTTGACTGCAACCTGCCATTACTGCTTCCCTTGTGTGAGAACGCTGAGGACCCTGGCCTCTTTCCCTTAATGTGTGTGGTTTCTTCCACTGGAGCCCCAGCAATTGCTTCCCCAAGAGCAGCACTGAGTGTAAAGACAGAGCACACGCACTGTGGGGGTGGAACCGTCAGCTCATTCACCTACAAGATAAAGGGAGACACTGAGAAGAAATGAAATAGCAACAGGAAAAAAATAGCAACTGTCAACAGAGGAACTGACAGCCAGGATTGTCAAAAATCCTCCCCCAGCCCTTCATACCCAAATTTATTTAATAATAATAAAACAGAGAGCATGGAGAAATATGTTCCATCTTCAGGAGAGTTTCTCCTTCATATAAATACTTTTCTGTCTTCCTGAGCTTCTGGAATTCAATTCTCTCTCTGGCTCTCTCTGCTCTATTTTATTTATTTTTTCTCTTGATGTCTTATCCCTAAACCATGAGAACTCTAGGATAATGTAATGATATGTATACACTTATTTACACATGTAACATCTTGTTTTCTTTTCTTATACATTATTGCCTGTGATTTATGATCCAGATTCAATTTTCATGTATATATTTTTGGTTCCTTCTGTTTTCTATTGTCATTTTTTATTTCCTGTACAATTGTGGTTGTCTGCCACTTTTATTTTATTTATGCTTTCTGCCTCTCCAATGGTTTTCTCTATGACACTAATCAGTAAAAAATGTGTCAGAACACTGCTGTCCAGAGACTCTGGCTAACCCTCCACCCCTATTTACTTCTTTATTGCTCTTGTTGTTTATTATAGCATCGGAGTTATTGTCTTTACCTAGTATAACACAGCCAACTTTCTCATCTTTGTTTTTTTAATTTAACAGTTAAAACCAGGTGCTGTTTACTAATGAAGAACAGTTTTATGTTCTTTTTTTTTTTTTTTTTTCCAAGGCTATGCTAATTGCCCTGGAAGTAGGACAATGGCACAAGCAAATGCCATCTCTCAGGAACTGGAGATAAAAATTGGAGGCTGGAGAAATTTCTTTGCAGGTAGATTAAATGACCCAGACAGAACAGGCATCCTGATGTTAGACAGGAAATTTGAACTCAGAGCCAGAAAAACAGATTTGTGCTGCTGCTTTTTTCCACCTCTAAGTCGTGTAATCTTAGTTGTGTTTTCTAACCTCTTTAGAACCTTCTTTTCTTTTTTTCAATTTGAAAAATAGACAAGGTGCTTGTCCTATATTCCTCCCAAGGATGCTATGCAGAGAGAGTGAAGTTTTGTACCCAAAAGTAATGTGCAAATAGCAAATGCTTTTATCAGTGTAAACTAGAGATGCAAACATTTGTCTCATTTTTAGCCAAGAGCTAGCACATGTTGGATTATGTCAAGAATGTTCTGACTCTTTTCATGGCACCTTCTTTCTCCACATGCTATGATAGTAGGTCACCCCACTGTATTTCTGTGGGTGCACACACTTTGTGGCTTCTCTCTTTTTGGGAGTAAACCCTGGGTCACTGAGAAGTTCTTAGAGTCTACTGAACAGTGTGTAGTTAAGAGCACAGGCTTTAGGGCCAAACACATGTGGGCTTGAAGCCCAAACTGCCATAGCTATGTGATCTTGGGTAAGAACTCCTCAAATCTTGAGTTGTCTCATCTGTAAAAGTGGGACAATTCTTCCTTTAGGATTCTTGAGAGACACTGTGCCCAATTCCTAGACTGTATTCAATGGTCAAAACATCCTGCGAAAGCAAATAATAGTGAGAAGACAGACCAGGAATAAGGTCAAAATGCAGTGAGGAAAAGTCGCTTGCTGCAAACCTTGTTCAATTAATCCGATAACATATCTCAAACCCTCGTGTGCAAGCTTCTGACCTCCTTCTGCTCTGGGCTGACTGTCCATGTCTACCATGGTTCCCCATGCAACCGCATTTCTGGGGCCTAAGTTTGAGGCACCCTGTTAGCAATACAGGGAAAGACACAACTCTTGGTTTTATGGAGTTAAAGTTTTGTGCAGTTAAACAGTTCAGGGTTTGTGACCTGGGATTTTCAATGTCTTTCATGCAGAGGCAACTCTGAAATCTCAGCTAATACCTGCAAGTGCTGTTACCATAGAGAGCTCTAACCCCACTTTGTAGCAGTGGCGTCAATATGTGAATTAGTCAGTGAAACAAAGGAATGGCTTGAGGTGACAAAGTAGAAGAAGAGCTTTCCTCCACACTGTTCTTAATCAACAGGGACCAAAGTCGGAATGATGGATGACGGAAATCCTCTTAGGGAGAGACTGACAGTGCCAAATAATCCTCTTTGACAAGTCTTGCTCTTGTCAGTTTTAGGCAAATTAGCAAGTTCAAGTAGGTGGCAACTATTCCTGTCTTTCCAGCTGTGGTGATTCTCAAGCTCAGTGTGATACTTTTAGCTGCTTGCCTGATCAAAATGCCTGAAAGCCTTATCCATTTCTCCAGGGTATCATTAAAAGGAAATGGAAGTATATCCACTCATTCCTGACAATCTTTCCCATCGTATACTACGTTTGACTGACACGTGACACTCTTCCTCACAGTATGTGGAAAGCCTCTGGTCCTTCCAGGAAATGTGAAGTCCCAAGTTGTTTTTAAAAGAAGCCATTTTTCTAAATAAGAGAGCTTGCTATTTCCTCTCAGCTCTCATTTCATTATGTTTCTAGAATGCTAGTGTCAGATATATTCTAAAACTTTTGAGTTACTGTTGGGGAAATAGAACCATGTTTTCTCTGCCCTGGATCTCTTTGTAACAGAGGCAATAGAAAGAAAACATAGAGAATTAAATTATTTTATGCCAACCTTGGCTTGTGTTGTTGGTAACATGATAGTTCTGAAACACTTAGTAGTTTATTCATTACCTCGTCATTTCCTCTTTGGGTCCTAACTACTGTTTGATTGCTCTCATGAATGCAGTATTTGGATTTCTGTGTGGCTGGAACTGTGTGGGTTGTTGGATGAGACCTATGGGTAGAAATAAGAAGAGACCATTCGTTTTAGACTTTAAAACATTAATTTCTTGTGGGTACAGAGGGAACTGCCAGAAAGTCAAGCCAGACTCAGAAGAGGGTATGGAATGAGGGATATCATTGCTAATGTCAGATGGATCTTGGCTGAAAGTAGAGGATATCAGAAAGATGTGTCTTAGTCACATATAAAATTGTGACATATATAAATTATGGATTATGTAAAATACTGGGCATAAAAACACGTATTCAGAACACTTAATTCTGCTCATATGGAACATATACACAGACCAAGAGGCAGTCATTCAAATAAAAGAGATATTGCATGGTTTAAAATTAGGAATGATGTGTGTCAAGGTCATATCCTTTCATGTACTTATTCACTCTGTGCACTGAACAAATAATTGGAGAAGCTGGATTATATGAAGAAAAATGTGTGTCAGGATTCAGGGAAGACATTAACATTAACAACCTGCAATATGCAGATGACACAACTTTTCTTGCTGAAAGTGAAGAGGATTTGTATTCACCAATGAAGATCAAAGACTAAAGCCTTCAGTATGGATTACACCTCAACATAAAGAGAACAAAAATCATCACAACTTGACCAATAAGCAACATCATGAAAAATGGAGTAAAGATTGAAGTTGCCAAGGACTTTTTTTACTTGGACTCAAAATCAACACCCATGGAAGCAGTCAAGAAATCAGATCATGTATTTTATTGGGAAAATCTGCTTGCAAAATAACTCTCTAATATGTTAAAAAGCAAAGATGTCATTTTGAGGACTAAAATGTACCAGACTCAAGCCATGGTATTTTCTGTTGCCTCATATGCATGTAAAAGCTGGACAGCAAATAAGGAAGACTGAAGAAGAATTGATGCTTTTGAATTATGGTGTTGGCAATGAATATTGAATATGCCATGGACTGCCAGAAGAACAAAAAAAAATCTCTTGGAGGAAGTAAAACCAGAATGATCCTTAGAAGCAAGAATGGTGAGGCTTTGTCTCACGTATTTTAGACACGTTATCAAGAGAGACCAGTTCCTAGAGAAAGACATTGTGCTTGATAGAGTGTCAGTCAAAAAAAGGAAACCCTTCAACAAGATGGATTGCCACAGTGGCTACAGCAGAACTCAAACATAGCGAGGATTCTGGGGACGGCACAGCTCTGAGTGGTATTTTGTTCTGTTGTACAGAGGGTGCTTCTGAGTTGGAACAATAACTATAACAACAATAACACACAGGAATGCGTAATGTGATCTTTGTATTTAGCTTCTCTAACACATACAAAAATGATTGAGAACTATCCATATCTTAGAATGGCTAATGCTTTTATAGGCTTTTCCCTCTCCGGTTAGAGAACTGTTGATTGGCCCCATTAAGAATCCAAATTTGATTCAGGGGCAAGATGGCGGACTAGGCAGAAGGATTGCACAGACCCTCTTCAACAAAGAAAAGGGAAACCAATAAATACAGACACAGAAGATAATCTT
>NW_006921706.1:9365259-9398025 GCF_000298275.1 Orycteropus afer afer
AAAAAAAAAAAAAAAAAGAATCCAAATTTCTGCTCTGGATCCGCAGCTGACCCATGATAACTGCTCAAAGATATCTCCATCTCCTTCTGTTCTCTACTTGGATTTCCTAACAGATTACCTAGCTCCTACTTTCCTGAAATGTCAAAGAAGGCTTTTAATGTATTTTATCTCTACCAAATAATATCCTAATACTTTTATTCTTACCTTCTTATTGATTATCTAAAAGGAAATGGTCAGCATGAAGTCCCCACATATATTTTGTAAATAAAGTTTTATCGTAACATAACCATACTTATTCATTTATATTCCTGTGTTACAACAGCAGAGTTGAATGTTGGGACCCAAATCATGTGGCCTGAGAAATCTATAATACTGACCATCTGGCTCTTGACAGAAAGTTTTTCAATCTCTGTTTAAGGAAATAGTGACTCTTTTCCTTGCAGAAACTCCTGTAATCCCCGCTAAGGGATCCAAGCTCCTCCTGATTACTCCATCAATTTCCTGTCTTCTTTACATTTTCAGTCATTCCTCCCTACTCACTTTTAGTGTTCAACTTAGGTTTACTTTTATTAATAATGGTTCAATTCCTGGCAATGACATAAAAATTCCTTGAAGAGGAGTGACCATAAAATAAAGAATTACTTTAGCCTGACTCTAAGAGCACCTGCAATCCAGCTATTGAGTTATGCTGAAGTGCCCAAGATGTACTCACCCTCAAGCAAAATCAGATACTACTCAGACACCTCTATGCTTTTGCTTATGCCAGTCACCTGAAATAGTCACTTCCCATTCACTTATTTGCCATTTCAAACCTTGTCGTTATTATTGTTGTGTGCCATAGAGTAGATAAGCCTACAGTGCTCAAAAGTGAGTTAACATAACACTTTTTCCCCCTTGCAAAATTCTTGCTTAGTCTTCCTAATCTAATCTGTCTTTTCAAACAAAACTACCTCCAAACGTTTTGAGTTCCTTTTATGATATTTATCACATTTTGCTTTGTATTTCAGATATTTGTGTATTTTTTTTCCTCCTCCCCCTTACCACAGCAGTGGCAGAATCCTTGCCTTACTTATCTTTTATGTCTTTACAATAAACCCAAAACCACTGCCATTGAGTCGATTCTGACTTATAGTGACCCTATAGGATAGAGTGGGACTGCCCCATAGCATTTCCAAAGGTGTAAATCTTTACGAAATCAGATTGCCACATCTTTCTCCTATAGGACAGCTAGTGGGTTCCAGTTGCCAAACTTTTGGTTAGCAGGCAAGCACTTTAACTACTGTGCTACTGGGGCTCTTTGTCTTTAAAATACCTAGTGCTATTTAGAGCCTACCTAGATTCTATTAGGAGCTCTGGTGGCATAGTGCCTAAGGCCTTTGAACGCTAACCAGAAGGCTGGCAGTTCAAATCCACCAGCCACTCCTCGGAACAAAGATTGGGCAATCTACTTCTGCAATGATAGCACCTCAGAAACCCAAGGACAGGTCACTATGAATCAGATAAAAATCGACAGCAGTTAGTTTGATTTTTTTTTTTTTTTTTAAGATTTTATTGGATTAGTTTGCACTTCCCTTACCAAGAATGTGAAATTTTGTGAATAAAGGATTTGAAGTTTCCTAAGGCATTTTTCCTGAAATAATATATATTAAAACCTGAAGAATAGATGTCATGCACACCTCAGATTTTGCCTTTCAGATATTAAGTCAGTTTTTATAAAATTCAATCTCCACTTATGATATTTTTTTAAAAAGTTAGCCCTGCATGTTTTTTTTGTAAGCAAGTCCTATTATTCCGTTAATCTGTGCCTTACACAAGAATGCCAAGATGCTTATATACACTTGAACATTTTTACAACTAAGGAGCTTTAACACTAAATTTGCATGATAATGTCTACAAAATTTCATTTCTGCTTCCTGGTGAACCCATCAGTTTAAATGTTGAATTGATAATGTGCACTGCTTCTTCAAGAGAGTGAACTGGGGAAGACATCAATGTATATCAGTTTTTTGGGTTTTTTTTTTTTTTTTTTTTTGTTATATGTGTGATTTCAGGAAGTTGGTTAGACATACCCTTTCGAGATTATTCTTGGAGGCATATTTTGTGTGTAATTTAGATCATCAGCTTAATTTTTTTCTTAGATCTACTACCCCTGCTGAAAAATTAAGTCATTAAATTCCTCTTAATGGTTGGGTTTTAGCTTAGCAGGTGGCAATCTAGTGCTCATGAAGCCAGAGTCACAGCCACAGTTCTTATAGAGATCAGTGTCCTTCTGTTTCATGGACAGAGATTTTGGCCATAGCTCTGACCAGCTGTCTGTAGACATGAGCAGTTGGAAACAAAGGTATCTTGTCAATAATGTGGATGAATCTCTACAAATTCCTTCTTGGGAGAAAAAAACAAAACAAAACACCTAGGACATATTTGTCATTACAACCTTACGCTACACCACCAGATCTCCTTCTAAATCAGTCTAGGTGATTTAAATAAGAGGAATGAAGGCTCAGTGGCTCAGTGACACTTTTTAAAAACATTAATATGCACCTCTGGTAGCATAGTGGCTAAGGCACTTGACTGCTAACCAGAAGGCTGGCGGTTCAAACCCACCAGCCACTCCTCGGAAGGAAGATGGGGCAATCTACTTCCATAGTGATACTGCCTCAGAAACCCAAGGAGAGGTCGTTATGAGTCAGGTCTGACTCGATGGCACATAACAACAACAACAATATGCACCTAATCAAACAGTGACGTAAGCATAACTGGGCATTAAACCATCATTTTTAGCTAGAAGCAGCCATAGAGATGAAGTCTCTTTACTGGACCAAAAGGATGCGTGGTTTGATCCCAGACTACAGAGCCGATGATGATGAACCAACACTTAAACCCAGAGTCTTTTCTCCAAGCCCAGTGTTCTTTCTACTATGCCACACAATTCTGCCCCTGTCATAATAGAATTTATCTTCATTTTGCATTAAAATGAGTTCTAACTCAAAAATTAAAAGCATGACTCTACCGTTCTTTCCTAAAATTGTCCTTTAAGTATTTTCTACACACAGTAGGAGCATCATCATTCTTGGGTGTTTACTCTACACCCCCAATCCAAAATAGTTGACATTTACTAATTGCTGTCTATGAGCCAGGAGGCCCTGTTTTAAGGGCTCACATGTAGTAACTCGTTTAATCCTCACAAAAGTGAATGCAGTGAATGCTATTATCTGTCTTATAAATGATGGTTTCGCAGACTTGGGAATGTGGCTCAGAGCCCCTGCTCTGAACACTACACTATATTGCCTCTCACATGAAACTGTAGCATGTACATTTTATCAGGAGCCACATAGAACTGTGTGAGTTAATCCTGCCCAATGTGTGGCCACAGTCTAAGCCCCTACCATTTTGCAAGGGTCATTCAAATGTTGCTCTGAGCCTGTCACCTCCTTGCTTGCACAGGGTAACTCAGATTGTCCCAAAATACAATTGCTAATGACCACCAGATTAGAACTTCATCACTTTCAAGAGGGAGTCTCTTTGCTGATTCAAAGTAGGGTAATCTGTGTCTACAATAAATAAAACAAAACCCACTGCCATTGAGTCAATTCTAACTTTTATTCCCAGTCAGATACTGGTGTCCTCTGTGTAAAGTGTTAATTATAAGCAGTACAAGGCTGTAAGAAGATTCAAGATTCTAGCAAATGCCCCTCTGGTTTATCAGTCTACGTCCTGAATTCTCTGTAGAATTTACTGCTTCATAGTTTTTTTTTGTTTGTTTGTTTATTTTTTGTCCATATTATCTGGAGTCATATTCTCTGGAGTTCAAGATACACTGAATTTCTCAAAAGAATTTTGCAATCACCTAACCTGGTGCCTTGCTTGGGCATTAAAAACCAAGCCAAACTCGCTGTTGTGGCATCATTTCCAATTCATAGTGACTATAGAACAGAGTAGAGCTGCTTCAAAGTTTCCAAGGCTGTAAATTATTAAGGAATCAGACTGCTCCATTTTTCTCCTGTGGAGCTGCTCATGAGTTTGAAGTGCCAACCTTTCAGTTAGCAGCTGAGCACTTAACCACTGTGCCACCATGGCTCCTACCTCAGGGCAGTGAGAGCAGATGGCTGTGTGGATGTTTGCTCAGGAAGGTCATGGAGAGTCTATATGAAGGAAGGTGATATGGGAATGGGAGAAACCACAGAAGTTTGAAAGGAAGGTGAAAGGCAGAGGCAAGGTTGCTACAGTCATTAAAAAACACCAAAAATTCACGGCCATCCAGTCGATTAGGACTCATAGTGACCTTTGGGTTTCCTAGGCAATAAATCTTTATGGGTTTGAACTGCTAATCTTCTGGCTAGCAGTCAAATGCCTTAGGCTACACCACTGAGAGCTAGCTTGTTTACAGGGGCTGTAATAGAATTGGAAGGCTTGGCACTGCTGAGTGGTTGTCAGTGGGACACACACACACCAAAAAAACTAAACTCACTGCCATCTAGTTCAATCCAACTCATAGCTACCCCTCCTTGGGTTTCCCAGGCGGTAATCTCTACGAAAGTAGATTGTCCAGCCTTCCTTCCTAGGAGGGCTTGTGGGTTCGAACCACCAGCCTTTTGGTTAGCAGTCAAATGCCTTAGGCTCTCTGCCACCAGGGACAGTGGGGCTGAAACTCCTAAGCTGGGAGGATGTGAAAGAGTGCATCATAGCTTAGGTTCACACAGCCAGAGTCATGTGTTTCACGGAGGTTGATAAAATACTTTAATTTTCTCCAATCACATCTGTTTATTAATTCCTAAATCAAACCTGGATTTGTGTGCTTTGTTTCTAGGCTGAAAATGTATGTTTTGAGGCCAATTCAAATAAATTGTTCTGCACCACCCCCATTCCTAGGAAACAGAGGGGATTTCATTGGGATGAATGTGTGGCTTCCATTCTGTTTGAGCCTGCTTGTGTTCTCATCTGGCCAACTCTTTGTAGAAATCTCCCGTCAGTCAATTGACTCTTCTTAACTGCTTTCTCTTTCTCCCTTCTCATCCAAACCAATTTTTTTTCAGAGGAAAATTCAACAACTGAAGCCAAAATGGAGGAAATTGAAAGCTCAAAAAAAATACACTCTTGGAATGTGGAATAATTTCAAAGATCACCTTCTGTTATTAACTGTGAGGATGTTTATGAAGTGTTGAGATTAGTGATCAGCAGATTAGTGGCACTACGCCACCAGAGCTCCCTTAGCAAAGATTAAAGACTGTGTTTCAGATGCTGTTATGATATTTACAAATTTATGAAGAGATTAAAGTGCCTTCCACATCCTACCTGTACATGCAAGGTTGCATACACATACAAAAAAAGAGAGAGAGAGAGAGAGAAACAATTAATTAATAAATATGGGATTTTTGTTGTTGTTGTTGTTAGAATGGGTTCCCTCATCCTGGAAAAGACCCACATTTGTCTAAAGACTGTTTTTGTAAACTTGCCTAGGTTGAAGCCTGAGCCCTCAGAGTCTATAGGATGAGCTGGTGCTCAGGTTAAGAAAGACCAGCAGCACTGCATGAGAAGGGGAACGGGTTAAAAGGTCCTGGAATAGATCCTGTAAGTTATGGCCATGGTGAGAGAAGGGAGGGAGATGAAAGCCCCTAGCAGTGTAGAGTGAGTGAGATAGATAGGCAAAGAGATGTCTCAAGGGGATTCTGCAACTAATTTTTGTAAGGAAAAAGTTAAAATATATATATAACAGAATAGCTTAACGGCACATAACAACAACAACACATTAGTTTCTTATTGTTGTTGTGTGCTGTCGAGTCAGACTGGACTTACAGCGACCCCTCCTTGGGTTTCTGAGGCAGTATCACTACTGACGTAGATTGCTCAACCTTTCTTCCGAGGAGTGGCTGGTGAGTTTGAACCACTAGCCTTCTGGTTAGCAGTGAAATGCCTTAGGCACTATGCTACCACAGCTCCTTTCTGGATACTGAGAGTCTGAAATTTAGGTACTGATCACATCAATTCCTTCTGAGGGCTCTCAGGGAGAATCTGTTTCATGCCTCTTTCCTAGCTTCTCGTGAAGGTAGGACATCCTTGGGTTTCCTTAGCTTGTAAGTCACTCCAGTCTCTGCCTCCATTTTCATATGGTCATCTTCCCTTTGTTTCTCTGTCTCTGTGTATCTTCTCCTCTTTTATAAGGTCATCAATCATATTGGTTTAAAGTCCACCGTACTCCAGTATGATCTCATATTCACTTGTAACATTTTCAAAGACCCCATTTCCAAACAAGGTTACATTTACAGCTGTTGGAGGTAGGATTTCAGCATATCTCTTTGGGAGACACAATCTGTGATATCATGTAACTATCGCCTGGCTCCAACAATTATCAATACATAACCACCTAAACTCCAATTCACTCCTCCCCTTCCCTCTTCTCCCCTTACTTTTTAATGCAAATCACAAGGTTTACATTCCATTCATAAATTCTTCAGTATGTATCAATCATTAAAATATGACTTCTTTTTTGACAAAACTGGCATCATCAATAAAAACCACCAGCAATTCCTTCATATCATCAAATATTCAGGGTCCAACTTGACTCGTAAATGTAACTAAACTTTATATCACGTAACATAAAAAGAAGTGCACAAACCTTAAGCTTACAGCTGATGATTTTTCACAAATAAATGCATCCATGTAACTAGAGCCCAGATAAAATAGGACATCACTTGCATTCAGCAGCCCCTCACTTCCAGTGAGTATTCTGTGCAATGGTAACCACTATCCTGATTTTGAATTTTATGTAAATGGAATCACACTGTATGCACTCTTTATGTTCAGCTCAACATTATGTTTATAAGATATACATATATATTTAAGAGTGTTTGAGACAAGATCCAGAAATTGTACTTGGTTGATATGTCTCTTAGATTTCTTTTAATTTATATGTCCCTTCTCCTTTTTTTATTTTTCAACTTGCCATTTGTCTTTGGAGAAAAAAATCTGAGACATCTGTCTTGTAGAATTTTTCTTATGTTGGAATTTGCTGATTCCTTCTCCTATGTTGACTATGTCTCTTTATCTGTGTTTCATCCAAACTGTAAGTTAGACCCAGAGCCTTGATCAGATAGATTTTTTAGTAGGAATATAAAGAGCATTTTAATAAGAATTCCCCTCCACCTCTCCTACAAGACCATCAATAAATATTACATTATTCTTGAATCTAGGTCTATGAGTAGAGCCTTTATTGGGGGCCCTCCAAAGGAATGTAAATAAAGCTGATATATGGGATAAAAGTGTATATCAATAAAAAGGACTGAAAATATATATCAAAATCTTAACAGTAATGATGTGTTAAGTAAAGAGATAATAAATGTCTCACCAATAGTTATCTTTTATGTGATTATATTTTATAGTGAACATAATAAAAACTCACATGCCTAAGGAAGAAGGTTCCTTGGCAGACATATTCCCAAGGTGGGGGAGACCGCAAGTGACAAGAGTATTCTGGTCTGCCCACTAGGCTATCCAGCTTCCCTCACCGTGGCTGTGGGCACCATGGAACTTCCTAGTTTTCATTTGGCTTTTTGAGTTGGCTATTTTTATGGATTGAATTGTGTCCCCAAAAAATATGTGTTGAAAATCCTAATCAATATGGCTGTGGTTATAATCCCATTTGGGGATGGGTTTTCTTTGTTATGTTAATGGAGAAGGATTAATGTAGGGAGTATTTTGAGTCAATCTCCTTTGAGATATAAAAGAGATTAAATGCAAACTAGTAAGCAGAGATGGGGAAAAAGAGATACAAAGCCACATGAAAATTGTCCAGAAGCAGAAGCTCACAAGAGACAAGGACATTTCTTCAGAGTTGGTAGAAATAGAAAGTCTTCCCCTTGAGCCGGCACCTTGAATTCAGACTTCCAGTGTCCTAAACAAGAGGAGCTATGGTGCACTATGGTTAAAGCATTGGGCTGCTAACCAAAAGGTTGAAAGTTCAAATCCATCAGCCACTCCAGGGGAGAAAGATGAGGCAGTCTGCTTTCATGAAGATTTACAGCCTTGGAAACCCACTGGGGCAGTTTTACTCTGTAGTATAGGGTTTCTATGAGTTGAAATTGACTCAACGGCAGTGGATTTTAGCCTCCCAAATGGTGGGGGAAGAAAAAAGTTCTGTTCGTCAGTCATTCACTTGTGGTATTTCTGTTATAGCAACACTAGGTAATTAAGACAGCTATCTTGTGAGAAGAGGACACAGTTAGCATTCCAACCCACTTGACAGATATGCTTCTAGCATTCTATGATGACACTGCATAATGGAAATTCAATAGTCTGCCTTTGTGGAATATATGACTGATTTCACATAGTGATCTTATAAAGGCAACTTCTGAACCTCTACAACTGAAGACCAGTCTCTGCAGCTTGAGCTCCTCAGCCAAGTGCTGACAAGTTAAGTGTTTCTTTCCAGGCAGTCAACCAGCTCTCTCACAGACCTCTTCAGTGTGAGAGTAACTCCAGTTCATTTCAGGAGACATTTGATGAAAGATATCATATTTCCTGTCTGGCCACAATAAGACATCACTGGAATCATCTAAATTAAATATCAGAACACCTTTTCCTAAACCAGAAGCTTGAACAGGAATCCACAAGAGGTCTTTGCTTCTGGGAATTTTAGCAAATAGGATATGCCAGCTATCAAAGACCTTGACCTATTTAGCTGCTAGGTTAAAGGAGATTAAGTGACACACATTTAGATTTTTGCTCACTGTGTTTTTTCTCATGGGGAATCATTGTTTTGGAGTAAACTGGGGTGTTCTGTAGGTGAGAGTCTTTAAATGAGATGCCTTCAGGGGTTGTGCTGTGGATGTACTAAAACTGATAATACACATTTTACAAAATTTGGTGTGCATGTATGTTTTTCGGATAAGATCATCCATAGATTCCTTCAGATTTTCAGAGAGATCCATGATCAAAAAATGTTAAGAACATAGAAATTTCAAGTATTCTTGAGTTAATATGTAAAATGAAGTGTGGATGGTAAAGAGGTGGTGACCCTAGAAAATGTGAAGCAAGTCAATGAATTTATATTTACTTTGCATTAGGATATACTGGAAGATTAGGTTTAAAGCTTGGTTAAGAAGCTGTTCATGGAGGGAGGAACTTTGGCTTTCCCTGTAGGGCACCAGGTAATTCAGTAGGTGACCTTGGCCTTACTCATATGAACATCTCCTCTAGAGCCTTTCATCCAGCTTTCTGCCCAAATGGTCACCTGACCCTGCTATCTTAAGTCCTTTGTTGATATGTTTGTCCTACCTATTTTACTGATAAAGACAACCTACATTCTTCTTAGAAGAGAAGACTTTTACAGCAAATTAATTAATTGCCTCCCATGGTAGTTCAGTTTGTGTGTCAACTTGGCTGGGTCTGGTTGAGTGGCTGGGCAGCTGGCTGTAGTATGCCCCATGATGAGACTGATAATTAACTCCATGGTGGAATCTACTGTGAGCAACTGAGTAGCTGCCTTAAGGATGTGGTCTGCTTCCTGTATAAAAGGAGAAGCCTTGGGGAATGGTCTCTAGCTTATGGCACACTTGAACCCTGCATGTAGCCATGTCATTGTCCAGCAGCCTGCCATGCTCTGCCAACCCTGGGACTTTCAATGGTCTTGAATTAATGGTCTACTGTGTGGCTTGGTAACATCAGGACTGTGCCTTTTTACTTGTCAACCTTGGGCTTGTCAGTCTCAGCAGCCAGTAACTGTCTGAGTGAAGAAAAGCCTCTAGCTCCAGCGGGCCAGGAGCAGGAGACAGAGCTGAAGCCCAAGGTTGAGGGGCTTTCACTCAGCCCCTAGATCCTGGCACTTCGAACTTGGACTTAAAGCCTCCAAACTATAAGAGAATAAACTTTTGTTTGTTCAAGCATTCCATTTGTAGTATATTCTTGTTAGAGCAGCACTAGGTAACCAGAACACATCCCACTACAGGGAAGTTTTGAAAAATAAATAAAGCAAAGAGAGAAATGAGCAGAGCTCTACTAGAGATAATTTTACAATAAAATTTAAAGGTAAATTTGTCATATAGTGAGTGACAATAAGTTTTGAACAAGTAGATGGTATGGTAAAGGTTTATGGTAAAGATAAAACTTCTGAGTCCTCTTGATTTAGGTCTTGGTGTGTTTTTTATACAATTTAAAGAGCTATGAGGGGGGGATGAAGTACAGTGTTTTCATGTTTAATTAAATATTTGAAGAAAACACATAAATTCAGTTTCTGTTGAAAAATGGAATCAGCATAATTATGCTGCACTGTTGCTTGGCAATGAGCTATGGGAGTTGGAGGTTCAGTATGCTAAAATCCCCACCACTCCCATCCAGCCTGCCTCCCTCATTATGTTACTCAAGTTTTAAATTAAACCCCTGGGACTGGTGTAAGATGTTGGGTGGTAAGCTTACATTTTATTCTAGAGGCAATTGAGAGTTGTGAAAGCATTTTAATTGGGAAAAAATAAATAATCAGGTTTACAGAAAATGGGCTAAACCAAAAAACCAAACCAGTTGCTGTTGAGTCAATTCTGATTCATGGTGGTCCCATGCACACCACAGTAGAACTATGCTCCATAGCTTTTCAATGGCTGACTTTTTTTAAGTAAATCACTAGGTCTTTCTTCTGAGGTACCTCTGGGTGGATTCAAACCACTATTCTCTTGGTTAGCAGCCAAGTATTTTACCATTTGCACCACTCAGAGCCTTTGGAGAATGGACTAACCAAAAGCAGACTGAACCATTTCCACTGAGTCAATTCTGACTCATAGCAACCCTATAGCACAGAGTAGAACTGCCCCATAAGGTTTCCAAGATGCAAATCTTTGTGGAAGCGGACCATAACAGCTTTCTCCTGCAGAGCAGCTGGTGGGTTTGAACAACTGACTTTTCAGTTAGTAGCCAAGCTCTTAACAACTGAAGTACCAGTATTCCTTGGAGAGTAGGCTACTAATCCCACTGCTGTCAAGTCACTTCTGACTCATAGGGCCTATAGGACAGAGTCAAACTGCCTCATAGGATTTGCAAGTCTAAAAATCATTACAGGAGCAGATTGCCACATCTTTCTCCAGTAGAGCAGCTGGTATTCCAACTGCTGACTTCTCCATTAGCGGCCAAGAACTTAACCACTGTGACACCGGCACTCTATGGAGAATGGACTAGAGAAAACCAAAACCAAATTCACTGTCATCAAGTTGATTCCAAGCCATAGCAATCCCCATTGGTCTTCCAAGGCTATAAATCTTTACAGAAGCAGAGAGTGCCTTGTCTTTCTTCCATGGAGTGGCTGGTGAGTTCAAACCACTGACCTATTGGTTATCAGCCAAATGCCTCAACCAGTACACCACCACAGCTCCTTATGGACTAGACTGTTGTTGTTGTTGTTATATGCCATCGAGTTGACCCCAACTCATAGCGACCCCGCCTTGGGTTTCCGAGGCAGTATCACTACAGAAGTAGGATTGCCCACCCTTCCTTCTGAGGAGTGGCTGGTGGGTTTGAACTGCCAGCCTTCTGGTTAGCAGTCAAGTGCCTTAGTAACTATGCTACCAGAGTTCCTTATGGACTAGATAGAGGGAAGTAAAACAGGAGGTAGGAGAACCAATTAAAGAGGCTAATTTAATAATACAGTAGGAAACAAATGGGAATGCAAACTTAGACACAGCTGTTAGGATTTGAGAGAAGATGACAAAACTGACCACTGTTAAGGACTCAACGGCAATGAGTTTGGTTTTTATGGTTACTCACTGCAGTTGAGTCAGATCTGACTCATAATGACCCCTCCTTGGGTTTCCGAGATGATATCACTATGGAAGTACATTGCTCAACCTTCCTTCTGAGAAGTGGCTAGTAGGTTTGAACCTCCAGCCTTCTGGTTAGCAGTCAAATGCCTTAGGCACTATGCCACCAACGAAATAGAAAGAGTGAGCTTGGTGACTAGATGAGAAATTAGGAAAGAATGGAGTTGAGTCCAGGAAGACTTAAATGGCAGTGGGAAGAAAAGACCATTCACTAATAGAGGTAATATAATAGGCAAGGAGTTTTTGAGACCATTAATACATTCCAGCATATAGATTGAATAAGTATGGGGCCAAGGATAAAACCTTGACACACTCCCTTCCTGATTTTAAACCATGCAGTGTCCCCTTGTTCCGTTCGAACAACAGCCTCCTAGTCAAGGTACAGGTTCCTCATGAGTACAATCAAGTGCTCGCGAATTCCCATTCTTCTCAATGTTATCCGTAATTTGTCATGATCCACACAATCAAATGCCTTTGCATAGTCAATAAAACACAAGTAGACATCTTTCCGGTATTCTTTGCCTTGAGCCAAGATCCATCTGACAACAGCTATGATATTCCTTGTTCCACATCCTCTTCTGAATCCAGCTTGAACCTCTGGAAGTTCTCCGTCAATATACTGCTGCAAACATTTTTTAATTATCTTCAGTAAGATCTTACTTGCATGCGATATTAATGATATTGTTCTATAATTACCATATACTGTGGGTTCACCTTTCTTTGGAATGGGCACAAATATGGATCTCTTCCAGTCAGTTGGCCAGGTAGCTGTCTTCCAAATTTCTTGGCATAACCAAGTGATTGCCTCCAATGAGGCATCCGTTTGTTGAAATATCTCAATTGGTATTCCATCAATTCCCGGAGCCTTGTTCTTCGCCAATTCCTTCATTGCAGCTTTGACTTACTCCTTCAGTACCATTGGTTCTAGATCATATGCCACTTCCTGAAAGTGCTGAGCAAATAATCCAAGAAGCTGGACTATATGAAGAAAAACGTGGCATCAGGATTGGAGGAAGAATCATTAACAACCTGAGATACTCCGACGATACAACTTTGCTTGCTGAAAGTGAGGATGACTTGAGGCACTTATTGATGAAGGTTGAAGAATACAGTCTGCAGTATGGATTATGTCTCAATATAAAGAAAACAAAAATCCTCACAACTGAACCAATGAGCAGCATCACAATAAATGGAAAGAAGATTGAGGTTGTCAAAGAATTCATGTTGCTTGGTTCTACAATCAATGCCAATGGAAGCAGCAGTCAGGACATTAGACAATGTGTAGCATTGGGAAAGCCAACCGCGAAGGAACTCTTTCAAGTGCTGAGGAGCAAGGGTGTCTCCTTGAGAACTAAGGTGTGCCTGACAGAAGCCATGATATTTCCAATTGCCTCGTACGCATGTGAGAGCTGGACAATGAATAAGGAAGACCGAAAAAGAGTTGATGCTTTTGAGTTGTGGTGCTGGTGAAGAATGCTGAAACTACCATGGACTGCTAAAAGAACTAACATATCTGTCCTGGAGGAAGTGCACCTGAAATGCTCCTTGGAAGTGAAAATGGCCAGACTTCGTCTCACCTATTTTGGTCATGTTGTCAGAAGGGAACTTTCCTTGGAGAAGGATGTCATGCTCGGTAGGGTGGAAGGTTGACGAAAGAGGGGGAGGCCTTCAATGAGATGGATTGACACAGTGGCTGTGGTGATGGGCTCAAGTATAGCAGGGATCGTGGAACTGGCACGGGATCAGGCAGTGTTTCGTTCTGCTGTGCATGGGGTCGCTATGAGTCGGAAACGACTCAACAGCACCTAACAACAACAATACATTCCAGCTTTTTAAATGGTCAAGTATTTCCAAATAAATGTACTCAGGCAGTAATGTATAAAGCTGAGGCTCCAAACTGGGCTCCAACTGCTGGTGCTGCCTGTTGTCTGTGTGAAAGGTAGAGTTGTTATCATTTCCTTCATTATCTTTCAAACTAAGAACTATCATACTCTGGGGATCTTACAGCAATGGTTCTCCAACAGAAAGGTAAATCTGACTCATCAGATGAGGCTTCTAAAACCGGAGAGACCCAGACTGCAATCCAGACCCTCTGAAGCAGGGGGGCCTGGACAGTTCATTTCCAAAGAGCTCTTCCATAGCTGTGTTTGTTTCTTTACTGGCCCCCTATCTATCTTTTATCTGGCCTGATGCTCATCTCTTACTTATTTCTGCCTGGTTACCATCAATCACTGAGTATTCACTGTCAACTTAGCACAACTTTCCCCCCTTACTTGAAACATTATCATTCTCATTATCCTTCTCTACTAATTAGAAGAAGATCTATTTTCTGCTTGTGCAATATCACCCCTCCCCAAGAAAAGATTAAAACGTAGGAGTTTCGATTTTTATTGTACACCTAATGAATAATTTGATAATCATTGCCAAAGGAAATCAGAATTGTGGAAAGAATATTCATTGGCAAGATCAGTTTGATAGTGATCCACTGTGATCATTCCTGGCATATTTGTTTCCTGCATTTCTCAGTCTGAACAGAAGAATATGAGAAATAAGAAAAAGCATGATTCACTGCCGATATGATTTAAGACAGGATGCAGAGTGGACAGAGAGCACCTATTTTATTTCAGTTTAGATCCTGTTCTGTGAGTCTTTCTGTGCTGTTAATTTTGTATTATAGGTAAAGAAGCACCTTGTGATATTTTAATCCAGTCTTAATACCTCAAAAATCACTTAGAGTAGAAGCAGAAATATGACAAAACTGCCTGCTTACACAATGTCCTACTCCCTAAGAAAGTTAATCTTTGATCCATCATGAAATCATTGGTGACCATGTAGGTTATGTGATTATTTTGCTCACAGATCCAGCCTCTCCTGGGGTAGAGAATACTTCAATAGACTAATGAGTACAGTTAGCTCTTTGTGTACATAAGATTCTCTTCACACATATTAGAAGCATTTGACTTTGAAATTTTTATTTATAATATGTGAAGTATTCACTTGGAAGAGGGAAAAAAAAAAAAACTAATCTATGACTTTCTCCAAACTTCAATGACATCTCAAAAAAAAGTTTATAGCTAACATTGTCTGCATGTGTAGTACACAAATAATCCTTTCAGACTTCTAAAACATTCACCCAAGCACTCTCCATTTCTCTCTGGGAAAAGAAAAGGAAACTAATGCTCCAATCCCTGTGCTCTGGAAATTTCTAGGTGCAGAGAAAATATTCACACCTCACCCCACTTCTTCTTCACCATCTTTCCTGAGTGAAGTGTCATTTCTTAGTTTATCCTAATTACTAAAGCATCTGGAAGATGATTGATTGATGGCGTCTTGCAGCCTGAAGGAATGCTGCTGTATGTGAAGAGAGGACTGAGGAAAAAATGACATACTGAGCTTAACCCATGTGCTTCCTAGGAATAATGCCAACATTAGTGATGAGAAGAGAAATACTGTGCATTACTTTCTTTTCTGGGAGAAGAGAGGCTCTGAATATGAAAGCAAAGTGTGCCTGCTCACTGCTATCTCATGTCCCAATAGCCCACTCTGATGTCCTAATTCTTTCCTGCACATTCCTTTACAAGGATGACTTCTCATCAGCATCGTGATCTACAGGTAGTCCCCAATTTACAATGAGGCTCCATTCTGCTGACTGTGTCATATGTCGGTTCTGATGTAAATTAAATACCTAACTTACTTTTAAAAATTTTCATAATTTTGCATTTTAATATCAGTATCTTTATAAGTTAGATATTTATTTGTCTTTGAAGGCTGACATGAGAATGATAATATCAGCAAATTGCATGCTGCAACATTATATGTGGTACATACTACTAAGGATAAGATATTTTTTTAAAAAGAAGTGGTCGTAAGTGCAGTTCCTCATGACTTGAAAATGCTGTAAGCCAGAGACTACTACTAAACGACCACACCATTATTTCTTATTTAATGTATGAATATATGATTTGATTTTTTTTGTCATATTTTTTGTTTTTATACTTACACTAGAATGTGTTTATCATGACTGAACTTGATTTTTGTAGAATCCCACGTCTTGTTTATTTAGCATTTTCCAGTTGAGGAGTTGCTTTTGGACACATTGTATAAGAATTTGTGAGGTCCACAGAACAGACATCATCACTCCCAGTTTCCTGACAAGGAAACCAGGTTAAGAGAGGATGAGTCACTCCGTTTGCCCAGGATTGAAGTTCATACATGGGGTTAGGAGTTGAATGCAGACTTTATGACTCCAAGTTCAGAATTCCTTCTACTATATTATACCTTCTTGGTACATCCCCCTTGGTGACTAAAGAATGTTTTGTACCTTCTAGATTTCACAAGGTAAAGCATTTACCTGAACAAAGCTGAGCATATTGGCAACCATGGTTCTGAATCCCATTTGTGCTATAATATGATCCAAAACATTGTAACTGCTACTATAAATTTCTCAGTATATGAAAAAGAGCTCATTTTCCAGGAAAATGCAAGTGATATAATTGCAAAAGAAAATTTACTTGCTTGAAGCAATCCTATCGTTGTCAAAGTGTGGTCCCCAGACCAGGAGCATCAGCATCACCTAGAAACGTGTTTAAAATGCAGATTCTCAGGCACCACCTCATATCTGCTGTATCAGAAACTTTGGAGTTGGGGTCCAGCAATCTGTGATATAACAATCTCTTCAGGTAATTCTGGCCCACATTCAAGTTTGAGAACCATTTACATAATCTATTTCAGGGAAGCCTTGGCATCCTATAGCTAGAAAATTGTGCCCTAGTGACTTAAATGTCCCCATTCCTAGCCAAGATTTGAATATAGGTGTGACATTTCCAGTAGATGTCATTCACTGTAGCAAGCAAGTGTCAAGAAAAGTAAAAGAAAAAAAAAAAAGGAACATGATCTCCAAATTCACCTGAAAAGAAATTATATGTTGCTTGTTGCTGTTGTTGTTAAGACTCATTGAGTTAGTTTCAACTGATGTTGTTGTTATGTGCTTTCAAGTCAGACTCAACTCATAGCCACTCCTCCTTGGGTTTCCAAGGCGGTATCACTATGGAAGTAGATTGCCCAACCTTCCTTCCGAAGAGTGGCTGGTGGGTTTGAACCACCAGCCTTCTGGTTAGCAGTCAAGTGCCTTAGGCACTATGCTACCAGTGCTCCTTCAACTGATAGCAACCCTATATATAATAGAAGGAAACACTGTCCAGTCCTGCACCATCCTCACTATTGTTACCATGCTTGAACTTATTGTTGCAGCCACTGTATCAATCCATCTCATTGAAGGTCTTCCCCTTTTTCGCTGACCCTCTACTTTTGTTGTTGTTAGTTGCTATCGAGTCAGCTCCAACTCATAGTGATCCTACGTACAACAGAGTGAAACACTGCCTGGTCTTGTACCATTCTCACAATCTTTGCTGTGCTTAAGCCCATTGTTGCAGCCACTTGTCAATCCATCTATTTTACCAAGCTTGATATCCTTCTCCAGGGACTGGTCCCTTCTGACAACATGACCAAAGTATGAGCCTTCTGGCTGTACTTCATCCCAGAAAGATTGTTTGTTCTTCTAGCAGTCTATGGCGCATTCAATATTCTTCACCAACACCACAATTCAAATGCATCGATTCTTTTTTTGGTCTTCCTTATTCACTGTCCAGCTGTCCCATGCATATGAGACTATTGAAAATACCATGGCTTGAGTCTGGTGTATTTAATCTTGAAAGTGACATCTTTGCCTTTAAAAACTTCAAAGAGGTCTTTATTTTTTTTTAGAAGTTCTGCCCAGTGCATTATCTAGTCTGATTTCTTAACTGTTACTTCCAGGGGTGTTGATTGTGGATCCAAGTAAAATGAAATCTTTAACAGCTTCAATCTTTGCTCCATTTATCATGATGTTGCTTATTGGTCCAGTTATGAGGATTTTTGTTTTCTTTATGGTGAGGTGTATTTTGCTTAATTATCCAAAAAAAGAAAAGAATATTAAAGACAAACATGTATTTTTAAGGAGATGATTCCCATATTATGGAACTTAATGATTATATTCCTGGAGAAGGATATCACATTTGGTGATATGACAGTGAAAGATCAGAAATAAAGGGGAAGACCCTCAACTACCCTCAACTACATGAGTTGAGACAGTGGCTTCAACAATGGGCTCAACAAAGCAGGGATTGCTAAGGCGGCACAGGGCTGGGACATGTTTTGTTCTGTTGTCCACAGGGTCACTATGAGTCTGATGGCACCTGACAACAAAAACAACAATGATTATATGTTTGTTATCGGAAGGAAGGTTGGGCAATCCTACTTCCATAGTGATACTGCCTCGGAAACCCAAGGAGGGGTCGCTATGAGTCGGGGCTGACTCGATGGCACATAACAACAACAACAACATATGTTTGTTATAAAGGCTTTTCTACCTCTATTCTTAAAACATTTTTACTTTAAACTTTGAAACAAAAAGACTGTGGATTTTGCTGGAAATCCACAGAGAAAATTACAGAACATGACGTAAGTCTTGCTCTTCCTCTTCCTTCAGAGAGTCAAGCTGCCTCACAGGATGTAATTAACTGTAATTTAGCAGGTGGGAGTCCCTTTGTGCTGCAAACAGTTAACACATTAAGCTGCTAGCCAAAAGGTTGGAAATACAAGTCCACCCAGAGTTGGCTCAGAAAAAAGGCCTATTGATCTGCTTCTGAAATAAGCATGGAAAAGCCTGTGGAGCACAGCTCCACTCTGATGCGTGTTGGGTCCCCATGTATGAAACTTGAAGACAACTGATTTTAGCAAGTGCTGATTACACCTGAACCATACTCAACAGCAGAACTACAGGGGATTGTTTCCAAATATTAGGAAAGGTGTTTAAAATTACACCTACAATCCCATTGCTACAAGGCCATCTTTGTTCATTTGGCTTGCCCTGAGTAGCAGCAAGGAGCTCTGGTGGTATAATGGTTAAGACGTTCAGCTGCTAACTGAAAGATCAGGAGTTTGGATCTACCAGCTGCTCCATGGAAGAAAGATGTGGCAATTTGCTTCCATAAAGATTTACAGCCTTGGAAACCCTATGGGGGCATTTCTACTCTGTCCTAAAGGGTTGCTATGAATTGGAATTGACTAAATGGCAATGAGTTTTGGATGAGTAGCAGCTAGGAGAGCATTTCTATGGCCCCATATTACTGTTTTCTAGGGCAATTCCATCTTCAAGAATGTTTAAAAAGATTCTTTAACATTTATGTTCTCCTTTCTGGAAACATTACACAACACTTTTTCCTGTTCTTTTCTCCATTCCAGTGTAATTCAGATTGCAAAATTGAGTTGTTCTTTGGTTAGAAGCTGTGCAATGCTGTCTGATATCTAAAATAGAAGTCTCATTTATTAAACGTGCTCCCTAAGAATATACTATAATTAAAATTTTAATAAGGAACAATATTTGAAGTATATTTGCTATTAATTTCACTCCCAGAGGGGGAAGAAAGAGCTTTGGTCCTTGGCTGCTCTAATCTGAAGCTCTCACTATTTCAGAAGCTAGATCGAGTCACAGTAATATTACCATAAATGGGAATAGATTCATTGAGACTTTGCTGTGCAGTTATGGTCCCATTATGTTCCATTACAGGGAAATATAGGCAGTTTTAGTATAAGCAAACAGAACAACTAATAAGCACACAACCTAAGAGCCCTACATATTTCCTGCTTTATATTTAAGCTGAGGCCAAAGACAGAAGTAAGAGAAAGAAAAATATCCCACATACAAATGAATTGTTTGTGTGTGTGTGTGTGTGAGAGAGAGAGAGCGAGAGAGAGAGAGATGAGGTTAGTTATCCAGGCTGTGCTACAACCTGGGTAAGTGAAGAGTTGAAAAAGTGTTATACATGGGAGAGAAAATTGAGATTCAAATCCCAGTTCTTCCATTTCCTACCTGCATGACCTTGGGCAGCTCTGTTCATGTTTTGGACCCCTGTGTGTCATTGAAGAATATGAATCACCTTAGAGATTTCTTGTTGTTGTTGTTATATGCCATGGAGTCAGCCCAAGACTTATGGTGACCTCGTGCACAATGGAATAATCCCCTTGATCAGTTGCAGATTAAGCTGTCACAATCCATCGGGTTTTCACTGGCTGATTTTCAGAAGTACATCACCAGGCCTTTCTTCCGAGTCCATTTTAGTCTTGAAACTTGTTCACCATCATAGCAACATGTAAGCCTCCAGTCACAGATGGAAGGTGGCTGTGCATGAGGAAAATTGTGCAGAAGTCAAACTGGAAGGCGAGAATTCTACCACCAAACTACCACTGCCCTCAGAGATTCATTAGGAGAATGAAATTAGTTCATGGTTAAGAATGACTGGAAAACTCATTCTCAGCAAATTTTGACAGATATCATTGATCGGCTTTCTCTGCTCCACTGCAGCCCCCTTGTCATGTCAGCTTTAAAACATGCTACAAGTGAGAATGTTCAAAACAACTTTACAGACTCTTGCAGTTCTGGGTTTGCAGTTTTTGCCAGCACATGAACCTGAACACGATTAGGAAGGCAGAAGTCAGAGGATGAATTCCTGCTGCTGCTTCTCTTTCTGCTGCCAAACACCATTTTGAGGCATATAATTTTTCTCCAACATCTGTAATGGAAATTTCTGGTGGCATAGTGCCTAAAGCATTTGACTGCTAATCAGAAGGCTGGCGGTTCAAACCCACTAGACCCTCCTCGGAAGGAAGGTTGGGCAATCTACTTCCACAGTGATACCACCTTGGAAACCCAAGGAGGGGTCACTATGAGTTGGGTCCGACTCGATGGCAATGTGTTTTGTTTTTGGTTTAGACTTAGTTTGATGAGTGACAATAAGTAGTAAATGAAACCACTTTGCTGGCACCTATTACAGAGGTGCTTGTCCTGGAGAGAGCAGTTGTAGCCAATGTCCCAGCTTCCTGATTGTAGCAGAGGCAGCAGTTCCTTTAGAGAGAACTTCAGCTGAGAGTCTTTCCATCTACGTTACCTTGTGTAAACACTAAAGCTCTGAATTAAATCTCATTCTGCTTACACTAGTAGAATGGTTTCTATTATCTACAGCTAAGCTCAAATCAATGTAAGACTGTAAAATATTAAAGAAAAGTTTTTATATCATGCACTAGAACCATTTTTTACTGTAGGATCGTTCTGGTTACCTAGTGCCACTCTGACAAGAATATACCACAAATGGGATAGTCTTAACAAACAGGAGTTTATTATCTTACAATTTGGAGGCTTTAAGTCCAAGTTCAAAGTGCCAGGCTCTAGGGGCTGTGTGAAAGTCCCTCAGCCTTGGGCTTCAGCTCTGCCTCCAGCTCCCGCCCACTGAAGTTAGAAGCTTTTCTTCACTCAGACAGCTGCTGGCTGCTGAGGCTGACAAACCCAAGGCTGACAAGTAAAAAGGCACAGTCCTGATATTACCAAACCACATGGCAGGCCATTAATCCAAGTCCATTGTAAGTCTCAAGGTCAGCAGAGCATGGCAAGCTGCTAAACAATGACATGGCTACATGAAGGGTTCAAGGTACCATAAGCTAGAGACCATTCTCTAAGGCTTCAGCTTATATACAGGAAGTAGACCACATTCCCTAAGGCAGCTACTCCGCTGCTCACAGTAGATTCCAACCATGGAGTTGATTACCAGTTTTATCATGGGGAATACTACATCCAGCTGCCCAGCCACTCAACCAGACCCAGCCAAGTTGACACACAAACTGAACTACCACAAGGATATATAATAAGTTTATTATTTAGAAATAATATTTCTAGACTTTGTCTTTTGATTACCTTCTCTGCATGTTGATACCTTCCTGTGTTGATTCTGCCTTTCCAAAAGAGAATTAAAAGCAGAAAACAGTTTTCCCAGGATCTTTTGCAATGGGGGATGTGAGTATGCAGTCTAGGTTCCAGTAATTGTATGTACCTGCATGAGACTGGAATGCAGAAAGGAGGAGTATAAGGAGGTGGTTGAACTCAGAGAGCTCTATCATTTGAAAGGATGGAGACATCTGTTCTTCATGGGAAGCTATATTAGGACTTATGGTGTCCTGTGCCATGCGTGAGCTGTGGTAGCATAGCACCTAAGGCATTTGACTGCTAACCAGAAGGCTGGCAGTTCAAACCCACCAGCCACTCCTCGGGAGGAAGGTTGGGCAATCTACTTCCGTAATGATACCACCTTGGAAACCCAAGGAGGGGTCACTATGAGTTAGATCCAACTCGATGGCAGTGAGTTTGGGTTTTTGGATTTTGTGCCAAGCATGGTCAGCATCAAGCAGCAGACAAGAGTGGGAGTGGTGTTTTTTGCTGCAATCATCCTGCTGTATGGTTGAGTGTTCTCTCTGGCTATGTTGCTCCTTCCTGAGGGGCATCCACAGTTGCTTTTCAGACTCTTCTGGAGATTCTTTCTGCCACCTGAAAAGAAGAAAAGAAAAACTCATTGCCATTGAGTCAATTCCAACTCATAGTGACTCCATTGGGTTTCTGAGGTGATAAATCTTTACAGAAGTAGATTGCCCCTTCTTCCTTCCACAGAGCAACAGGTAGGTTTGAACCACCAACTTTCTGGTTAGCAGTCAAATGGCTTAGGCACTGTGCCACCAGAGCTCCTTTTTGTGCTATCTAATATCCTTTAATAAATCTTCATCAGTGTAAGTTGGGGTGTGAATTTTGTTGTTTGCAAGTGAGAATCCTGATTGATTTTTTTTTTTTAAAGAAAGGTACTCATGTAGTCATTTTTGTCCTGTGATCCTTACTCAGCTTATCTCTGCACTATACTCTATGATATCTTTCCATGGCTCACAGAATTATAAAATGTTGAGCTAGAAGTAAACTTAGAAAATCTACCCAGTAACCACCCCACCATCTACCATTTTATGGATGTGGAATCAGAAGAAGAGAATATGAATTGGCTTAGATAATAGGTCTTGATTCACAGCCAAACCCAGGTCTCTTTAACTGGTTCATTCCACTATGCAACGCATTCTACCTGGAAGAATGTTGAGCTTCAAAGAAAGGAAAGAATATATGCCAGAGAAGATCATATAGAGCATAAAGGGTATTTATATAAAAATATTTTAAATAAAGCTTCCTCGTAAAGGACTATCGCAATACACTGTTTCAGTCCAGTATCATCCAACCTCAATATTTTAATAAGCACTTTAAAAGTACACTTTACCCAAGAACTTTCAACATGTTAAGAAACCTACTCCTTTAACAATAGCAACTGACAGCTTATAAAGTGTAGCAACCAGCAATCATTTCTGAAATTATTCATGGTTTTCCAAATTAAACTCTGTAGTGCATTCATACTATGCTCAATGAATATATCTTGATTGATTGATAAATTTGTGGTGGCAAATATTAATTGTAGTTTCATTCCAAGTTAATAGCTAAACTACTTAACTACTTAGTAATTTGCACTGTACATGCCTCACAATCTTCTATTTATACTTAATAAAATTTTTATTGTAAAATTACTCCATTCTCACTGTTAAAAATTACAGATATATAAGGCAAAAAATGCTGTATAATCTCAGTTTTGGGGTTAGTATAGCTATTTGACAATATATAATGTCTATCGCTAGGAAACCCTATAAGATAGTTCTACTCTGTCCTATAGTATCATTATGAGTAGTAATAGACTTGAGAGCACAGAACAACAATAACCACTTGGATATTCTCTTAGTGGTAGGAGTTATATCCTTCTGTACTTCTCTAAAGGTTGCATTCTTCTTGTACATCCAGGGGATATAACTCACTTCTCTTCTGGGACCTATGCCCCTACTTGCATTCAGCTCCTATTATTTGCTCTAAACTTTGTCCTGGCCCTCCATTCAATTTGCTTCAAGGCACTGTCTGGGACTTGAGCACTTCCACCCTCCTTTAAAAGCTAAACTCACTGCTGTCAAGTCAGATCTGACTCAGCGACCTCTCCTTGGGATTCTGAGATGGTATCACTACAGAAGTAGATTGCCCAACCTTCCTTCAGAGGAGAGGCTGGTGGGTTTGAACTGACAATCTTCTGGTTAGCAGTCAAATGCCTTAGGCACTATGCCACCAGAGCTCCTTTAGGAACCAATAACCTGTTGACATCTAGTTAATTGTGACTCATGGCGACACCATGTGTGTCACAGTAGAACTGTGCACCATAGGATTTTCAATGGCTGTTTCTTTGGAAGTAGATTATAGGCCTTTGTTCCAAGGCCTTGCTGGGTGGTCTTTAACCTCCAACCATTTGGTTAGCAGCTGAGCATGTTAACTCTTCATACCCTACAGGGATCCTTATTCATATGTTGTTGTTATTAAGTGCCATTGAGTCACTTCTGACTCACAGCAACCCTATGTACAACAGAATGAAACATTCTCCAGACCTATACCATGCTCACAATTGTTCCTATGTTTGAGCCAATTGTTGCAGCTACTGTGTCCCTCCATCTTGTTGAGAATCTTCCTCTGTTTTGCTGACCCTCCACCACACCAAGCATGGTATCCTTCTCCAGTGACTGGTCCCTCCTAATAACATGCCCAAGTATATGAGATGAAGTCTCACCATCTTTGCTTCTGAGGAGCATCCTGGCTGTATTTCTTCTGACACAATTTTGTTCATTCTTTTGGCAGTGTTGTTGTTGTTATGTGCGTCGAGTAGGACCCAACTCAAAGCGACCCCTCCTTGGGTTTCCAAGGCAGTATCACTACGGAAGTAGATTGCCCAACCTTCTTAATAGTCTTCACCAAAACATAATTCAAATGCATCAATTCTTCTTTGGTCTTCCTTATTCATTGTCCTGATTTCACATGCATATGAGGCAATTGAAAATACCAAGGCTTGGGTCAAGTGCACCTGAGTCCTCAAAATGACATCTTTGTTTTTTAACACTTTAAGGAGGTCTTTTGCAGCAGATTTCCTAGAGCAGTGTTTTTTTGATTTCTTGACTACTGTTTCCATGAGCATTGATTGTAGATCCAATTAAAATGTACCCACTTGACCACCAACCACCATCTCATGACTGGGCAAGCAGTGGCAGACTCACTCCCACAAGTCTTCTCATGCACCACCCACCCACCCCTGACCTGATGAATGGCAGTGACCAAGCTCCTGCCAGCTCACCCATCTGGCTCTTCCCTGCCCACACAACCTGGCAAGCAGTAATGACCATGCTCCTGCATGCTCATCTGCCTGCCTTCCATTCCCTTATCCCAGCAAGCAGTGGTGAAACTTCTGTGCATTCACCCGCCTGCCTCCCACAACCCCATCTTGGCAGGTGGTGGAGACAACACTACTGAGTGCTCACCTACCCATCACCCACCCTTTCAGCCCAACAAGTGGTGGCAACTGCATTCCCATGCCCTTGTCACCCACCCTGACTCAGTGGGTGGTAGCTCACCCAACAGCTAACCCCCTCCAACCTGGCAAGCAGTGGAAATTGTGCCCCCATGAGCCTGCCAACCTCCCTTCTAATCCACCTAAGCATAGAGTGTGTTCACATGCCCTCCTCATCCTGCCATCCACGCCCATTTGCCGACTTGGAGAGTCAGAGGGAGCATTCCTACCACACATCACCACCCACTGACCCAGAGAGCACATTCCTGTGCACCAACATGCATATCATCCACCTTCACCTACTGACTCAATAAGCAGACAACTTGCTCCCATGCTCCCCACTTACCTATAGAACACATGTCACCTACTACCCTGCCCACTTCTTGAGCAACATTGCCCACTCTTGTGACACTGAATGGATGACAGATGGCAACCAATGCCCATCCAGCCCACCCTCAGCCACCCTACACAACCAGCGAAAACAGACTTGTGCTCACACTGCCAGCCACCATCCCACCCACTATAGACAAGTGGTGTGTGCTCCAGTGCTGTCAGACTAGCAACCAACATAGCATGCATGCCTCACCTTCCTGGATGTATCAAAACAAAACAAAAAATCAGGACAAAGCAAATAACATATAATCAATTAATAAATAAAATAATGCCTTAATATCTCAGTAGCAACAGATAATATCAGATTAAATAAAGAAGCAGAATAAGGTGGCTCAAGCAAGTGACCAAAACAAAGGGTCAGAAAACTTTCCCTAGAAAGAAATGATAATAGAGCTACCTGATAAGTAATACTCATATCTACCTACTATATAAGATCCTCCAAAGGATCAAGAAAGAAATCAAGAAAAATAGAACTTTGGAAGAATTCAGGAAAATGCAACAAGAACAAAATGACAATTAGAAACCATAAAAAATAGCAATTGGAAATCCAGAAGATTAACAATAAAATTTCAGAAGTAGATAGTTCAATGGAAAGTCATAGTAGTGTTGGAAGCAATGGAAGATCAATATAGGAAAATAAAGGACAAATCACTTGACACTCATTTATTTGAGGAACAATAAGAAAAAGAAAGAAAAATTAAGGCTAAGAACTTTGTGGGACACTATTAGGGGGAATAACCTACACATGATCAGAATTCCAGAGCAAGAAGAAGCCAAAAACAGAACAGAGAGAATTTTTGAAGGTTTGCTGGCAGAAAACTTTCCTAATATCATGAAAGATGAGAAGATATTCATCCAAGAAGTTCAATGAACCCCATATATCCCAAAAGAAAATCGCCAAGACATATCATAATCAAACTTTCTATAAATGAGCATAAAGAATCCTGAGAGCAGCTCAAGAAAAATGAAATGCTCCATACAAAGGAGAACCAATAAAACTAAGCTCTGATTTTTTGGGAGAAACCATGCAACAAAGAAGACAGCAGGGTGACAAATATAAAACTCTGAAAGAAAAAAATTGCGAACCAAGAATTATATATCCAGCAAAACTTCTCTCAAGTATGATGGCAAAACTAAGTCATTTCCAAACAAACAGAAATTAAGAGAATTTGTAAAATCCAGACCAACCTTACAAGAAATATTAAAGGGAGTCCTTGGGACAGAGAACCAACAATATCAGACAACAACCTGAGATTAAGACACATGACAGCATCATCCAGAGACCAACTCAGTGAAAGAATTCTCAAAAATAAAATAAATCTACAGGACTGAAAACAGACAACCAGAGAACTCAATCTGTAAATGACAAATTCAAAACAAAAAGGAGGAATAAATGGTGTAATTACAGAACTTCCATATGGAGAGAACGTCAAGGCAATATCAAGAAATAAGACTTTCAAACTTACAAAGATAAAGGTAAATTCCAGGGTCACCACAAACAAAATTAGCAAACCTACTCATCAAAATAAAAAAAATAAAAAATAATTATAGACTCAATAAACACAAAATCAGCAATGATGAAGAAAATGAAAAGAAAATCCACAAACAAAAAGAACTCAGCACAGAAAATCAAGCAGAACAAAGAAACTGTCAACACCACAAAAATAATAAAGCTATCAACCAAATTTACCTCTTGGATATATACAGAACACTCTACTCAACAGTAGCACAATACATATTCTTTTCCAGGGCACATGGATCATTCTCCAGAATAGACCACATATTAGGCCACAAAATAAGCCTCAGTAATAAAAAAAACATCAAATTAATACCTTTTCAGATCAAAACACTGTAAAACTGGAAATCAATAACAGGAAGAACAAGGGAAAAATCTAAAATATGGAAACTCAATCTCATCCTACTTAAAAACAAATGGATAATAGAAAAAATTTAAAATAAAATTTAAGTATTCCAAGAAAGAAAATACAACATACCAAAACCTTTGGGACACAGCAAAAGCAGGGCTCTGAGGTCACTTTATAGCAATAAATGTACTTACCAAAAAAGAAAGGGCCAAAATCAATACCTTAGCAACTACAACTCAAATAAAAAGAATAAGGACAGCAAAAAAAAAAAGTCTACAATCACCAAAAGAAAGGAAATAATAAAGATTAGAGCAGAAACAAATGAAACAGAAAAACAATAGAAAAAAAATCAATAAGACTATATATTGGTTCTTTGGAAGGATAGATATAATCAACAAACCACTAGCCAAATTGTCAAAGGAAAAGAATGAGAATATCCAAATAAGAAATGAGATGGGTGACATTATAACCGAATCAACTGTATAAAAAAGGATCATAACAGAAATTATGAAAAGTTGTATCACAACATATTTGAAAACTTACAAGAAATGGAAAAACTCCTAGAAATACACTGCCTGCTGAAAATAACACAAACTAAGGTAGAAAATTTGAACACATAACAAAAGAAGAAACTGAAGAGGTCATTTTAAAAAAACAAACAGCAACAACAACAACAAAAAAACTAACAAAAATTAGCCCTGGCCAGATAGCTTTACTGGAGAATTCTACCAAACATTCAGAAAAGAGTTAATACAGAAAGGCCATTTTTGATTCACTATGTAGCAATAGCCCACCGCTGTGTTTTGGAAGTATGTAACTCATTTTCTAGTTTCATACGTCCCATGATGGAAAGGAACATTTCCTCAGCATGCATCATACAGAGGAGCCCTGGTGGTGTAGTGGTTAAGTCTCAGCTGCTAACCAAAAGGTCAGCGGTTAGAACTCACCAGCTGCTGCATAAGAGAAAGATGTGGTTTTCTACTTTTGTAAAGATTACAGGCTTAGAAACCCTTTGGGACAGTTCTACTACCCTCTAGAGTTGCTCTGATTTGGAATTGACTCAACAGCAATGGTTTATGGTATGGATCATAACAAGAGTCTCATCCATATCTGATTTAGGTGATTTAATTGATGAGATTTTGAGACTTTTGAGCTAATGATATTTAGATGAGATTTTGGATTTGAGGTGATGCTGTAATTCATTGAAACTATTAAGGATTTGGGGATGGGTGAAAGTATTTTGCATATGGGATGGACATGAATCTTTGAGGGCCAGAGAGTAGACTCTAGTGGGCTGAATCTAGACCCCAAAATGTGTTGATATCCTAATCCCTGAAACCTGTGACTATCACCTTTTATGATAAAATATATCAAATATTACCTTGCATGGCAAAAAGATGTGATTAAGTTTCTTGAAAGGAGTCACTTATCCTGGATTATCCAGTGGGCCCTAAGTGCAATCATATGCTTTCATATAAGAGAGAGTTAGAGGGAGTTTTCACACAGAAACAGACACAGAAGAGAAGAAACTATGAAGATGGAGCCTCTGGGGGATGTGTGGGCCGGCCAAAACCTTGACTTTGGACTCTGGCCACCAGAGCTGTGAGAGAATAAGTATCTGTTTAAAAAAAAAAAAGCTTATTTCATGATACTATGTGTCATGTATATCATTGCATATCAATGTACATATTACTTCCCTATCTTTAGAATGACATCATTATATTTCATTGTATAACCTGCCACAATTTAGTCAGTGTTTCTATTGAGAGCTAGTAAAATGGTTTACAGTATTTCACTATTAGAAATAATGACCCAGTAAAAATCTTTATGTATGTATCAGAGAGTATGTGTCATTGTATGAAGTTTTTTGTTTAGTTTTTTTTAAAAAAAAAAAAGCAAGAGTGTGTATTAATTTTATCAAATTTAAATAATCATAAATAGGATGATTATAAAATATTCTATTCTTTAACTTGTCATTCCTTGACTATTAGTGAGGTTGAGTGTGTTTTGAAACATTTATCATTTTGTCTTCATTTACACACAGCTTTTGTGAAGCCTATTATGTAGGTCTTCTGAAAATAAACATTTATCCATCTCTCCAGTTGTACAGAAGGTTTGAAAGATGATAGATTGGTTTGGGTTAACCCTTTGTTTTCATTTGAGAAAAGAGTTTCTTGGCTCACCAAAGCATACCAGCTGGCCTCCCTCCAACTCCTCCATGCCCATGTAGACCCTGAAATGATACCAACAAACTGGAAATCAGGAGGAGGAGAAGGACGCATACACACTAGGACATGGGGAGGCAGAACCATCTCTAAAGGCTTGAGATGCTGCTGGGAATTATGATCCAGAGAGATGAAATCAACAGGAAACAATCTGCTGCATAGTTTCCATCTTTAGGAAGTGAGCTTTGAAAATGACCACTTTAAGACTAGAATGTTCAGGAAACACTTTGGGATATCATTTTAGTTGGAGAGTTTCTTTGAAAGACCTAATAGAAAGTCGCTAAGTATATAAAGTTCAATTATTCTCATGTGTGTCCAGTTGACAAGGACTGGTCATATCTCACAGTTTTCATTTCCAGTAAAGTTGGGCTCTTGAGCGGTTTGTCAGGGTTTATGATCTTGTTCTACTCACTAGCTATACATGATCTGGATAATTTACTTGAGCTTATTATGTGGCTATTTCATCGTCTGTGTAATGGAGGTAGTAATAGTTCCTGACTCGTAGGGTTATTGTATGAATTAAATGTAATAATATCTTAAAGCCCTTAGATCAGTATCTAGCATACTAAGAGCAGTAAATGTCATACACATGGTATACTTCCTTGGCTTTTTAACATAAAATAATTCATAAAATGGAGAACTTTATATCTTTTACATAGCTCTGGTGGCATAGTGCCTAAGGCATTTGACTGCTAACCAGGAGGCTGGAAGTTCAAACCCACCAGCCACTCTTCACAAGGAAGATTAGGCAATCTGCTTCCATAGTAATATCCCCTTGGAAATCCAAAGAGGGGTCACTATGAGTTGGGACTGACTTGACAGCAGTGAGTTTGGTTTTTGTTTTGTTTTGTTTTTAATGAAGAACACTGGTAATCTAAACTATAAGAGCAAGAATAGTTGAGTAGGCATTAAATAGTGGCAGGTGGACGATAGTGTCCCTACCACCCAGTCTGCATCCACTGACCCCCTTCCCCCCACCCCCCACACACATATATATATTTATTTCTAAAACTGAAGTTTCACTAATTTGCCATTCAGGTTCTCATCTTTCCTTACTTTTTGTACTCTTTCCAATGCAGATGTAAACAGTTTGTTGAGAGTAAAAGGAAGAAATATTTTAGGAGAAAACACACATTGAATCTTTTTTTCTCTCTAGCCCAATTCCATATTTGTAGAATGCAAATATGCTATATTTTATTTATTTGACACTCAATTCTTAAGGGCATATGATGTGCCAAATATAGTGCTGGGCACTTCGAAAGAAAAAGAAGATTCCTAAGATTTAGTTCCTGCTCCAGAGTAGTTCACAGTTTTGTGAAGGACACAAATCCGACAAAGGGAGGTGGAGTTGGAGAGCTGACAGTAGTGAGGGGAAAGCACTGAGCCTGAAGTCGGAGTCTTCTTAGAGTAGCGAGGGGACTACCTGACAGCCCGTTGACTGGATGTGGTCAATGATGATCTCGCATGAGCCTGAAAATGGGAGAATAGCTGCAATAGAGAAGTTGCTTATAAATAAATATTTCCTTCTTCCTGAAGTACAATATGATTACAGCAGTAAATATAGCCATTAATATCATTCCAGAGATAACCATGGATCGCTCTCTAAATTTTTAATGTTCATGTGTGTGTGTGTGTGTGTGTGTGTGTGTGTGTGTAAAGAAGCCCTAAAGGCACAGTGGCTAAGTGTTCAGCTGCTGATCAAAAGGTGGATAGTTCTAACCCATTAGCCACTCCACAGACAGAAAGATGTGGCAGTTTGTTTCTGTAAAGATTATAGCCTTAAAAACCCTATGGACCAGTTCTATTCTGTCCTACATGGTTGCTAATGAATCAGAATCCACTTGAAGACAGTAGGAGAGGTGTGTACCCAAAACCAAAACAAAGCAAGCCCACTGTAGTAGAGTCGATTCCAACTCTAGGACAGGTAGAACTGCCCCATAGGGTTTCCAAGGCTGTAAATCTCTACAGAAGCAGATTGTCATCTTCTTCTCCTGCAGAGCAACTGGTGCGTTCAAACAGTGACCGTAGGTTAGCAGCTGAGCACTTCACCATTGTACCACCAGGGCTCTTTTGATGACAAATAGGGGGGCTAACTTTAGGGACAACACAATAATGTGTTTTATTGTTGCCTAAATTTCCCCTTAACAATATATCCTGAACATCTTACTATGTCATTTAAAATTAGCATTTCAATGACTGTAAAATAGTCCATTGATTATAAAAGCCATAATTTATGTAATGAATTCCCAATTACTGGACATTCTAATGTCACCATTATATTAATTCAAGGAATTGCCTTCTTTAATATCCCTGATTGCTTCCTTAAACTAAATTCTGTGAAGTGGAATTGCTGAATCTAATAATTTGCCCACTTTAAAGTCAAAATTTGTTTTGTTATGTGAGTAGCCACTTAAACCAATGTAGACCCACTGAACTGAAAGACAAGGTCAAATTTTTCAGTCTTGTGTTTTATCATGACCCACTCCATCTAAGTTTAAACAAAACTGAAAAAAGCCAACAAAACTAACTAGTTACTTGAATCTGTAGTAAAGGGGAGCCACATACTTCAAATTGAAATAGCAATAATTGGGGGAAAAAAAGAAAAAAAAAAGCAGAGCGCCTTATGCAATAAACCAATGTAACTCAAAAGATTTAGAAAAATAGCCTGATTAAGAGAACTTTACTGATAACATGTGATTTTAAAATTTATATAACTTTGGAAAATATATCAACACTGCCCTGGTTGGGAAACAATGCAATATGCTGATTTTTAGAAATAGTGTTTTGGAACAGTCCTCTTACTGTGACAGAAAACTTTGATGTAATTCTGGTTTGGTATCCAAATCTTTCTATTTTCTACATAATCAGGGATCAGTACAAAAAAATCTAGCTGCCCTCAAGAGCCTTAATAGTTACGTCCAGAATATGTGCTCTCTATAAGAACTGAGACCTCACCTGTTTCCAAAGCACCACTCACAGCAGGGTCTCAAAGAAGCTACCTAGGTTAGTTGATGAACCTAGAAAGGCTTTGCAAACATGCACACAAACGGAATAAACTCTACATTTTTTTTTTTTTTTTAATTCTGATTTGGGTGAAAATTTGCAGAGCAAATTCACTTTCCATACAATTCACATACACTTTGTCTCATGACATTGACTACAATTTACC
>NW_006921706.1:9402790-9408297 GCF_000298275.1 Orycteropus afer afer
TCTATCCTGTTTGTGGTTTGTTGGACTTCCTGAATGGATATATTCTCTTCTTTCATCATATCAGGGAAGTTCTCCTTCTAAAATTCTTGGACTATTTTCTCAGTGGTTTTCTTTTTCTCTTCCTGTTCTGGAATTCCAATGACATGTATGTTATTCCTTTTGATGGTGTCCCACATGAACTTAGGCTTTCTTCTTTTGTTTTGATTTTTTTTCTGATTGATCCCTTTCCAAAGAAGTATTCAGGTATTTATCTTCAATCTCATTAAGTCTGTCTTCCATTGCATCAATTCTATGCCTTTACCCTTTCAATGTGTTATCTATTTCTGACAATTTAGTATTAATCTTCTGGTTTTTTATCTGTAGATTTAGAATCATTTCTAATTTTTCATTTATTTTGTCTTTTTGTTCTTGTATTTTCATCCAAAATTCTTCTAAGGTTTTGTCTGTGTTTTCCTTGGTCTGTCTCTCAATCATTTGAAGATACCTAAATATAATTCTTTTGAATTCCTTATCAGTGAGTTCCAATGCTGTCTCTTCCTCAGGGATGTGTTCTGGGTCTGTATCCTGCTTCCTTGTTTCTACCACTATATCTTGCTTCTTTGTGTGGACTGTGATGGTCTGTTGTCTCCAAGACATCATGGCATTGTTGTATTTAAATCTCTGTTAACTGTTTGTAAAGAGCACCCAAAGACGAGTCAGGCTTTTAGTGTTTGTTTATTGTTGGCCCATTGGTGGAGAAGGAAGTGGTGGTTCTCACCAGTAAGTGAAGCTACATTAGGTATGGGTGTAGTTCTCTCATATGGGGACTGTTGCTGTCTTCCACTCAGTTAGACAAAAATAACAAATGAATAATCATCAAAAAAAGTAAAGCAAATGGATAAAAATTACACCATGTAATCACACAGGAACAGTAACCAAAAAAGGGAAAAGGAAGAAAAAGTAAAATTAAAAAAACCCTGAAATATCTGGGGAGAGAGCAATAAGAGAAAAAAGGTAGAGAAGGAGAATAATGAAGAAAAAAATGAAAAACTTAAAAAAGAAAACAAGGAACGGCGTTAACCACGAGAAAGAAAATAATTGCATCCAAGAACAAGGAAAAGAAAAAAAGCTGAAAACTAGAACCTGGGAGGGGAAAAATAAAGAATAATAGTAAAAAATACAAAAGGAATAATAATAGTAGTAGTTTTAAAAGAGACAAAAACAAACAAACTAATAAAACAGAATAAAAAAATTTAAAAATCAGGGCAGGGTGGGACAGTGCACCCAGGCTCCATCCAAGCACATAGACTGGGATGGAATTCCTGCCAGACCAGAAAGTGGGTGGTAGTGAGGGATGGCCACACCTCCATTCACCAAGAGGGTGTGGGGTATAAGAGTAACAAGGGTAATGTCACACCTTTTCAGTCCTTTGGGTCCAGAATGTCCTTGGGGTTCCCAGCAAGTGGAACCTGTTCCTAAGTCCCTGGAACCTGGGAGAACACTGTTGTTTTAAATATCCAAAATGGTCTAACCGCTTGTAAACATTCAAAATGGCTGCACCCTCCAGAAAGACAAAAGTCCACAGCTCAGCCTACCTTCCTCTTCAATGCATCCCCTTTTATTTACCAGCCACCAGAGAAGTCCTCCATGCAATTCCTGCTAGCAGGACCAATTTTGGGGTTAATTCTTAGGTTCTACCACCACTCAGCAGTATCCAAGTGGTCTGTGCTGTCAGGATTGCTGCCAGACCGCAATTCCATATGTCTCCTTTTTTGGTGTTTTCATGCAAATTCTTCTGCTAGTTGAAGTTTAGTCCACTTCTATATCCTTCCCTTCAAGGCTCAGGGGTCCAGGATTATTTTCTCTACTGTGTTAATTGGTTCCCCTTTTCTTTGTTGAAGAAAAGTCTGTGCAGTCTTTCTGCCTTTTCCACCATCTTACCATAACTCTCTACATGATTATTAAGACTAGAATTCTAGGACACCCATGTTATATAATTTTAAAGCATACTTAGCTTTTAAATGTTTAACAGCTTGAAAGATTGGCAGGTTTGAAAACTTATGTTCTTCATCCCAGGGCAGGCAGAGTAAAATGTTTTTGATTAATGTTTATTTTTTATTTTTTATTTTTTTAATGTAAAATCCTCGCCAGTTAATACCTTAAATTATGCTCTACTACATGAGAGATGGAAGTGCTAATTTTAAGGACATAACAACAATGCAACTGAGATTATAAGTGACTCAAGCTTCTGCTAGTATTTAGAACTCTTTGAAGGATGTGGCACAATAAATGGGTCAGATGGATGAAGAAAATGTCTAACTTTTATTCAATGACTTAAGGGGCTTAAAATAGTTTGAGCCTAGTATTAATGGCTGAGAATAGTTAAAAGACCAAAGGTGTGGCTTGCTGAATTTGAGACCAACAATATGGACAGGTATTTTAATTGGAAGACATCACAAAGACTAAGGCAGATGCTGAAAGAAATACCAAAAACCAAAACCAAACTCACTGCCATCCAGTCAATTCCGATTCATAGCAACCCCCATTGGGTTTCCAAACTGGTAAATCTTTACAGAATTAGATTGCCCAGTCTTCCTTCCACAGAGTAGCTGGTGAGTCCCCATTTTTTTGAGAAATCCATCTGATATTCATTTAGTGAGTATGTAAAGTTGGAAAACTTATGACCAGTTAGTGCTTTGTTTTAAATCAAGGATTCAGTGTGAGTGTAACATTAGAGTATTGTACTAGGACTTAGGGCCTTATGTCAAAGTAATGGCCCTAGTCCCTGCCTTCAAATCAATTTGTAAATAGAGATATGAGTTCTGAAAGCATGAAAACCTTCATTGTGGAACTCATACACATATACAAGGGGACTTTGGTTTTGAGGTTAAAACACACATACACACATACCAAAGAAAAGAACCTGTCTAAATTATGAGATTTTCTTTATGGCTATGTTGTTGTTAGGTGTCATTGAGTCAATTTTGACTTACAGTGACCCTATGTGACAGAGTACAGCTACTCCTAGATTTTCTTGGCTGCAATCTTGACAGAAGCAGATTTTTAGGTCTTTCTCTCATGAAGCCACTATGTGGGTTCAAATCACCAACATTTTGGTTAGCAGCTGAGAGCTTAATTGTTCCCCACACAAGAGCTCCATAAGGGTTGTGTTAGGACTCTAGATAACAAGTGATAAAAACCCAATCTGAACTACTCTAGACAGAAACAGCTGGCAAATCTGAACCACATAAAGGGTAAGGGTGGAACTGACTTGAGGACAAGTAAACCAGGACTGCAATTTTTACTGGTTTTTCTCTTTCAGACTGTCATTGATTCATTCTTTCCCATATTTGTTTCATTCTCTCAGATTAACTTCTCCACAAGGGTGGGAACAATGGCCTCCAACAGCTAGAGGTTCACATATCCACAGTGCTGGGACCAGAAAAGAGAAAACTCTCTTCCTCTAAATCAAGGTCAAAAAATCTGGGAAGGATATCTAATTGGCCATCTTGGCTCTTCAACCCTTAACTAAATCAGTCATTGATGCAAGTTTGGTGTGGAGGTAGGACTGGACATTTCTGTTGGATATTATTGGTCTAGGGTAAGTCAGGTTCTCACCTCTCGGCCAGGGAGGCAAGGTCATGTGAGAAAATGTCAGTTCTCATTTGGGACATGTGTCTAAATCTGGGGTAGGGAAGTTCTATTCCCAAAAAGAAGAGGGAAGGGGTTACAAGGACAAATCCTTGTGAACTAAGCAACCATTTCAAATCCCTAAATCTCAAAAGAGTTTAGTTTTGCTGCTATATTTTGTAGTTGCTATAGTCAGTCAACATAGGTTAAAACACACATACACACATACCAAAGAAAAGAACCTGTCTAAATGAAACAATTGAGGACATTTCATGTAGCAGTCCACAGAAAATCTATTTTGAACACATGTTTAACACAAAAGTGTCATATTCAGGTAAAAAGTCTGTGAAAATCATTTCATATAGGTAAATTGCTGAAAGCTGCATAAAAGTAACTATGATTCCAATCTGAGCTTATTTTTCAGTGTCAGTGCCATTGCTGATATATTTCCAAACCATATTATAGAAGCAGAGAGTAAAGCTGCTTCCCTTGACTTTCATCTACTTGCTTCATTCTTACTCTTAGCTGCACCTTGGTTTCAAATTATGTCAAATAGATGGATACTGCCTGTGAATATCCATCATGTATTGCACTGCTACCAATTTCTTACTCCTACTGGGTTTGAAACACAAAACCAAGAGCTGATGTGACTTATTCAGTTGTTCTGTCAAATCAAATTTGGTTAACTGTTGATCTGATTTCAGGATTCATGAGGTTTCCTATGCTTTCAAAAGTTATATTTATATGTATATAGCCAATAAACAGAGATATCCTCTCTAAGTACATAAGACCAAGAATTTATCTATTTTGCCTTAGTTATTCTCTAGAATTTCACCCCAATTAGTCATCTTTATTTCCTTTCATAATTATATTATTGGAGTATATATTTCTTAATTTTCATTTTTTAATTCATTGTACATTTTGCATTATTCATTTTAACAACCTACGATATGCTGAAGACACAACTTTGCTTGCTGAAATTGAGGATGACTTGAAGCACTTACTGATGAAGATTAAAGAATATAGTCTGAAGTATGGATTATATCTCAGTATAAAGAAAACAAAAATCCTTACAACTGGACCTATATGCAGCATCACAATAAAAGAGAAAAGATTGAAGTTGTCAAGGACTTCACATTGATTGGTTCTACAATCAATGCCAATGGAAGCAGCAGTCAGGACATCAAATGACATATAGTACTGGGCAAGTCAGCTGCAAAGGACCTCTTTCAGGTGTTGAAGAGTAAAGATATTTCCTTTAGGACCAAGGTGTGCCTGACACAAGCCATGGTATTTCAGTCGCCTCATATGCATGTGAGAGATGAACAGTGAATAAGGAAGACCGAAGAAGAATTGATGCTTTTAAGTTGTGGTGTTGGAGAAGAATGCTGAGAGTACCATGAACTGCTAAAAGATCTAACAAATCTGTCCTGGAGGAAGTGCAGCTGGAATGCTCCTTGGAAGCAAGAATGGCCAGACTTCATCTCACCTACTTTGGTCACGTTGTCAGAAGGCACCATTCCCTGAAGAAACACGTCATGCTTGGTAATGTTAAGGTAGATGGTCGACAAAGGAGGGGAAAGCCCTCAACGAGAAGGACTGACACAGTGGCTGAGGCAATGGATTCAAGTATAGCAAGGATCGTGTAGCTAGCACGGGACCAGACAGTGTTTCGTTCTGCTGTGTCTAGGGTCGCTGTGAGTCAGAAACAACTCGAGGGCACCTGTTACTGTTGTTATGTGCCGTGGAGTCGGACCCAACTCACAGCGACCCCTCCTTGGGTTTCTGAGGCAGTATCACTACGGAAGTAGAGTGCCCATTCTTCCCTCCAATGAGTGGCTGGTGGGTTTGAACAACCACCCTTCTGTTTAGCAGTCAAATGCCTTAAGCACTATGCC
>NW_006921706.1:9408397-9418964 GCF_000298275.1 Orycteropus afer afer
GCCGTGGAGTCGGACCCAACTCACAGCGACCCCTCCTTGGGTTTCTGAGGCAGTATCACTACGGAAGTAGAGTGCCCATTCTTCCTTCCCAGGAGTGGCTGGTGCGTTTGAACCGCCAGCCCTCTGGTTAGCAGTCAAGTGCCTTAGGCACTACACTCACTACCAGAGCTCCTCAAGGGCACCTAACAACAACAAAATGCTTGTATTCCATATTTAGCCCTTTCATAAAGAGGTTTAGTGGTGTAGTAGTTAAGGCATTTATTTGGTTGCTAACCAAAATGTTAGTGGTTCAAACCCAGCAGCCTCTCTGTGGAAAAAAAAATGAGAGTCTCCTTCTGTAAAGATTTACAACCTTTGAAACCCTATAGAGATTGCTATGAGTCAGAATCAGTGAAGGCAATCAGTTTGGTTTGGTTTTAGTTCAGTTCCTTCCTATCTTTTATTCCTTTAATATATCATTTCCTTCATAGTTAGTAATCTCACATAATTTAGATGTGTAATGCTCAAAATAATGTCTTGATCACCTGCATACATTGGCATGCTAGATCTTTAAAGCAGATACCAAAGGATGAGTCTGTCTGTTCTCCTTGGAAGTGTACATAGAAATAAAATGTGCTTTTGCTACCCTGGATTTGGCTAAGGAACCACAAATTACCACTGCCTCTAGATTCATCCACCCTCTTTTCTGATACAGTGAAAACTGTAAGAGCTGGAACTCAATTGGACTGCCTGTTTTTCCAGGTCTCACAGGTTTTCTGCCTTTGACAGGGTAGTCTTCGCACTTTTTCATCTTATTAATGGAAAATATTTTAATTTTCCTTCTCTGACAGGTTTCTACTTTACACAAGTTCGACTTTTGCAGGTTTTACTGTAGAATAGATGCAGTCTTTGGAAAAAGGTCCACAGGGAAATGAAGGATTGTTGGGAAGCAGGAGACATACAGTAGGGAAGGAGAGAGTATTTCAGGATTTTTCAGCACTTGGGCTTACTTTCTGGGTCTGGATAAGGGGGTAACACTGTATTTTCAAGTAGCCAATTCAATTCCCATGGCTTCTCTTTTCTTCCCTCCTTATTAGTCACTGTTTTGTCCCTTGATTAACCTCACTGATCCTACTGGTTTGCTTCTCATCAACTAATTGTAATAATAATTTTGAAATGTACATTCTAAATTACTATTCTGACCTCTGTCTATTTTTCAATCGTGACATAATGCCCATCATCCCTTTACAATCAAAAAATTCATCTTGGCTTTCTTTCTGATAGCTTTGCCTCTCTTGTATTGAAGACAGACATGCTTCTTACCATATAGTGCATTTCTCATAACATTAGACACATCCCAGTCAAGAAGAATTCTCTTTTCCAAAACTAGAAAAATAATTGGTGAAATGCTAGTCCTTCGTATACTTGGTGAAAGCTATAAACTTCAGATTTTTCTCAATAATTTAATCAAAGGCCTTTAACATTTTTAATGGATTTCATTTCCTACTCTTTTAATTATTTCTGTTTCTTTCCTCTAAGACTTCTCATTTTTCAAGTTGAAGGACCAAGGCCAGATACATCACCCTAATAAGATTCTGGCCAATGTGGGTATAATGAGAAGTTCCCCACAATGCTTAAGTGCTAATCTTTTACTGTATTCTGTCATAAATGCTTTTTAAATGTTACAGGAAACCTGGATTTGTGATTTCCAGTACTTACACTCATATAATTCCTTCTGGACTACCAGACATTCACCTCTAGAGAAATTGTTGGCCTTGGTATGGTCTCACAGTGCTTTTATCTTAGAATCTCTTCAGAAGAATGTTTCCTGGACTTGAGCCTAGAGAGAAATAAAGGACTCCCCACTCCCACGATGTTCCCAGTTCAGTTTGAAAGTTAACTGAAGTTGCAAGGCATTCACCAACTTGGAAGTGTGGTGAGGAGGATGAGCTACATAATTTATAAACAATAAAATTATAACATTATAAACAACACTACAAACAAGTTCAAAATGATGATGGAAGAGCATTAAACCAAGTGTGAAGCCCTTCTTTGGGTCCCCTGTGTGATTTACAGGTTGTAAGCCCATGAAGCTGGCTGTAGTGGTGAGGAACCTTGGGGAGACCACAGGGATTATCATGTTGTATGTTCTCTTTCTGGTTCTCTAGACACAACTCATTTGTGCCAATGAACAAGTGAGCAAAATTTTCTATTCATTAGGATATCAGAGTATAATCCCCTAATTTGTAAAGTTGCTTAGTATTTCTTTCCTAACTTATTTTCAATGTGTGGTTCCTTCCATCTTTATCATAGTGAAGTTTTTTATTTTCTTTTATCGTAGGAACTCGGAAGGAAGGTTGGGCGATCTACTTCTGTAGTGATACTGCCTCAGAAACCCAAGAAGGGGTCGCTATGAGTCAGATATGACTCCACAGCAGTGGTTGAGTTTTGTTGGTTATCATAGTAAAGTATCCTCTCTCAGCATACTAACCTGAATTTACTTTCAATGCACAATTTTTTTTCTTATAAAATATTGTTCTTCCCTACAAATACATATTATTACAAAAAGGAAGTACATTGAACACTTGTGGTCTATTCATTACATACAATGCTCTTCCATGCAAATATGTATAAAATGCAGCCCTTGCTCTCAAGGGGCTTACTGTTTCAGGAGGCAAGGCAAAAATATACGAACACCTAGATAAATATAATTTAAAAATTACTATGGTGGACAACTCTGTAACATATAGAAGTAGTAATGTTACATGGACTTTGTCCAATTCTGTTTTTATTCTCATTTTTATTTTGCTGGATAAGGTAAGGCCATTCCCTTCCCAAGCATTACTTTTTTGCGCCTTAGTCCTTTGTTTTGAAGGACATAGAAGTAGCTTAGAGATTAAGATTTATACTCATTTGATATGTCCACCAGTCCTATCATTATGCAGAACTCTAATAGAAGTGGTGTCATAGAGTAGAAAAACAATTAGATTAGAAATGATCATGTTTAGTCTGCCTCACTAGCCAATGGAGTTCAGCATAACTCTTGTTAGAAGGATCACATGTCTACTCATGATATCAAAGTACCAGTTGGCAGTGTCGGCCTGACACTCCCTGAGGTAGTGCCCACTCCTGCCAAATAGTGTAGCAGTGGCTAAAGCACTTGACTGCTAACCAGAAGGCTGGCGGTTCAAACCCACCAGCCACTCCTCGGAAGGAAGGTTGGGCAATCCTACTTCCGTAGTGATACTGCCTCGGAAACCCAAGGAGGGGTCGCTGTGGGTCGGGGCCGACTCGACGGCACATAACAACAACAACAACAACAATGGTTTCTTCTTGAGCATTTTAGAATTATTACTTTTCCCAAGATAGAAGGATCTTTTCATCTTCTTAAACAAGACCACATTTTGAATCCACCCTAATGAAACATATTTAAGCTATGTTATTTCTTTGTGGCTCTGGCACCAAGTCTAAAGTGTAATATTAAAAAAAAAAAAAATTGATCATACTTCTTGTGGCAATGTAGGTGTATACTTAATGTGATGTGTCCATTTAGCTAGGCCACGATTGTCAGTATAATGTAATTATCCTCCATTTTATGATCTGATGTAAGGGGAGTTTCCATGAGGTTGTGGCCTGCATCCAATATAATGGACATTCTAGCAAAGCTCACTCACTCTTTATCCTGCATCCAACTCATCATCATCTGACCTCTGGTTCTTGGGACATGAGCCAGCAGCCTGCCACCTGAGCCACAGACTTGGGGATTTGCCACATCTCGCAACCCCATAAGCCTTCTGCATGACCTGCTGATTAGGGGTTCATTAGCCTCTGAAACCATGTGAGTCAGGAAAAGCTTCCAGCCTGACGTCTGATCCATGGATTTGGAACTTTCTAGCCTTCACAACTATATGAGCCATTTCCTTGAAATAAAGCTGTCTATCTATCTATCCACTCTACTGGTTTTGTTACTCTAGGGAACCCAGCTTAAGATAGTAGGATAGACCTGATTGCAATGGGGTTGTAGGTCTGGAGGTGAAAGAGGGAGGGATACTGGACTACAGAGTCAGAAACTCTGCCATCCATTTTTTTAGTGTAAAGAGCAAGTAAGGTACACCCCACCATCTTTCCCTCTCTATGTCCCTCTCACATTTGTCAGTTCCTCCTGCTTCTTCCATGGCCCTGAAGACCCAGGAAAAGGACAAGGAGCAGACACATGGGAGTCTTTTCCCATGTGTCATTGAGGGTTCGGCATGACCTCAGAGATCATCTCATCCAATAATTCCTATCACAGATAAAGAAACAAAGTGACTTGATCAAGGTCTCCCAGTGAGTTTATGAAAGATTTTAAAAGGTGTTCTTTTATTACTTGCAAGACATTCAAGAATGAGTACAACAAATTGAGATACATGTACATATTGATGGGGGACAGAAAGAGAAAGGAGACAAGAACCAAGGAAAAACTCTTAATTTTGTATAAAATGAACTCAGAACTACTCGTTTGCTTCTGTTTTTCTATTTTATAGAATGCTTGTTTTAAAAAAAAATTAAGCCTTGAACTTCTAGATAATATCCAAAGCTAATTCTCATATACCAACTAGGCTGCAAAGTATTTTAACCTCCAAACTTGAAATAAATTTCTTTAAATCACCTGAACATGCTTGTTTTGCTTCTGCTCAGAGTCCAGGTCTTTGTTCACTCAGCAGTCTTACTTGGTGGGCAAGCTGTCTTAGGAATCTTCCTCCTCACAACTACCTCATTGATTGTCATTTGAGTTTGTTAGTCATACCTCCTCAGGTGAATGGTGGGTGGCAATTAACAGCCTCCTTCAAAGTTTCTATTGGTGCACATAGCCTCTTTTTCACTTTGTTAGGAAAATGACTGGATAACAATTGTCATCTCTTGTGATCTGCCTTTCAGAAGGTAGAAGTGGCATCTCGTTTCTGATTATGCTCATTAAAAGTTGTGTTGCCAGCTTACCCGGGAGAAACAGCACTCTCATTAGGCATGAGCTTTGTACCTGTAATGTTCATTAAAATCTCATTTCATGTGGAGAAGTAGCAGCATTTCTAATGGATATACCAAAGAAATAGGTGTGGAATCTGTAGGCAGCAACTGTTGGAAAAAAAAAGAAAAGAAAATTTGGCAGCATCCAATAAACAGAGACTGTTTGAGGCCTGAAAATACTTTGGAGCTCAAACTGGTTCTTAATTAATTGTTGACATTCTTTGATCCTAGGTTTAGAGACTACAAACTAATAGAAATATCCACTAATATGAATACTACTATAAAGCATTGACTTCTTGTTGAAACATTAGCAAATATTTGTCAAATTCATATGGGAAACATTTTTTAACTAACGTTTTAAGTGTCTGTCTATAGCTTTTTAAAGGATCTCTGGTGGTGCAGTGATTAAGTGCTCAGCTGCTACCTGAAATGTCAGCAATTCAAACCTACCAGCTGCTTTGCAGGAGAAAGATGTGAAAACATGTACCCACAAAGATTTAGTTGGAAGATTGGCTTGGAAACACTATGAGGTAGTTCTACTCTGTCCTTTAGGGTCACTATGACTTGGAATTGACTGGAAGGCAATGGTTTCGTTTTCGTTTTAAATCGCTTTCTTAGTTTGACAAGTAAAAACTAAGATAAAATCAGTTATTTTCATTGTTTACGAAGAACACTACAGGATGTCAATGATATATGGTCAAGGCCAGTCACTACTTTGACTAGAGTTCCTTCTATCCCAATCAGGAGTACTCCAAGGATCACAACAATCCTTAAATTCTGACTCTAAGGAAATGTACAGGGAGAGAGGATTGATCTGTTTCTCTTCCTTCTCTTCAATTTGCTTCCTTTCCTAAATGTTTAAGATAGTCTTTAAAAGTCTAGATCTTTCTTTGCCATACCCTGAACAATCCCTCCTCTGCACTGACATAGTTAGAGTGAATACTTGGTAATATGGCATTAAAGAAATCCATTTAGCTGGCTATTGAGTGGATCTTCAGAAATGTTTAAAGACTAGCTATGGTTCTGTGGCTTTGCATAAAGTTGTTCCTTATATCTTTCTTTCTTATTTTCAGATCCTTGTTAATTGTGCTCTTCTCATTCCTGGTCAGTGGTTGGTGGGAGGAATACAGGTTGACCCCAATTTAAGTTTTGGGTATCATCCTTAAAATTATGTATTTGTGTGTTAAAGCATATTTCTAATTTATGACACTAAAAATTCAGACTCTGATTTTGTAGAATTTATGTGTCTTTAACTTAAAATATAATAATATGGCAAATCAACCTTCATTTTAATTAGATATTCATATAAAACTACAGAGGAGACACACCAAAGTACAAATTAAACCACATAGAGATGGACTGTTTGGAGACAGGATATATTGCTAAACTTAAGAAGGAAAGGCAGGGCCTTGTATAGACATAGTGAAAGATTTTTCCATAAAAGAAAATAGCACAGATTAATACATGAAATTAGGAGGAAATGTAGATTTCAAATCCCATTTATACAATGTGACTCTCACTCAACTTTAATGGCAAAGAAAGCAATGTTATTCAGACAGGAACAAAATATTTCACTCTCTGTGATTACCTGTGTGACAAATTACAGCTCTGGGCATTTCTGGTGTTGTTAGGTCACCAGAGAAACCATAGAGAAACCAGACAGCTTTTGGACCAAGTGGTTACCATTATTTATTATGATTTTTTTTCTTTTTCTTTTTGGTGCCTTCATTAAATGACCTTAAGAGTTCTTTTCTCCTTATTCTACTTTATTTAGTATATATTTATTTTCAGGACAGGTACAATTGGGAAATCTTTGGTCTTAATAGAGGGAAAATAGTTTTCTAATTTTAAAGTATCAGGAGTGTGTTAATTACTTCTTACACATCCATCTATGGATTTCAAATGAAGTTGTTATTATATTTAAAATCAAAGCCAGGAGAATTGTAGACATGCTCTGATTATAATATTTATATCCTGTGTACTTGTGGCCCCTCTCCCTAAACAGCCTCTTGATGGCAGGGACAATGTCAAAGCCATTTCTCTGTCCTTAATTTTCCTATTTAAACTTGAAGGTTTTTCCTTTGTATTTGGAAACAAACATATTGATATATGATATGAGACATATTGGTTCATTTTACATTTTACTAGATCATCTTTTTATTGTCATCTATATTATTATCTCACTACTGTGTTATCATGTCACTGATTGTCCTCTATAGAGGAAACTTTAGTTAATCTTTGAAAGAAAGAAAGTGATAGCTGAGAAAAGCTGCCTACTCTGATTGTCATGGTTGATACATAAAAACCTCTGCGGGACCCTTCCAAAGCCCCAAACAGGGTTGTCACCTGTGTTGCTGGCAAGTCCTCCACTGAGACTTTTTCCTGGTTGGCTTCTGTATGTAGAGCCTCCCCTTTGCACATGGTCTCCATTTTTCATTGTTGATGTCAAAGCTTTGTGATTTTCCCCTTGATTCCTTCATAGACATTCATACTCCTATAAGCGCTCTGCTTTCATGGAACATCTGTTGATTCTCATCTGGTCATTTAATACAGTCTTTTTTCACCTGCTGTCTGACTCAATGGCAGTGAGTTAGACTTGAAACTTCTGTCCCCAGATTTCCATGTAAGTCCTTTCCAAGCTCTCCTTGTTAACCACTGGCAGTTGTGCATCACTAGCAAAGAGTAAAGCATTGCATTGGCACAACTGTCCCTTTCTCTTTTTCTGTCTCTGACATCTACACTGTTGACTCAAGGGGTTCTTTCAGCCCCTGGCTGTAGGATTGAGACAGGGTGATAGAATGCTGCTAGAAAATTGTTTGTGGAAAGTTTCAGAATGAAAAATGGTTAGCTTGCATCTCAGCTTTACACAAAATCCCACAGCAAATTTTGGAAGAGAAAACTCCATAGAAATAAAATCGCAAGCAATCCTTTTTTTAATTTTTGTTTTACTATGATAAAAATATACATAATGAAACATACACCATGTCAACAATTTCTACCTGTACAATTCAATGACACAAGCAATCCTCTATTAACAAAAATAAGGGCAAAGAAAATATTAATACTTCAGACTTCACATATTCCAAAATTATTTTTGTTAATATTTTTATTCTCCTTCCTCTAACATTTTTCTAGATCTCTTAATGAATAAAAATAAAATGTACTTGGCTGAAAATCTTAACAATATCCCTTTGGTTGATTAATTAAAAGTCAAAGACAAAACCAGAATGTATAAAGCAAGAGAATAAGGCATCTAAATCTTGACCTACATTGAATTATGGCCACAGTTCCTTAAAATGCATTGGAGGTACTCAATCAATATTTGTAACTGATTATCTTTGAAAGCCAGGTCTATCACTTATGTTTATCATGGATGTTTTATTAATAATTCTTGAAATAATAAATCTAAATTTAATGTATGCTTAGAGTTTACCAGGTACTATTCTAAGCACTTTACATATAGTAACTCACTTAATTTTTACAATATCCCCCTCTGGTAGTTAAGGTTGTGTGTCAACTTGGCTGGGCCTGGTTTTGAGTGGCTGAGCAGCTAAATGTAATTATTCCCCATGATGAGAATGGTAATCAACTCCCTGGTGGAATCTATTGGAGCTGCTGAGTAACCTCAGGGATGTGATCTGCTTCCAGTAGATAAGGAGAAGCTTTGGGAATGGTCTGCAGCATTTTGGCACTCTTGGACCCTGCATGTAGCCGAGTCTTTAGTAAGAAGCCTGCCATGTTTCCTGCCAATCTTGGGGCTGTCTCTGGACTTGAACTAGTGACCTGCCAAGTTGCTTGCTAATCTTGGGACTGTGCCATTTTGTTTGTCAACCTTGGGTTTATCAGCCTCAGCCGATGAGTTAAGAAAATCCTCAAGCTTCAGCAGGCAGGGAACAAGAGACAGAACTGAAACCCAAGTTCGAGGGGCTTTCACCCAGCCCCTAGAGCTGGCACTTTGAACTCAGACTTGCAGCCTCCTAAACTGTAAGAGAATAAATCCCTGTTTGTTAAAGCCATCTACCTGTGGTATTTCTGTTGGAGTGACAGATAAGGAAACTGAGGTAAGGAGAAGTTAAGGAACTTACCCTAGGTCTCCCCAGGGCTGACCTCATAGGTACACAAACAGTTCAAAGCATAAGACTCCATGTCCACAAGGGCCTGTGCTTTGGGTTGAATGCTAAGCTCACCATCTTGAAACTCTTAATATTATCTCTGAATTTGTGTTTATTAAGTGAAGTCCAATGTGAAAATACAGCACATCCTGGGACTAGAACCTCAATTCACATAAAGTTCTACCTTCTGTCTCCTGGACAACTCCCAGCCTGGCATCCCCTCCTTGTCAAAAGGAAAAAGATTATATTTGAGTAACTTTAATGAAACTTCTTCCCTGCTTTTTGAACAAAAAGTCCCTCATTTTCATTTTGCATTGGGCCTCACAAATTATGTAGTCGGTCCTGGGTACTAGATCTAGGGAATGGTGGGAGACAAGATTTAAACCTTGGTAAACAACAAAAACCAAACCCACTGCCAAGTAGACTCTAACTCGTAGTGAACCTGTAGGACAGAGAACTGCCCCATACAGTTTCCAAGGCTGTAAAACTTTATGGAAGCAGACTGCCTCATCTTTCTCCTGTGAAGTGGCTGGTGGCTTCCAACTTCCAACATTTTGGTTAGCAGACCAATGCTTTAATCACAGAGCCACCAGAGCTCCTAAACCCTGGTCCCACCCAAACCCACTATCACTGAGTTGATTCCAACTCACAGTGACCCCCATTCACTTTCCAAAGCTATAAATCTTTACAGAGATAGATTACCTAACCTTCCTCCTGTGGAATAGCTGGTGGGCTTAAACCACCAAACTTCTGGTTAGCAGTAAAATGTCTAACCCACCACCCCAACAGAGCTCCTTTAAACCCTGGTAGTGGTCTCTGGCTATCCTGGGGGAGGCAGGGCCCAGCCCCCAGAGGCAGGAAAGGGGGGAGCACCAGGGACCACAAAAGAGGCAGGATCCAGGTAGGAATTAGGTAAGAGGAGGATGGAGAGGTTTCCAACAGCTAAGGGAGAAAAACTTGTCTGTCAGTTTGTCATCCTGTGGGGCTTACACATTGCTGTAAGCTTGAACCTGTGTCACTGGTGTTTCAAATGCCAGAAGCGTTGCACATGGTGCACAGTTTTCAACACAGCTTACAGACTGAGACAGACTAGGAAGAAGGAAGAGGCCATCCACTTCTCAAAAAATTTGCCAAGGAAAACCTTATGAATAGCAGAGAAACACTGTCTGATATATTACTGGGCAACTTTATGAATAGCCTGGAAACATTGTCTGACATAGTGTAGGAAGACAAGCCCCTTGGGTTGAAAAGCATTCAAAATAGGACTAGGAAAGACCTACCTCAAAAGAGTAGAACCAACCTTAATGATATGGATAAAGTAAAGCTTTTGTGACCCCAATGTGCTGACATGGCATGACTAAAATTGAGGAGAAATAGCTGCAAACATCCATTAATAATTGGAACATGGAATGTACAAAGTATGAATCTAGGAAAATTGGAAGTTGTCAAAAATGAAATGGAACTCATAAAGA
>NW_006921706.1:9423969-9425083 GCF_000298275.1 Orycteropus afer afer
ACAGAACTCACACATTATGGGGTTTATTAGGGAAGCACCAGGCTACAATTCAAGTTCAGGAAAAATGCTCAGTCTCTCTCCCAGCCCACCATCTCTCAGCCAAGTCTCTCACAGTCTCTCCCCCAGCAGTGCATGTCCCTCAGTGTCTTACTCAGCAACACGTGTCTCTTGCGTCCCTTTCCCAGCAGCAAGTGTCTCTTTCCAGAGCGCATGTCTCTTTCAGCAGCACCTCTTCCTCAACCAGTAGTCAGAGAGAGTTCTGCCTCTAGGAGGCCTCCTTTTGAGCTTGGCAGAGTGGCCAAACTAGCCAATCGTAGCATTAGAACTCTAAGCACCTGAGAGAGAACCTCCCATAACATTGCATTGTGCCACGCCCAACAGAAATAACCCAGGTGGATAACATTTACAATCAGGAGCTCCTCAGTTGCTCATTCCACCACTGAGTTTACAATGACTTATGGGTAGAAAAGCCATATTAAGTAATTTACTACACTGCAGCATATCTATGAGGGACATGGGGGGAGGGTTATTGGGCAGAGAGGAGAGGAGACTGGGTTAGGGTTGGGCATGGTAAATAGGGAGTGAAACTAAATGTACAAGTAATATTGAATATAAAACAAAGACTTAAAATAAAAAATTATATATATATATATAGAATGGAAATTCCAGAACACTTAATTGTACTCGTGAGGAACCTGTACATAAACCAGGGGGCTGTTGTTCGAACAGAACAAGGGGACACTGCATGGTTTAAAATCAAGATGGCCTGCTGGGTAAGGTCGAAGGTCAACAAAAGAGGAGAAGGCCCTAAGGGTTATATCCTTTCACCATACTTATTCAATCTGTATGCTGAGCAAATAATCCAAGAAGCTGGCCTATACGAAGAAGAACATGGCATCAGGATTGGAGGAAGAATCACTAACAACCTGCGATACGCTGATGGCAGAACTTTGCTTACTGAAAGTGAGAATGACGGAAGCACTTACTGATGAAGATTGAAGAATACAGTTTGGATGGATGGATTACATCTCAATATAAAGAAAACAAAAATCCTCACAACTGGACCAATAAGCAGCATCATGATAAAGAGAGAAAAGATTGAAGTTGCCAAAGA
>NW_006921706.1:9425183-9426469 GCF_000298275.1 Orycteropus afer afer
GATGATGCCTCACTGGAGGCACTCACTTGGCTATACCAAGAAATTGGGAAGACAACCACCTGGCCAACTGACTGGAAGAGATACATATTTGTAGCCATTCCAAAGAAAGGTGATCCCACACAGTGTGGAAATGATCGAACAATATCATTAATATCACATGCAAGTAAAATCTTAACTGAAGATAATTAAAAAATAGTTGCAGCAGTATATTGACAGAGAACTTCCAGAAATGCAAGCTGGGTTCAGACAAGGATGTGGAACAAGGGCTATCATTCCTGACGTCAGATGAATCTTGGATCAAAGCAAAGAATAACAGAAAGATGTTTACTTGTGTTTTATTGACTATGCAAAAGCATTTGATTGTGTGGATCATAACAAATTGTGGATATCATTGAGAAGAATGGGAGAGATCCAACAGATCTACCATCTCAGGACCATAGTACTGGGGGAAAACAGACTCAATTGGCACAACAAAATACATAAAACCCTTGTTCTTCATCCTACATTGGTGAGTAGTGACTGGGATCTTAAAAGCTTTCAAGAGGCCATCTAAGATGAAGCTAGGTCTCCTATCATTGGAAGTGAAGAAGAGTGAAAAAAAACAAAGGTATTTGGAAACAATCAGTCTTAGGACAAAATGGCCTTTGAGACCAGAAGACCTAGATAGTGCCCAGCTACCAATGCCAATCACTCAGGAAAGGATCAAATCTGGAGATCCTGGATAGTGTGAGAGGAAAAAGGTGGAACAAAACCAAAAAGCTCAATAATGAACAGAATTATTGATCAGATGAAGTCTGGTAAGACCCCCAATATTATGATCCTAGGATACATTCTGGGCCTGGAATAAACCTCATTCTCAGGGGCTGTCTCTCAGCCCAACAGTAAACAAGATGTACATGCAGAGCACTCAACCCGGGATAATGCACCCACATACTCTATAGAAATGCATCCCTTGGAGCAATGGACCAGGGGGCAACATTCACCCAGAGGAAATGCAAGACAAACAGGAGTACATATGCAAAAAGGACAAGGAAGCCACATCTTCTGACTTCCTCTAACCCTACAAGAGGAAGACAGGATTACCAGCAGTAACCCAAGGCCTATTCCTGCAAGGCCAGACATGATGCCTCCCTCCAGCCCTTTCTCTAACCGTTCTTCCCAAAGCACCCACCACCTCTCTCCTGGATTTGATAATTCACTGCAGTGGCCACACAGAACTCACAGATTATGGGGTTTATTAGGGAAGCACCAGGCTACAATTCAAGTTCAGGAAAAATGCTCAGTCT
>NW_006921706.1:9430054-9443737 GCF_000298275.1 Orycteropus afer afer
GTCATGTTGTCAGAAGGGACCATTCCCTGGAGAAGGATGTCATGCTTGGTAAGATACAGGGTCAATGAAAGAGAGGAAGGCCCTCAACTAAATGGATAGGCATGGTGGCAGCATCAATGGGCTCAAGTATAGCAAAGATCATTGAGCTGGCGCAGGACCAGGCTGTGTTCTGTTCTGCTGTGCAAAGGGTCACTATGAGTCAGAGATGATTCGATGGCACATAACAACAGTAGTCTCTGAAAAAGGATTCCTGGAGTACAGTGGTTAAAGTGTTGGGCTGATAACCAAAATGTTGGTGGTTCAAACCCAGCAGCTGCTGTGGGGTAGAAAAGACCTGGTGACTTGTTCCCATAAGATTATGGCCTGGGAACCTCTATGGGGCCGTTCTACTCTGTCACATGGGGTCTCTATGAGTCAGAATCCACTCTGTAACCAGTAAAGTACAGGGTCCATTGCCCACAGTGACTTAAGTCATAGAGACACACCGAGATGAAGAGCAAAGTACATGGTTTTTATTAAGTTCATGAATGAGTTGAGATGGAGAAGGGAATTCCCTCAGATTGTCTGCTTCTAGATGCTTTCCATGTTTCTTTTATGGTAGGGATTACATCAGAATCATGTTGTACATACAATTTCATGTGATTTACAGGTTAGGCATCTGCAGTAAGACATACAAAGATGGTGGTCCTTAGCATGTCTCATTATAAGTTAAATCTCCACCCAGAGGTGTGACTTTTAGCATGCTAATTTCCCCTTTCACTCAGATTCAAGTTGTTCCAGTATCAGCAAATCTCCTGACTATGTTATTTCTCAAAAGCTACATTTTACTTCTCTTATTTCACTGAGAGAAACATTGTAGAACTCCTCTAATGCATACTGTGTGTTCTTTTAAGGAAACACCATGGATCAACTAGATGGTGCATAACACCAAAACAGTCATCTCCAAAGCTTACACTCAACCACCACTGTTTGAAGATGTTATTACCTGCAAATAAAACCTTTGCATGATACCTAGCCTAGAGTGAAGAAAGGTGGTGTCGGGATGTGGTAGAGTACCGATAGCTGTGAGGCCTGATTTATCAGGCAACCAGTGCCGTTCTGGGAAGAAGTGACCTGAAATGCAGTTACTCCTACTCAGGATTTATCTGACTCTTTCTCTAAGACTGTGGTTGCCTCTTCAAGCAGCTAATGGTCTCCTAGCGTCAGAAGTGAAGAAGAACGCACACAAAAAAAGGGGGGGGGGCATTTAGAAGCAATCAACCCTAAGACATGATGGCCCTTGAGACCAGAAGAACCGGATGGTGCCCAGCTACCGATGCCAACCACTCAGGAAAGGTTCAAATCTGGAGATCCTGGATAGAGTGGGAGGGAAAATGTGGAACAAAATCCAAAAACTCAATAATGACCAGAATTACTGGTCAGATGAAGTCTAGCAAGACTCCCAATACTATGGCTCTGAAATACATTCAGCACCTGGAATAAAACTTACCCCCAGGGGTGGGCCCTCAGCCCAATGGTTAACGAGATGTACATGCAAACCACTCAACCCAGGATGCTGCACCCACACACTCAATGGTAATACATCTCCTAAAGCAATAAACCATGGGACACCAAAGGACCAACATTCAAACTGAGGAAATGCAGGACAAAGAGGAGTGCATAATTATTTGGGGCACAGGAGGAGTGTTGCAGGGTAAGGAGGGGTGGAGACTGGGTTAGGGTTGGACATGGTGAATGGGGAATGAAACTAAATGTACGCATGACTTTGAATGTAAAACAAGCTCTTAAAATAAAAAAAAAAATTAAAAAAAAAGACTGTGGTTGCCTCTATCATTTGTCCAGGATCTTTGCAAAGCTGTGTGAAGCACACTTTTTAAATCCAAACACTTTCTATCAATACTAAATCTTTTGCATTTAAACAGAAATATAGCCTTCTTATGTAGGATTCAAGAATCACTGGACAGTTCACAATCAGAATTCAAAGAACCAAACTTTTTTTTAACTTTACCAACTTTTCCTAATTTTATTTCCTCAGGAATGTAGCTGCTATTGGTATTCCTCACAATAACCATGCCTTGACTCAAACTAAGCATGGGTTGAATAATGTATGAGTACAAGGCAAGATGAGTTGGAAGTAGACTAACAAGGAATGATAATAGTGGCAAAGGGTTTCACATCTTAGATTAAAGCACAGAAGAATTTTATATAAGGATTGTATAAGATTTAAAGAAAATCTTTACTCAGATTAGTAAATTATTTGTGTTGTATTCCCTATATATTCTTAGGGAGCTCTGGTAGTGTAGTGCATAGTGCCTAAGGCACTTGACTATTCACATCCACCAGCCACTCTTCGGAAGGAAGGACGATTGGGCAATCTACTTCCATAGTGACACTGCCTCTGAAACCCAAGGAGGGGTCGCTATGAGTCGAGTCTGACTCGACGGCACATAATAACAACAACAACACATGTTCTTAGCCCTGATATTATTATAGACTACTCTCAATGGATTTTAATTTCCTTAGCTGTGCAGGTTAGGAATTAATAGAGACCTCACCTCCTATACAGACCAATTATCTGGATTCTGACAATTATCTCTATTTCTCATGAAGACAGGTTAAACACATTTCAGATGTAATTGTCCAATTCTTTCATGTTGGCCCAATGTGACTGGAAAAACCATCTGTGCACTCACTTTCCCATTCGGAGATCTTAAGAAATGTGTCCCTTGTTTTCACAACTTCCACTCATAAACTTGTTTGAACTGGCTAGAAACCTTGCCAGATCATTTTTCTTTTCTCTCTTTGCCATCTGTATGTTTTGCTTGGACAAAAGAAACAATTCTTTCCTACCAGGAGGACTCAGTCATCAGGTAATTGTTATTCTAATACTACTATACCCAGAGACAACTCTTCTTGGAATTGAAGGTTAGTGAAAACGTCTCACTGCCATCAAGTTGGATCCAACTCATAGGGACCCCTCCTTGGGTTTCTGAGGCAGTATCACTACGGAAGTAGATTGCCCGCTCTTCCTTCTGAGGAGTGGTTGGTGGGTTTGAACCACCAGCCTTCTGGTTAGCAGTCAAATGCCTTAGGCACTATGCCACCAGAGCTCTCAAGTGAAAAGCTAGAAAAGAGAAATCATTTCCTCCCTTCATTGATACTTGTTTTGTGTTTGTAAAATAGGCTGAGGCAAAAAGGAACAAAGCGCTTCTGCAATCCATTTTATCCTCACAAAAACAGTGAAACGATATAAAATACAGTAAAGTTTACTTAGCATAAAGCCTCTCCTCCCAAATCCCCATCTCATTTCACCCCAGTTAAAACCCTTTGTGGCAGTCAAAGTTTTGGTTGCCAAAAAATAAAAACTAACACAGTCAACTTAAAGGGAAAAGACCATGCTTTAGAATACTGGGATCAGTGGAGAGACTTGAGAACTAATCCTGAAAACCAATGGGAACCAAAGGAAGCAAAGCAAGGCCAAGATTCACCCAATAAGACTAGTCTACTTTGAGTATTGTCTCCAAGGCTATCTCCATTGGATATATGTGGCCGTGCCATGGACTCTGCTGCCCCTGGACATTTGCACTTACTGCTGCATTTGCACTTCAGTCCAGCCAATATGAATAATCTCTATCCCAACACCTTTGTTCCACTCCCATGCCTGCGCCTTAGTTTTCACAGAGATTTTGGGGAAACATCGCCTTGAAAGAATTTGCTTCTCATCTGTTTACAGATATTGGACAGCCAGGAAGCACACACACATATGTCCACGAAACCTGACCCTTTCCTGGCTCACAGAGATGTTTTGAGAATTTGTGATAATAAGCATTAGATACACTGAAGCAAAGTGTTATGTAAGTATAAAGTATTATTAACATCAGTGATTAACCTTAGTCAGTAAAAATTATAAATCCTCTCCTTTATGTTCTGTATAATAAGGGAACAATTGTCATTTTTTTCTGAAATGAACTAAATTAGCTACATTTTTGAAGTGAGGCTGAATGTCACAACAATATAATGCAATAAACCATTCTTTTAGAAGGGACATTTGCATATATAAATTTAAGTGAAGTGTGAATAGACCTATTACATCAATGTCCTAGATGATAAGAACATTATTATTATGTAACATGTCTTCTAGTGTTTATAGACATTATGTTAATTAAGTATTTTGAGTAACATATTTCAACGATCATTTCAATTTTTTGTAAAATGTCTGGAAATAACCCTAAGGATAAAAAGTATTATATTCATTGATTTGTGGGATTTATATAAACTTTGGCATTTTACTAACCCAAACAGTGCTTTTCATGTCATGATATCATGAGAACCAAGATCTGTGTAGTATTAGATCAACAAAGTAAGCTGTTGTAACAAACCAAAAAAAAAAAAAAAAATCCCAATGGCTTAAAATGTTAAAGGATAATTTCTTGCTCTATCACAATCCAACATGTAACTGCTTTTCTCTAAGGCCTCAAACTCTTCCCCTGGATCCTCTGCATCCAACCAGAAGAGAACACAAAAGCATCACAGGAGTGGACTGAAATATCTATTATTTATTTCATCCTGAAAGCAAACATAAGGTTTCTGGATCATAGATCAGACTCATCATTCCTTACAGTAATAACTGAGCTGGTCCCCCATGACCCATTCCACCCTCAGGTTATACAATGAAGGAAGACATACCCTGCCATTGCAAAAGTGAGTTTTATTGTTGTTCACACTTCCTCTTTCTGTTTGCCATTTCCCTTCATCCTTTTTTCCTATCCCTTCCTGTCTTCTGAGATTTATCCCTGGACAAATGCTTCCCTTTTGATCCCATATAGTTGTTGTTCTAAGGAGTGCATACCTCCCTGCTGTTATTGTTCACCTTATATACATGTCTATTGTTTGGCTGAAAGTTGAGCCCCGGGGTGAGTTCATTCCAGGCTTGAAGAGTGTCTAAGGACCATAGTCTCAGGTGTTTCACCAGTCTCTGCCAGACCAGTGAGCCTGGTCTTTTTTGTGATTTTGAGTTTTGTTTCACATTTTTCTCCCACTCTGTCCAGGACCTCTGATCGTGATCCCTTTCAGAGATCTCAGCACTGGTACCAGGAACCATCTAGTTCTTCTGGTCTCAGGTCGTGGATGTTGGGTCTCACGTGGTCCCTAAGTCCTTTGACTAATTGTTCCCTTGTATTTTTTATTTTCTTCACTCTTCTTTGCTCTGGACAGGGAGGAACAAATAATTGCTCCTTAGATGGTCACTCATAAGCTTTTAAGACCCCAGTCTCTATCACCAAATTAGGATATAGAACGTTGTCTTTGTGGACTATGTTATGCTGATTGACTTTAGTGTTCTCCTAAACTGTGGTCCTGAGCCCCCAAGCCAAGTGATCAATTCCCTTAAGGTGTTTGGTTTTGACAAGGTTTCTATAAGTTTGCCCCTTGTAGACTCTACTATATTCATGGATATATTTGCAGCACATACAAATACATATGTAGAAATATCCTCTGTCAAACCTACATATATTCATGGGTGGTCTCATTCATCTTCCCACCCCTGTTCAGCTTGAGTATCTATCTACATATCCACAAATGTGACTTCTTGCACCAGTATAGAGGAATTCTGAAATTATGAAACTGGGAATCTGGGAGCTAAGCATCTTAGGGACTAGACATCTTGCCTCTTTAAGAAAGGGAGGGAAACTTATTTTCCTAATGTAAATAAACCTCATTCTTCCCCAGAAAATATTTGTTTATAATAGAAAGACAAGGTTCGTTTTACTTGGAAGGAGGTTTCTTTAAAGATAAGGGTTCTTCTTCTCCTTCTCCTCCTCCTCCTCCTCCTCCTCCTCGTTCTCCTTCTCCTTCTTCTTCTTCTTCTTCTTTTTTGTCTTGGGAGTGGCAGAGATCACTTCCACCTACATTCAAAACTCATACTTGGCTACACCTAAATGAAAGGGATCCTGGAGAGTGTAGTTGTCCTTAGAATTCAAGAAGAAAATTAAACCTGGTTTCATAAGCACATATGGAAACTTTCCTATGCTTGTGAGTAGCTCAAAGAAAGAAACATGGTACTTGATACAATTCCAAAAGACTATTAAGTCCTGAAGTGGTATGGAGTCTAGGTGCCATATTTATTGGAAAAGAAATGTAATAGATAAGAGTGGTAACAGTGCACACTCATGGCAAGTTAAGGAAAGAGAAATGGTTCAGGTCAGGTTAAGCCTGTAAGCCATTATTACTTCTCCAATTCTGAATATTTCCATTGAGACATTCTTCAACATCTAAGATAACAACTCTGTCACCCAACTATTCTGTCCATTAACAATGTACATCTGGCAACAATGGACCCCAGGGTGTCAGGTGAGGGCAACACTGGCTGTAATGGTTAAGGCACATCAGCTTGGTTGGCTCATGGGTCTCAGTGGTCTGGCAGTTATGGATGATGTAATCTGGCAGTTCTGTGATGACATAGCTAAGTACATGCATCTCCAGTACTGGTTGTGAATCGTGGCATGGCATGGCGTGGCGTGGCGTGGCGTGGCATGCAAGTGTGGTGATCATACTTGCATCTCCAGTCGTGGTTGTGAACCATGAATGGCAGGTGTGTCACGGTGTGGCGTGAGCAGTGTTGGATTGTATGCACATCTCCAGCACTGGTTGTGAACCATGGTGTAGTGTGGCATGGACTGCACAACATTGGATTGTGTGTGCGTCATTAAAATTCTAATCCCTGAGAGGATGTTTACACTATCTAGAAATCTGTCTTCAACAAAAGGCATGCCCTGTTTGTCACTCTGTGAACTCACGGAGCGGCATCAGACCAAAAGGGTGCCTTTAGGCACTTGACTGCTAACCAGAAGGCTGGCGATTCAACCCCACTAGCCACTCCTCAGAAGGAAGACTGGGCAATCTACTTCCATAGTGATACTGCCTCAGCAACCCAAGGAGGGGTCTCTATGAGTCAGGGCCGACTCGATGGCACATAACAACTACAACAACAATTTGACTTGTACAAAGGAAGTTACACAAGAGAAGCCACTAGTGTCTAAAATGTTTCATAAACTGGCTAACATATCACTACATAATCATCTTATGTCTACGATGTGATTCTTATTTTCTTTTATACGTGGAGCCTCTGTGGAAGCTGGAGAAACAAAGTTCTCCAGATGTTATCAGAATACACCTCTTTGGATCCTGAATCTTGCTGACATTTGTATATTGAAAATCAGGAATTGAAAAAAAAAAAAACATTAGACACGGAATTGAAATCCATGTAAAATACATCATTTACCTTGTACAAAATATTATGTCCAGGTTAGGAATAAATAAATAAATACATCCATGCCTTCAACTCCAAAATATTCCATTTTACTGTCTCCAAAAGAATGTCCTGAATGCTGTTCCTCTCCTCTTGTTGATTTACAGTCTATGGGTCTTTGATCCTCTTTTTACTGTGGGAAATCTTACTGTACCTCTCCCCCCGGTGTGGAAATAATTTGAAACATTTATTTTACACATAGATTATACATTGGAGTGACTTGCCCATGATTTACATTTTCTTTGTTTTGTTTGTATGTTATATACGTAAGCAGGGTACTGTGCTGTGCCCCTCTGTTAGCTAGTTGGCAGCACTTATACACTCACCACCTGTCTCTTTTCCCAATATCAGCCTCTTGTATGTCTCTGCCATCCTTGGCAAACAGAGCCTATTCTTAGGTCCTGTTTTCCTTCAGGTTTTTCCACTGTTGTTGTTGTTATGTGCCGTTGAGTCAGACCGACTCATAGTGTCCCCTCCTTGGGTTTCCGAGGCAGTATCACTACGGAAGTAGATTGCCCCATCTTCCTTCTGAGGAGTGGCTGGTGGGTTTGAACCGCCAGCCTTCTGGTTAGCAGTCAAGTGCCTTAGCCACTATGCTACCAGAGCTCCCACTAGTGGTGCCTAATCCACTTCTGCATAATTCCTTTCAAAGCTCAGGGCTCCAGGATTATCTTCTGTATCTCTGTCAATTGGTTTCTCTTTTCTTTGTTGAAGAGGATCTGTGTAGCTTGTCTGCCTATTCCTCCATCTTACCAGAAGTCTGTCTACTGCAGAAACTACATAAACAAAAATGCAAAGAAGGGGATAGAGGTGTTTTCACCAAGTTTCAATCCCCTGCAGCTGTTCCCCATCTCTCCCCTCCTCTCCATCTTACCCCTCCCAAACTCAGAATCTTACTCTTTATTTTCAAAGTAGTCCATTGTAATTACTGGGAACAAAGTAGTTAGCAGATTAAATAGATCCCATGTCCCAGGATAACAGTGTCTGGATGCTGCCCTGAGCATTAACAGAATGGTTTTTTAATTAATGTTGCAATTTTGCAGGAAAGGTGCTAGATAAATAAAGACAGGGAACATACAAATATATTCTAGTCTACTGGTTCAAATAATGATAAAAACTAGAAATATTTCAGTAGAGTGAAAACCTACAGAAATTCTCTTAAGCGTTTTCTGGAAAGTTAATAAAAAAGAAGCCAGAGAACTGAATTACAAGAGAATCTTTTGTGTTACCACTCATCTCTCAAACTGACAGAATATTCCAGTTTTTCATAAAGTACCTCAATATGGCTAGGGTTTGACTTGAGTCCATCAATAAATAATGAACTATGCAGTGAAGAGAAAAAAAATTACAGGCAAGATTGAGCCTAGTTTTTGTGCAACAATCTTCACATCCAAGGAGTGTACAACTAGAAGATAATTAGATTTTCTTTCATAATTATTGAATATTTAGTTCCCAGGAAACTTTATCTTGAGGTAGTGCTACTACATTCTTGAAAAGTTCCAGCCCAGTTGATGTCTTTCTGGCATAAAACAGAGTGAGCATTGATTTTTTTTTTTTTTTTTTTTTCTCATTGTAGTCCACTTGAATTGAGAGCTATTCTATTCAAAGTTTAAGGTAAGAAATTAATTTTTAAATGAAATGTTAAAGACATGTGTGTTAGACTGGGTTCTCTAGAGAAACAAAAACCAGCAAAGCTTATACACATATAAAGAGAGAGAAAAATTTATCTTAGGAAAATGGCTCACAAACGTATGGAAGCCAGCAAGTCCAAAGTCCCTGGACCAAACGTCAAGCTGGAGGAATTTCCTGGCTCCTGAAAGCACAGGGGCTGAGGAGCTCAAGGCTGGCAGGCAGTACACCAGCTGTTGACTCCAACGAATGACGAATCCAAGATCTCCAGGCCGAACGGTGGACTGCTCACTCACGGACAGTTGTAGGCAGCACAACAGAATCTCGATCCACAGAAGAATGTCTCTCTTCCCAGGATGTCCCTGGATATCCTGGAAGCAGGCCACACCCCTAGGGAAACACCCTTGAACAGATTGGCCCCTCGGAACACAGTCATCCAATCCCATCATGGGAACAACCACACAGAACTGGGGTCCAGCCAAGTTGACACACAGCTCCAACTATCACAGCATGTTTATAAGAACAAAATTCACTTAAAGAAATGATGATTGTTAAAATGAATTTTAAAAATAATCAACTTTCCAGTTCCATGGCACATTTTATATAAGGGTTTTAGGTTTTTAGAGCATCAGAAAAAGGCAAAAGTCCCCTCTGATAAATTTGTAGACAGTAAGGCTTATGCATTTTAAATATACACAATGTACTACTATCACTATTTCTAAAGCTTTGAATAGAAAATTACAGGATTTTTGTTTGTTTATTTTTTAATGTGCTTTGGAAATCTGTTTTAGTCACTTAGTGCTACAATAACAGAAATACCACAGGTGTGGCTTTAACAAACAGAAACTTATTCTCTCACAGTTTAGGAGGCTAGAAGTCATAATTGAGAGTGCCAGGTCTAGGGGAAGGTCCTTATCTTCTTTCAACATCTGTGAGTCCCACATTCCTTGGAAATCTCCATGTGTCTTGATAGCAATCTTCCCCTGGGTCTAGGAGGTCCCCAGAGCAGGAACCCTAGGTCCAGAGGATACGCTCCACTACTTGTTGTTCTTTCTTTGTAGTAGTAGATCCCTCTGATCTCTGCCTGTTCATTTAATCTCTTTCATATCTCAAAAGAGAGTGACTACAACTTAATCCTGCAGATTTTAAACTGCTTAATTAATATAACTGCCACTAATCTGCCTCATTAACATTATGAAGGTTAGGATTTACAACCCACCTACTGCCATCAAGTTGACTCAGACTCATGACGTCCCCTATTTGGTTTCCAAGGCTATAAATCTCTATGGAAGTAGATTTCCTCACCTTCCTTCTGAGGAGCAGCTCGTGAGTTCTTCAAATCACAAAATGGAGGATAATTACCTAATACTGAGATTTATGGCCTAGCCAAGTTGACACATTTTTGTTGTTGTTGTTATTTGCCATCAAGTCAGACCCAACTTATAGTGACCCCTCCTTGTGTTTCCAAGGCAGTATCACTATGGAAGTAGATTGCCCAACCTTCCTTCCAAGGAGTGGCTGGTGGGTTTGAACCGTCAGCCTTCTGGTTAGCAGTCAAGTGCCTTAGACACTACACTACCAGAACTCCTGACACATTTTTAGGGGGGCACAATTCAATCCATGACACTATCTTATTTCTTTATAATCACATTTCATTCATGTAGCTCCCTATTTCCCTAGGCCACATGTGCTATGAGTTAAATACGTATATATATATATATATATATATATATATATATATATATATATATATATATAAAATTATGTCACAGCTATGGTCACCTCGTGTCTTGTAGCCTTCATCTGTGAAATCACTAACAGCTCAGTCACATAAATCCTTCCCTTCCTGCTCAAAGGTCATAGGTTTTCTTCCAAGCAGCTTGCAGTCTTCCTTTGCCACAAATTAGAATAAATAACTAATACACTAGGAATAGAGAAACAAATGAAGCATCTTCCAGGTTCTCCACTTCTATTTGATTCTTGATTTTCATTGAGTGAATTACATGAATCCCTATGTACCTGCAATAGTTAGCACCCAAATATGGGTCTAGACCCTATGAACTTACTATATCACATACTATAGCTTTCATCAGATTCACTCTTCAATTATGACATATTTTCATTTCTACCCTAGCCCTCAAACTGGAAAAATTCCCCATAGAACATTCTTTTCTATTTCTTATTGTAAGTCCTTATCATTCCTAATGTGGTAACTCTTTTCTAACTTTTGAGAGCTGAAGACTTTTCTGTTTCTTTTTTTTTTCTTTCTTGGTTATTGTTGAGAATGTACCCAGCAAATCATTCACTAATTCAACCATTTCAACATGTACAATTCAGTAACATTGGACATCCATTTTCACCCTCCTTTGGACATCCATTTTCACCCTCTTTTTCTGAGATGTTCATCCCCAATTAGCATAAATTCACTTTCCCCTAAGTTTTCTCTCTAATATTTTGAGTTGCTGTTGTGATTTTAACCATATATAGAGATAGTTCTTAAAGAGCATAATCTTTTTTTATTTTTTTTACTAGTTAACTATTGTTTGGTTTTAAGAAAACTTTAGAAAGATATTTTTGGCTTGAAGCATGAAAATTATCTTTGGGCAATAGTTTCAAAGGATCCCAGTTTCTTAAATATTTATTTCTGAGACTTTCCCAACAGTACTCCCCATCTACCATGCTCTGAGTCACCTCCTGCTCTCATGCAAATGGAAGGCTCTTTGTCTTGGAAGGGTACTCCCCTCAGACTTGGAACTCTGGCTACATAGGTATACCACTGTCATAAATATTTCATAAATATTTCCTGCTATATGCTGTGAAAGGAGCACTAATGGAGCAACACTTAAGTACTTGGCTGCTAACACAAAAGTTGGAAGTTTGAACCCACCTAGTGGCTGTGCAGGAAAAAAGACCTGACAATCTGCTCTTGTAAAGATTACAGCCTAAGAAACCCTATGCCGCAGTTCTACTCTGTCTGATAGGGTCACTATTAGTTGGAATCGACTCAGTAGCATACAACAAAAACAATGACAAAACCTGTCAAGTACGTATAATGTTAGCTCAGTTATAGAGAGTAGGAAACTGGGGTGCAGAATACTAAAATTTCAACTTTATTTATTTATTAATTTTTGCCATATTCCCTCCCTACCCCTCCCTTCCCACTCCTGGTAACCAACAAAGAAAATTTTCTTCCATATATAAACTTTTCCTTGACTTCTTACAATAATGAACTAATACAATATTTGTCCTTCTGTGATTGGCTTATTTCACTCAACATAATGTCCTCCAAGTTCATCCATGTTGTATGGTTTTTGTAGATTCTACATTATTCTTTAGTGTTGCATAGTATTCCACTGTGTGTATGTACCATATAGTTTGGTTATCCATTCTTCTGTTGATGGACACCTAGTTTGTTTCCATCTTTTTACTATTGTAAATAGTGCTGCAATGAACATGGGTGTGCACATATCTGTTCTTGTCCTGGATCTCACTTCTTTAGGATATGTACCTAGTAATGGGATTGGTGGATCAAATGTTATTTCTAATTCCACCTTTTTAAGGAATCGCCATACTGCTTTCCACAATGGTTGTATCATTTTATAGTTCCAACAGCAGTGTATGAGGGTTCCAATCGCTCCACATCCTCACCAGCATTTGTTATTTTCTGTCTTGCTGAGCTTTGCTATTAGTGCTGGGGCAAGATGGTATTTCATTGTTGTTTTGATTTGTATCTCTCTAATGACTGATGATTGTGAACATTTCTTCATGTGTTTGTTGACCGCCTGAATATCCTGTTTGATGAAGTGTCTGTTCATGTCCTCTGCCCATTTTTTAATTGGATTGTTTGTCTTTTTGTTTTTGAGGCATTGGAGTTTTCTATAAATTTTAGAGAGAAGTTCCTTGTCAGATTATGTCATTGCCAAATATTTTTTTCCCAATCTGTAGGTTCTCTTTTGACTCTTTTGGAGAAGTCTTTTGAAGCACATAAAAATTTAATTTTTAGAAGGTCCCATTCATCTAGTTTATCTTCAGCTGTTTGTGCATTTTGGGTGATGCTTGAAAATCTATTTATGCCATAAACCAGGGCCTTTAAATTTGCCCCTATTTTTTCCTTGAAGAACTTTATAGTGTTAGGTTTCACATGTAAGTCTTTGATCCAACTGGAGTTAGTTTTTGTGTATGGTGTGAGATACATAGCTTGTTTCTGCAAATGGATATCCAGTATTGCCAGCATCATTTGTTAAACAGACAATGTCTTCCCCATTTAATGGATTTCAGAACTTTGTCAAAAATCAGCTGACCATAGGTCAATGGATCTATTTCTGGGTTCTCAATTCTATTCCATTGGTCTATGTGTCTGTCATTGTACCAATACCAGGCTGTTTTGACTACTGTGGCTGTATCGTAGGTTTTGAAATTTGGGGGTGTGAGATCTCCTACTCTGTTCTTCTTCTTCAATAGTGTTTTGCTTATCTGAGATCTCTTTCATTTCCATATAAAAGGAATGATTGGTTTTTCCATATCCTTAAAGAATATTGATGGGATCTGGATTGGGATTGCATTGAATGTATAGATTACTTTGCGAACTATTGACATTTTCACAATGTTCAATCTTCCTATCCATGAGTATGCTATGTTCTTCCATTTATATAAATCTCTTATGGTTTCTTGAAGTAGTCTTTTGTAGTTTTCTTTGTACAGTTCTTTTGTGTCCCTGGTAAGACTTATTCCCAAGGTTTTTTTTTTTT
>NW_006921706.1:9444077-9449396 GCF_000298275.1 Orycteropus afer afer
CCTTCCGAGGAATGGCTGATGGATTTGAACCACCAGCCTTCTGGTTAGCAGTCAAGTGCCTTAGGCACTATGCTACCAGAGCTCCCATATAGGATCATATTATCAGAAAATAGGAATAGTTTTACTTCTTTCTTACCGATTTGGATGCCTTTGATTTCCTTTACTTGCCTTAGTGTTCTGGCTAGGACTTTGAATACAATGTGTACTTGAATAGAAGTAGTGATAGAAGGCACCCTTGTCTGGTTCCCATTCACAAGGGGAATGGTTTCAGTCTCTCTCCATTGAGAATAATGTTGGCTGTAGGTTTTGCATTAAAAAAAAAAACAAACTCACTGCTGTGGAGTTGATTCAATCATAACAACCCCTCCTCAGGTTTCTGAGGTGTTGTCTCCATGGTAGTATATTGCCTTATCTTCCTTTTGAGGAGTGGCTGGTGGGTTTGAATCACCAGCCTTCTGGTTAGAAGTCTAATGCCTTAGGCGCTATATGTTGAGAAATTTCCCTTCTACTCTTATTTTGGTGAGAGTTTTGATCAGGAATGAGTGTTGGATTTTATCAAATGCCTTTTCTGCATCAATTGATATGATCATGTAGTTCTTTTCCTTTGTTTTATTTATGTGATGAATCACATTGATTGTTTTTCTAATGTTGAACCATCATTGCATACCTGGTATGAACCCCACTTGGTCATAGTGTATTATTTTTTAGATATGTTGTTGGAGTCTATTGGCTAGGATTTTGTTGAAGATTTTTGTATCTATATTCATGAGGGATATTGGTCTGTAGTTTTCCTTTTGAGTGATATATTTGCCTGATTTTGGTATCAAGGTTATGCTTGCTTCATAAAATGAATTTGGGAGGATTCTATCTATTTCTATGTTCTAAAATAGTTTTAGTAGGATTGGTAGGATATGCTGAACATTCAGTAGAATATTTCATTGAAACTGTCTGGGCCAGGGTTTTTTTTTTGTTGTTGTTGTTGTTAATTTTTTTATGACCTGTTCAATTTCTTTTATTACTGGTCTGTTCAAATTTTCCACCTCAGTCTGTTAGTTTAGGTAAGTAGTATGTTTCTAGAAATCTGTCCGTTTCTTCTAGATTTTCAAATTTGTTGGAGAACAGTTCTTCGTAGTATCCTGTTTATTATCCTTTTTATTTCAGTTGGCTCTGTTGTGACATCATCTAATTCATTTCTTATTCATGTTATTTGTATACTCTCCCTCTTTTCTTTTGTTAAATTTGCCAGTGGTTTGTCAATTTTTTTAATCTTTTCAAAATCCAGCTTCTAGCCTTGTTGATTTTTTCTATTGTCTTTCTATTTTCTGTTTCATTCATTTCTGCCTGAATCTTTATTATTTCCTTTTCTTCTGGTGACTGTAGGCTTTTTTTTTTTTTTTCCTGCTCTTTTTCTAAATTTTGAAGATAGTGGGTTAACAGATAAGGTGTTTATTTTGGCTCTTTCTTCTTTTCTGATGTGTTCATTTGTTGCTATAAATTAGTTTCTGATTATTGCTTTTGCTGTGTCCCAAAGATTTTGGTATGTTGTGTTTTCATTCTCATTTGATTCAAGGAAGTTTTTAAATTTCATTTTTTATTTCTTTGATTACCAGTCATTTTTAAGGAGAGTGTTATTCAGTTTCCCTGTTTACTCTATTTTCCATTGATCTTCCTGTTGTTGATTTCTAGTTTTATAGCATTGTGGTCTGAGAAGATACTTCGCAGTATTCCAATGTTACTAAATTTTTTGAGGCTTGCTTTGTGGCCTAACATATGGTCTATCCTGGAGAATGTTTCATGTGCACTGGAAAAAAAATGTATATTGTGATTGTTGTTGGGTGAAGCACTCTGTAGATGTCTATAAGATCAAGTTGGTGGATTGTATTGTTTAGTTCTTCTGTGTCTTTGTTGAGTTTCTTTCCAGTTGTTCTATCTTTCATTGAAAGTGGTGTATTAAAGTCTCTTACTATAGCCATGGAGTCATCTATTTGTCTTTTCAATTCTGTTAATGTCTGGTTTATGTATTATAGGGCTCTTTCATTGGATGCCTAGGATATTTGTTATGGTTATGTCCTCTTGTTCAATAGATCCTTTAATCATTATATAATGTCCTTCCTTGTCTTTTATGGTGGTTTTTGTCTTAAAGTTAATTATATCAGAAATTAATATTGTCACTCCTGCTCTTTTTTGATTGCCATTTGCTTGATATATCTTTTGTAAACCTTTGCTTTTTAGTCTATTTTTGTCTTTGTCTCTAAGGTGTGTCTCTTGTAGACAGCATAATGATGAGTTATGTTTTCTTATCCAGTGTGCAACTTTCCATCTCTTGAATGGTGCATTTAATCCATTGACATTCAGTGTAATTATTGACAAGTATGAATTTGTTGCTGTCAGTTTGTTATGTGCTTTTTCGTGGTATTGATTTCTTTGTTCTGTATATAATTTTCTGTGCTGAGTTCATTTTGTTTATGAATTGTGTTATCACTTCCTTTGTTGCTATTGTTTTAGTATTTGCTAAATATTTGTGCTTGTCCTCTTTTATTTTGATGTGAAGGTTTATCATGTTTCTTTGAGGTTACCCTTTTATTTATAATTTTTTTCCCAAGTTTAGAGCTGTCCATTCTATCTTGCAATTGTCTTGACTTCCTCAGCATTTACAAGTTCTGTAACTACACTATTTTTCCCTCTTTTTGTTTGTATTTGTCCTTTTTTGCCAATTGATGTCTCTGGTTCAGTTTTTACAATCTTGCAACCTTATTTTAGTTTGGATACTTCCATAACTGGGTTGGTTTCTGGGTTCTGTCATCATGTGTGTTGATGGTCATATGTTGTTTGCTATTGTTGGTTCTCTGTTCAAAGGACTCCTTTTAGTATCTCTTATAAGGTTGGTCTAGCTTTAACAAATTTCCTTAATTTCTGCTTATCTGGAAATGTCCTACTTTCACCATCATATTTGAGGGACAATTTTGTTAGGTTTATAATTCTTGGTTGGAAATTTTTTCTTTCAGAGTTTTATATGTACCATTCTATTGCCTTCTCACCTACATGGTTTCTGCTGAGAAATCAGAGCTTAGTCTTATTGGTTGCCCTTTGTAGGTAACTTTTCATTTTTTCCCATGCTGCTTTCAAGATTCTTTCTTTGTCTTTGGTTTTGGTAAGTTTGATGATGACATGTCTTGGTGATTTTCTTCTGAAGTCTATCCTGTTTGGGGTTCATTGGACTTCTTGAATGAATATATCAGGGAAATTCTCATCTTTCATATGAGGGAAGCTCTGTTCCAACAAATCTTTGACAATCTTCTCTGGGCTTTATTTGTATCTTCCTGTTTGGGAATTCCAATTACATGTAGGTTATCCCTCTTGATGGTATCCCGCATGAATCTTATGCTTTCTTCATTTTGTTTTGATCTGTTTTCTGATTGATCCCTGTCCAAAGAAGTATTGAGGTATTTGTCCTCAAATTCACTAATTCTGTCTTCCATTGATTCAGTTCTACTCCTTTGCTCATTCAACATGTTATCTATTTCTGAAAATTTAGTATTAATCTTCTGGATTTTTATCTGTAGATTTTTTATCATTTCCAATTTTTTTCATTTATTTTGTCATTTTGTTCTTGTATTGTCTTCCAAAATTGTTCTAGCATTTTCTCTGTGTTTTCCTTAATTTTGTCAGTGTTTTCCTTGATCTGTCTCTCAATCCATTGAAGGTATCTAAATATAATTCTTTTGAATTCCTTACCAGGGAGTTTCAATGCTACTTCTTCCTCAGGAATGTGTTCTGAGTCTGTATTCTGGTCCCTTGTTTCTACTGCTTTATTTTGCTTCTTTGTGTGGACTGTGATGATCTGTTGTCACTGAGACATTGTGATGCTGTTGCATTTATAGTTAATTGGTTATTGTGTGTTGAAGTGATTCACCCAAGATTTTCATTTCCTTTGTTTTGTTTGGATGTATCTGAGTAAGCAAGGTATTGTGCTCCTCTATTTGCTAGTTGGCAGCACTTATGCACTCACCACCTGTCTCTTTTCCAGTCATCAGCCTCTGTTATATCCATACTGTCCTTGGCAAGCAGAGACTATTCTTAGGTGCCCTGGAACCTGAATGAGAATGTTGTCACTTTAAATATCCAAAATAGCCACTACTTGTAAACATTGAAAATGGCTGCATCCTCTGGACAGGTGAAAGTTCACAGCTCAGTTTGTCTCCTCCTTTCTAGTTCCCTTTTCAGTCATCAGCCACCAGTACAATTGTCCATGTAGCCCTTGGTGAACAGGGCCAATTTTTAGGTTAATTCTCAGGTCCTAATACCACTTGGAAATATTCAAATTGTCCATGCCATCAAGATAGCTGACAGTCCACAACTCCATTTGTCTCCTTACTCACTGTTTTAATTCAGGTTCTTCTACTAGTTTTTTAGTACACTTCTGTATCCTTCCTTTCAAAGCTCAGGGCTCCAGGGTTATTGTCAATTGGTTTCTCTTTTCTTTGTTGAAAAGGGTCTGTGTAGCTTGTCTGCCTATCTTGCCATCTTACTGTAAGTCTAAAATTTTAGCTTTAGAAGAGATTTTTAAAAGGATCAATTGCTGGACTTACTGTACAAAAGAGAAATGTTTGGAAGTAGAATAAAATATGAATAATATTTGACTTCTTGTAATGACACCAACATTTACAACCCATGATAATATCCTTTACCTTTACTGAGTACTTCTATCTGAAGTATGAAACATCTTACAACCCCATAGCTCTCTGGTGCAGACTAAAAGGATTAATTAGTTTGAACAGTTTTTGAAAGCTCTAAGCCCTATAGCACTACATTAACTGAAGGAACATCAAGACCCTCCCACACTTATTTTTGGAATATTTTATTTTATTTCTGGTGAAAGTACACACCAAAACAGGTTCCTATTTAACAATTTCTACACGTAATGTTAAGTGACATTGATTACATTCTACAGTTTATGTCAATATTCTCATTATTTCTGTTCTATTTGCTTTACTCATTAATTAGTCTCACTATCCCCTAAAAGGAGCTCTGGCAGTGTAGTGCCTAAGGCATTTGACTGCTAACCAGAACACTGGCAGTTCAAACCCACTAGCCACTCCTCAGAAGGAAGATTGGGCAATCTACTTCCATACAGATACCTTCTTGGAAACCCAAGGAGGGGTTGTTATGAGTCACGATCAACTCTATGGCAATGAGTTTGCTTTTGTTTTGTTTACTATTATTATTATTGTGATTTGGGTGAAGATTTACAGAGCAAATTCACTTTCCATACAGCAGTTCACATATACTTTGTCTCATGACATTGACCACAGTTTACCA
>NW_006921706.1:9450535-9451206 GCF_000298275.1 Orycteropus afer afer
TTCTCTTCACCCAAATCAATACTTATCTCTATCTATCTAACCACGTTCCCTCCCCTCCTACCCCTGGAAACCAACTAAGAAAATGTCCTTCTATAGATAAATCTTTCCTTAATTTTTACAATCATGGACTAATACAGTATTTGTCCTTTTGTGATTGACTTACTTCCCTCAGCATAATGTCCTCCAAATTCATCCATGTTATGCAGTGTTCTTCAGATTCTACATTATTCTTTAGCATTGCATAGTATTCCATTGTGTGTATGTACTATGGCTGGTTATCCATTCCTCAGTTAATGGACACGTAGGTCGTTTCCATCTTTTGGCTATTGTATAGTCTATTTATGCCATATATTGTTGTTGTTGTTGTTGTTGTTATTTGCCATCGAGTCAGCCCCCACTCATAGCGACCCCTCCTTGGGTTTCCGAGGCAGTATCACTACGGAAGTAGGAATGCCCAACCTTTTCCGAGGAGTGGCTGGTGGGTTTGAACCACCAGCCTTCTGGCTAGCAGTCAAGTGCCTTAGGCACAAAAAAATGCCATATATTAGGACCCTTAAATTTGCCCCTAGATTTTCCTTGAAGAACTGTATAGTTTTAGGTTTCACATTTAAGTCTTTGATCCATCTGGGGTTTGTTTTGGGGTATGGTATGAGGTACAGAACTTGTTACAA
>NW_006921706.1:9457699-9470906 GCF_000298275.1 Orycteropus afer afer
TTCCCTTCAAGGCTCAGGGGTCCAGGATTATCTTCTGTGTCTGTGTTAATTGGTTTCCCTTTTCTTTGTTGAAGAGGGTCTGTGCAGTCTTTCTTCCTAGTCCGCCATCTTCTGCTTTTGGTTTTTTATCTCCTAAACTTCTCATCTATGCTTTAGAGTAAGTGTTGTCCATTTGGTGTAATAAATACAGTTTTTTAAAGAGTGTGAAATTCTTTGCTTTGTGAGCTAAGCTGCTATTTAGTTAAAGGTGATTTCAGAGGATAATTTCTGTTTGAGGTTTAAAGAGTATCTCAGGCAATATTTTCAGGGATTCTTCTAGTCTCAGTGGGTGCAGTAATTTGAGATTCTTTGAGAATATGAAGTTCTGTTCCACACTTTTCCCCTTCCTATCAGGATCCATAAAATGTGACCCTAATCAGAATATTCTGTAGTAATAGTGAAGCACCATGTAGTTCTTCTGGTCTCAAGATAAATGAGCCCATGGTTCATGGAGACAATTAGTACTGTGTTCTCATTTCTTTTCTGATTCTTTTACTTTCTTCCTTCTCTTTTGTACCAGACAAACAAAGACCAATAGTTGTAGGTCTCATGGACACACATTGTACATTAAATCTTTACACTAACACTTGGAAAATGTAAAATACTAAAGTCTAGAATCTTCAAGTGGGAGTTATACTAATAATATTTAATAATAAAAATTTCATAAACACAAATATTTTGAACAACATATTCAGTTTCTATGTCTTGGAATCTTTTTTTTCCTAAATTTAATGTATTTAGTTGTTGTTGTTGAGAATATACACACCAAAATATTAATCATTTTAACAGTTTCTACATGTACAATTTAGTGACATTGATTCTTGAAGTTGTGCAACTATTCTCACCCTTTTTTTCTGAGTTGTGCTTCCCTTACTAACATAAACTCACTGCTTCCTAAAATTCCTATCTAATCTTTTAAGTTGCTGCTGTCAATTTGATCCCATGTAGATAATTCTTAAAAGAGCATAATACTCAAGACAAACCATTTTTCTACTTAGTGTTGTTGTTGTATGTGTTGTCGAATCACCCCGATTCTACTAGTTAAGGTAAATTATTGTTTGGTTTTAGGATGACTTTAGGGGATATTTTTGGTTTAAGGTTTAAAGATTATCTCAGACCTATAGTTTCAGGGATTTATCCACTCTCCATGGCTCCAGAAAGCCTAGACAAAAAAAAAAAAAAAATCACTGCCATTGAATTGGTCCCAACTTATAATGAACCCTCCTTGAGTTTCTGAGGCAGTATCTCTATGGAATAGATTGCCCATTCCAAGGAAGGGCTGGTGAGTTTTGAAATTCTGTTCTGAATATTTCCCCTTTTGATAAGAATTCTTGTGCAGAATCTTTGATCAAAATGTTCAGTAATAGTAGCTGGTCACCATCTAGTTCCTTTGGTCCTATGGTAAAGGAGGTAGTATAGTAGTTCATGAAGGCAATTACCAACATGTTCCATACCCTCCTTCTATTTTTGACTCTTTTTCTTCCTTTGTTGCTCCAGCTAAACAGACACCAATTGTTGTGTCTTAGATGGCCACTTACAAGCTTTTAACATCTCACAATTTCACTCCTAGCTATACACCCAGAAAACTTGAAAACAGAGATTCAAACAGAGACTTGTACACCAGTGTTCATTGCAACACTATTCACAATAGCCAAAAGGTGAAAAGAACCTAAATGCTCATCAACACATTATGGATAAGCATAATGTGGTACATACATACAATGGAATAGTACTCAGCCAGTGGGAGAAATGAAGTTGTGATACATGCTACAGTATAGATGGGACTTGAAGGAACTATGCTAGTGAAATAAGCTATTACAAAAAAACAAATATTGTATGACCTCACTTATATAAAAAGACAAGAAAAGGCAAAGGTACAGAAACCAAACATACATGAACTGTTGAATGTAAAACAAATTTTGCTCTGTAAATTTGGCCCCAAAGCACAATTTTAAAATAAAATAAAGCAAACATACAGAGATCACAGTTTATTGTTGTTGTTGTTGTTGTTATGTGCCGTCAAGTCGGCCCCGACTCATAGCGACCCCTCCTTGGGTTTCCGAGGCAGTATCACTATGGAAGTAGGATTGCCCAACCTTCCTTCCGCAGTTTATTAGTGATTACCAAAGAAGGGAAAGTAAGGGGAAGCGGGGGAGGTATTAATGGTGATGGAGAAATCACATTGGTTAAGGGTAGGGTTGCACAGCTGATTATTGTAACTGTTGTCAATGAATTGTACATCTGTAAAGGACTTAATTGGCAAAAGTTGTGTAATAGATATGTTTGCAATAAAAAAAAAATAAAAATAAATAAAAAAGCAGCTGCTGAGGCTGCTTATGTACAAACACCTCATAAGATTTGGTTCCTTGGTTTGGAAGTTTAGGGTCATAGTTTCATGGGACATTATAATTAATTGGGCTAATAATGTGTTTAGTCCTTCTGGTCTACCTCCTACTTCATTGCATAGCACTTGGAGACTTAAAACATTCTCTTTTTTATTATTATTTGTCTTAATTTTGTAGATTTGCTTTGTCTTAAAGAAGTATCTTGACTCTGTGTTACAATTTTATGTTGGGATGATTAGATCACTTTATTGCTTCATAAAGAAAGAGACTAATCAGTATTGGTTCACAAATGATTTCAAGTATCATTTAATTCTTAGGAACATTGGGCATAAATTGTATTTACAAGATCTTTTATTCAAAATTTCTGTCAGGAATATATAACATTGTAGTAGTAGGGTAATTGCTTACATATCAAATATTCTAAAATAGACAATAGTTATAAGAAGACAACTTAAGCCTAGAACTTATGGATAATAGACAAATCAAGGACTTTTAATGTTTATTTGTCCTTAGCTTAGGCTTTAGTCTAATTAAGGAATGTCACTTTGGGAACTGATGTCTGAAGATATTCAACGTGGTTCTTGACCATAATGATTTACTTCTCTTGGTGAATTTCCAGAAATATAGGCAAATATGAGGAAAATTAGCCAAAAGATCCTTCAGGATTATTTAGGGCCTCTTAGTGATACTGCCTCAGAAACCCAAGGAGGGGTCACTATGAGTCGGGGCCGACTTGACGGCACATAACAACAACATTGTAAAGAAAGGGAGCTCTGGTGGCTTAGTGCCTAAGGCATTTGACTGCTAACCAGAAGGCTGATGGTTCAAACCCACCAGCCACTCTTCAGAAGGAAGATTGGGCAATCTACTTCTATAGAGATACTGCCTCAGAAACCCAAGGAGGGGTAGCTATGGGTCCAAAATCGACTCAACGGCAGTAAGTTTGTTTGTTTTTTTTTTCCTTTTGGTTTATTGTAAAGAAAATAAGTGTAAAATTAATGTCACTGTGGGTTATACTAAATGATGAGTGTTGTTTTCTGTTTGTTTGTTTGGACTTTTTATTGTGATTTAAGTGAAAGTTTACTGAGCAATTTTTTTTTTCCATTCAACTAGTTCATACGTTTCGTTTTGTGACATTGATTACAATCCCCACAATGTAACAGCTCTCTTCCCACTTCCCCTTGTAGTTACCTTTACCCTGTGTTCTTCTTTCCTATGCATTTCTGCCTTCTGAGCTTTCTGCCGGCACACATACTACCCTTCTGACTTCTCATGCCTGATTGTTCTAAGGAGTGAAACTCTGTGGTATAATTGTTCAGCTTGTAGGCCTGTCTACTATTTGTATGAAAGTTAAGACATGGGAGTGAATTCAATTCTAGGCCCGAAGGGTAACTTGGGGCCATCATCTTGGGGATTTTACTACTAAATCTGGTCTTTTTTATGTTCTTGGGTTTTATTCCACGTTTTTTCTCCTATTCTAGCCTGGGTCTCCATTTTTTATCCCTTTCCAAGTGGTTGGCATTGGCAGCCAGACACCATCTAATTCTTCTGGTTTACAGATCATGTAGGCTGAGGTTCCATTGGTCTACTAGTTCCATGGACTGTTCCTATGCTTCTTTACTCTTCTTTGCTCCAGATGAGGAGAGACAAATAGTTGCATCTTAGATGGCCACTCACAAGCTTTTAGGACCCCAGTCACTACTCACCAAAATGGGATGTAGAACAATGCTATGCCAATAGAGTTTGATGTTCCCAGAAACCATAGTTAGTTTTGTTTTTAAAAGACAGTAGTTAAATATAGCGATTGCTATGGTTCTCTCACCTAAGAGGCTTATCTTCACATAGCATAAGAAATGAAAATGATCCTCAACTCTACTGGACACTGGGACAAGCTTGCCCTTTCAATTTGAATGTTTGCTAGAGTCACAATTTAGCATTTACCTTTTTCTATTGCTTTAAAGTCGGACTTCTTTGTGTGTGGGGAGAGGAAGGGACAGATGGTGGTGTCTGTGAAAATTTCTAAGTTTTTCTCCTGCTTCCCAGTCTTCCCTGGGAATCTACCAGTCCACGCATCTATACCTCTACAGCATTAACCAATTCATCACGGAACACAGTCATGGCTCAAAAAGGAACAATGCACGGGACCCAGAAAAATGTTTACACACGTTCTTACAATGCTGTTAGTCTTTGCTAGTAAGTAACTAGACATTAGAGACCTGATGGGGCTCATCCCAAAGCTCCTCTGCTCTTCACATTACTGCTGTTGTGAGAATGAAGAGCTAGGTTAGGGCGCTGATAATTGTCTCTAGCTCTTTCTGTTTAACCTATTATTTCCATCTGTTGAGAGATGTTGTTTGAGCCAATACTGGGTCAAAAGTAACAAGAATTTAACAGAAGTATCAGATGGATAATCAAACAAGGTAAAGCATATAAGGTAATTGGCACAATGCCTTGCACATTAAGCACTCTGTGGATTTTAGCTGTTATCTCTGTTATTGGTAATAGTGATGATGATGGGAGTAGCTTTATTCTTTAACCATTCTAGCTGCTTTTCTTCCAGCAAAAAGTCATGCAGGCCATGAGGTATTTATTTCCAAAATCCACTAATGTGAACATTTTACCTGCTACTTGTTCCATATTGAGCCCAGCACAGTCCTGTCATGTTTTATAATTGACCTTGTATTTTGTGGTCATTTATCCTGCTTTGCTTCTACAAATGAGATCAATAACTATGTAAAGGCCTACATTCAAAGAAATGCAAAGTGTTAAAAGCAAAATCTAAATTATAATCCTGAGTAGCAATTTTCAGTGCCATATAATTATCAAGATTGTGACATATAATTTGAGAAGGTAGCAGAGGACTTCTATCACCTTCAAGAAATGCTGGACATTTATACAGAAGATTGTTGTTGTTATTAGATGCCCTCCAGTCAATTTCAACTCAGAGCAATTCCTGCCCACAGGTTTCTCTTGGCTATAATCCTTACAAAAGCAGATCACCAGGATTTTCTCCTGCAAAGGTACAGAGTGCATTTGAATTACCACCCTTCCAGTTAGCAGCCAAGATCTTAACCGGTTGTGGAACCTAGGCTCCTACACAGATGAAAGTGCAAAGAAAATTCAATTTGGCTTATAAAGCTAGTTTATCCTTGTAATTTTAGAATTCTCTATGAAAAACAAGTAGCACTTCTATGCACTTGTAAATTGTTTTATCACATAACTGAAAATGTCAATAATATTGACAATAAAAAATACAGACATGCTAATGGAGACTTGACCTCAAATCTATGATCGCATCCTTATTAGAAATCTGAAAAATAAGCTCTATACTTCTTTGTTCACTTTCCATAACATTCCAAAAATAAGAAGGGAAGAAAAGTACTGGTCACAGGCAGCTGAATTTGTTAAGAAATTTTGTTTGCTTGTTTTAAACTTAACCACCATCTCAAGATGTGGTTGCTGTTGGTTCTCATTACTCCCATTATTTGAAATGCAATTTTAGATCTTCAGAATTACTGTTGTTTATCTAAAACTGATTCATACTCTCTCCTTTACCTTCTCTCCCTCTGTTTTAAATGTAATTCAGATGTCAATTCTTTACTCTCTCTTTGAAAGAGATAATTGGTAAGTATGTCCCTGTTTGCTTCTTTGCAGGAATATGTAATAACAACTTACTATGAAATGGAAAATGAACTAAAATAGCTAAAAGTGGAATTTGAAAAACCTTTTTGGCTGTTGTTATTCATACAGTAATTCATGAAGGGGGGAGGAAGTTGCTGGAAGAAACATCTTTTTTTCGAGCCCTAACTGGACTTGGGAAAGAGAACAGTTCACTCCTCATTAAGCTACAGCTTTGGCTTCCTGCACCACAACTTTTGCTAATGTCCCTAGTGGATCAAATACTGGAAGTCTCTATTCCTGTTAAATCTCCTATTCTAAATGTTGTTAAAGATGGAAGTTAATAAGGAGTAATTCTTTAAGAAGGAAGATGAACTGTAAAAATCTGCAAACATATTGTGCAACCATTAAATGAAAAACATGAAGTTAGGTACTTACTCATGGATGGCACACATTGTTAAGCACTAGGGTTTTAGTAGCATAGTGCCTGTGGCACTTGACTGCTAATCAGAAGGCTGGCAGTTCAAACCCACCAGCCACTCCTCAGAAGGAAGATCGGGCAATCTACTTCCGTAGTGATGCTGCCTCGGAAACCCAAGGAGGGGTCACTATGAGTCGGGTCTGACTCGACGGCACCTAACAACAACAGACTACTAAGAGAAAGGGTGGTAGTTCCAAGCTAGCCAGAGATACTCAGAAGAAATGCGGAGCTATCTGCTTCCAAGAGGTGACAGCCTTGAAAACCCTGTGAGTGAGTTCTACTCTGCAACATATGGGTCACCATGAGCTGATCAACTCGGCATCAAATGATAGGTACTTACTCAAGGTGTGGACACAACTGCAAGAATGAGTAACAGAGCTTTATTTCCTCCAAAGCTCAAACTCTAGACCAGAAACTGGTAAAAAAAAAAAAATCTGAATAGCCCCGTATATAAAATATTTTTTATTTTGCAGGCCATATGATCACTGTCCCCTTTGTAGCATGAATACATAATACTGTCTCAGTATACAGTACTGTCTTGGTAGCACAAAAGCAGCCATAGACAATAAGTAAGTAAACAATAAGCTGTGGCTGTGTTCCAATAAACTTTTACTTACAGTTACTGAAATTTGAATTTCATACAATTTTCACATTTCAGAAAATAGACTTCTTTTTATTTTTTCAACCAATTTAAAAATGTGAAAAACTTTCTTACTCAAGGGTTATACAAAACAGGGTTCTAGTTTGCTGTCCTTTGGTCTAGAGGGTTGGAAGGGGGGGGGAGGAGGCTTTATTTAATAGATGTTAGAATTGCTATTAGAAAGATAATATGTCTCTTTAAAAAAAAAAAAAAAAAAAAAAACTCCACACTCACTGCCATGGAGTTGATTCTCACTCATAGCAACCCCCTTTGGGTTTCCAGTAAATCTTTACAGAAGTAGATTGCTACTCTTCTTTATGATATATGAAAATTAGTTGCAAAAGCATATGACCATGTAACTTTGACCATTCCATTAAAAATTATTTTATAAGATATAATCTCTTATTCAGGCACACAAGGAAATCAAATATGGGGGAGTCAGAGAAAATGGCAGATGATTTCATCTGAGGAGGGAGGTAGCAGGGCTTTGTTTTCAATTAGCTTCATTAGAAGAATCAATTTCCACGTTTAAGATGGAGAAAAGTTGGGAGTGCCCAGAATCTTGAGGTTAAGCTGTTAGCAGGAACGTTTGTATTCCAAGCCTGTCTAAGATTCCAAGCTTGAGAACATGTCCTGAAAGCATCTCACTCCAAGTTTACACCAGTTAGAAAGGGTATTCTAATCAAATCTAGAGGCTACTAAGGCTAAATTAAACAGTAATTAATATGAATCAAGAATTAGGGGGAAAGTGACTTATATTTTCACCATAAACCAGTTAGTTGCTATCTTAGGTTCTCTAGAAAAGCAAAACTTATAAAAAGAGAAAGAAAAAAAAAATTATCTCAAGGAAATGGCTCACATAGGTGTAAAGACTGGCAAGTCCCAAGGCCATGGGCCCGTCATCAAGCTGGAGGCTTCTCTTGTCTCACATGGCTGCAGGAGCTGACAAACCCAAGATCAGCAGGCAATACAGCAGGCTGCTGTCTTTGGAGGCTGATGAATCCAAGATCAGCAGATCAAATGGCAGGCTGTTGGCTCACAGACCGTGAAAGCAACAATCCCAAGATTGGCAGGCAATACAAGAGGCCACAGGTCCAGATGATGATGAGCCAGATGAAGGATCTCAAGCAAAAAGCCAGAGAGCTTTCCCAGAGCTTTTCCATATATATTCACACTCTGAAGGAAACACCTTTCAAGTTATTGACTGCTCATAGCAGATCTCATCATGGAGATGATATCATGTCTTATCTCATCATACGGGATGATACATCATACCTGTTAACCAATTAGAACCATGACTCAGCCAAGTTGACACACAACCCTAACTCTCACAAACCAAAACAAAACCAAACTCACTGTCATCGAATCAGATCTGACTCAAGCGACCTCTCCTTGGGTTTCCGAGGCAGTATCACTACAGAAGTAGATTGCCCAATCTTCCTTCCAAGGAGTGGCTGGCAGGGTTGAACCGCCAGCCTTCTGGTTAGCAGTCAAGTACCCTAGGCACTACACCACCAGAGCTCCCCCTAACTCTCACAGTTGCTGTCAATTCGGACTCATGACAGCCTCATATGTTACAGATTAGAACTGCACATAGGGTTTTCAAGATACAATGCAGAATTGAAATGTCACGAGGGTTACTTGTTTGTAAATACTATTGTGTATGTCAAACATGGAATGAACACTCATCACAAACACCTATTCTTTGCTGTAGTTAAAAAAAATTAATAGTAATGTACAAAATAAAAATATTCTGGAATCTGAAATTATCATAAATAAAAGAAATAAGATTCTGCTTCATGGAATAGTTTTTCTTCCAGTGTTATAATGTTGGCTCAAAAGTGGGCCAAATGATTGTCAACATCATGGTGGATCAGTTGAAAATTTGTCTTGAAAATATCTGGATGATAAATAAATAAAGTTCTGTAGCCAGAATATATTTCTAGGGTACAAAGCTAATGAGGAGAATTATAAGAGGCAATGGTTACTACATTCTCCATCAGTCAGATGTATATATTGTTTTCTTTGCAAACCACTCAGTCTAAATAATTTAATTCTCTCTATGTTACAGATGGATTTAGCAATTAGTGAACTTGAATATGATAGATAAACATAGAAACAGTTCAATTCCCAGAGTTTTTATGTTGTCATTTTTAAACTGAAGACATGGTTTTGGCTTGCTTCATAAAGTAGAAACACAAGTTAATGAAGAACATCAGTACTGGAAAGCCGTTTTGCAATGTATTGCTGTCATAACAATTGCTGAATGTTGACTACCTTTTCCAGGAAGAAATGAAGTGTTTAGGTCCCCACAAAATGGAAATTTGGGGGGTTTACTTGAACTTGTTGCTCAATTGGATCCATTTTTAGCTAGTCACTTCTCAAATATGATAACACAGAAAGGGCAACCCATCACATATGTCTAAAATAACATGTAAAGAATTAAAAAACTTAGTAAGTGATGAAGTTCAGTCAACTATTTTTGGTGAAATAAGTATAGCTCATATTTCAATTTGTAGATTCCACTCGTGATCTTTCTCACACAGATCAACTAAATATTGTTTTAAGATACATATCTCCAACAGACAGAAAGCCTGTTGAGCAATTTATCACATTTATTAGCTTAAAAAGTCATTCTGGTTAAGAAGTTGCAAATCAAGTATGTCACCGTTTATGTGAAATTTGCAAAATTGATTTTCTAACTGCAGGCAAGGAGTTCTGGTGATGCAGTACCTAAGGAATTTGACTGCTAACCAGAGGACTGGTGGTTCAAACCCACCAGCCACTCCTCAGAAGGAAGATTGGCAATCTACTTCTGTAGTGATATCACCTCAGAAACCCAAGGAGTGGTCACTATGAGTTGTGAGTGTCAGTGAGTGAGAACTGCAGAGGCCAGTCCTACAACAATGCTGCCAATCTATCAGGGCATTACAAAGGCATGCAACAGAGATTTTTAGAACATAATGAATATGCCATTTTCATACCATGTGCTTCACATTCACTTCATTTTATAAGACACCACAATAGATTGTTGTCTGGAAGCAGTTGATTTTTTTTTCCTACTGTTCAGTTACTCTACAATTTTTTTGCCACATCTACTCACTGATGGACAGTTCTTAAAATATATTTAGGCAATGATCAAGTAAGATGGTTAATATTGTGTGTCAACTTGGCTGGGCCATGATTCTCGATGGTTTGGCTGTTATGATGTAGTCATCTCCCATGATGAGATCTCACATAATGTAATCTCCTTCATCATAAGATCTTTTATAAGCAGCCAATCAGTTGAAAGGGAATTTCACCAGGGTGTGGCCTGCTCCCAATATTTATGGACAGTCTGGCAAAGCTCTTGTTTTTTGCTGGATCTGGATCCTACATGATGAGTCATTTTTGACACCCAGTTCTTTGGACTTGAACCAGCAGCCTGCTGCATTATGCTGAACTTGGAATTGTTAGCCTTTGCAACCTGTGAGCTAGCAGCCTGCCATCTTACCTGCTGATCTTGGGTTCGTCAGCCTATGCACCCAGCAGCGTGCCACATTGCCTATCAGTCTTGAGTTCATCAGCCCCTGCAGCTACATGCTTTAGGAAAAGCTTTGAGCTTGATGTCTGACCCATGGATTGGAACTTGCCAGCTTCTATAATTGTGTGACCGATTTTCTTGAAATAAATATCTGTCTCTCTCTTTCTGTGTGTGTGTGTGTGTCTGTGTCTGTCTCTGTCTCTCTCTGTGTGTGTGTATGTGTGTGTGTATATATATATATATATGTATGTATGTGTGTGTATATATATATATGGAGCTCTGGTAGCGTGGTACCTAAGGCACTTGACTGCTAACCAGAAGGCTGACAGTTCAAACCCACCAATCACTCCTCAGAAGGAAGTTTGGGCAATCTATTTCTGTAGTGATGCCACCTCAGAAACCCAAAAAGGGGTTGTTATGAGTCAAGTCCAACTCAATGGCACATAACAACAGCAACAACATATATATCAGTATTTTGTTGGGCTTTCAAATTTTTCAAAATCTACTCTTAAATTATGTAAATACCAGGTTAATAATTGTTAGAGATCTGTGTATGTCTTTAAATTTACTTCTGAATCTTGGAGATCTTCACTGATCCAATGAAAATACTGCAATATATTATTCCACATAACCAACAGAGAGAGAAAGAGAGATTTATCTCAAGGAAATATATATGAAAGCTTCACTGACTTTACTTCTCTAGAGAACCCAGCCCAGGACATTGAGTATCAAAATATCTTTCTAATTCATATTGGGAAATGGATGCTGTAGCAATGACTACAATCCTGAAATTGTACACTTAGATTATAGATGCCTTAGGAAATACTGCTGAAGAAGGAAATGCCAAAAGGAAGCTGAAAACATTGCCAGCAAAATGCAAACACTAGAGTATGTATTTATGTTGGTTATGTGGAATATGTGGAATAATATATTGCAGTATTTTCATCAGTAAGTGAAGCTCTCCAAGATTTAGAAGAAAATTTAAAGACATACATAGATTTCTACCAATCATTAACATGACATTTACATAATTGAAGAGATTTTGAAAATTTTGAAAGCACAACAAAACAAATACTGCCAGATATTAATTATTAAGCAGTTCACTGTCATAGAAGCATCAGTAAGAAACAAATAAATGACAGAAGTACTTCAGAATTATCAGTGAGTGCGAGAGATCAATTTTGTGTAAGCATATAGTATACTATCCTTGACACATTTGAACCTTGCATGGAAAGAAAGGCAAAAATGTATGAAGTTTTTTCAAATAGATTTTCCTTCTTAAACAATGTGGATATACCTGATGAAGAATGCATGAAGATATCCAAGAAATTAGTGCATTAGTGTAATGGTACAGGAAAGTACAACAATTTCTTTTCTACATGACGACTAAGTTTACAGATTCAGGAAAGATAAATTTAACTCATGCAGGCATGCATGATTCCAGAATAAAGATAAAATACAATGTGCATTTCCCAGTGTTGAAATTGCTTTATGCATATTTCTAGATTTAATGATCACAAACCGCACAAAAGAATGCTCATATTCATCCCGAAAGAGACTCAAAAACTCTCAGCTATGACGATTCAATAAATAATTCATTCATTATCCTTATTATGTATGGTATTAGATATCATTCTGCAGTTAATTATGATTAAATCATTGAAGGATTTGTTAAGAGCAAAGAATAAAAAGAAGTGTTTTTAATTATAACATGCTAGAGATGAAACAGATCTGTCTTGGAGTACAGCCGAAACACTCCTTGAATGCAAGAATGGCCAGACTTCATCTCACGTACCTTGATCATGTTGTCAGAAGATACAATCCCTGGAGAAGGATATCATGCTTGGTAGAGCAAGGGGTCAGCAAACAAAAGGGGAAAACCCTCAATGAGATGGATTGGCACAGTGGCTTCAAGGATAGACTCAGAATAGCAAGGATTCTAAGGACAGCGCAGGATCTGGCACTATTTTGTTCTGTTGTGCGTAGGGTCACTGTGGGTTAGAGTAATGCTACGACACCTAACAACTGATATGAAAGATCTATCTAAAATTAAAATACAGTAGTTTCTTGTAATGTTTGTTTCTGATCATTAAATTTTATTTATAATCTTTTCATTTATAATTATAGAATTTGTTATGAAACAAGCATCAAAATTGAAGTATGAACCATTTAAGGCAAAATTGGTGAAGAGCCCATTTTTTTTATGGGAGATCAACAGAATTTTACATAGATTGTTGAAACAACTAAGTTCATTTACTCATTTTCTTTGTTGTAGAATATTATTTTGTAGAAAACGTGGTATAATAAAATATAATGGGGAGTTCCGGCAAGATGGCGGACTAGGCAGAAGGATTGCACAGACCCTCTTCAACAAAGAAAGGGGAAACCAATTAACACAGACACAGAAGATAATCGTGCACCCCTGAGCCTTGAAGGGAAGGATACAGAATTGGACTAAACCCCAATTAGCAGAAGAATTTGTATGAAAATACCAAAAAAAGGAGACATACGGAGCTGTGGTCTGACAGCAAACGGAGTGACCCTGACAGTACAGACGGCTC
>NW_006921706.1:9478478-9488544 GCF_000298275.1 Orycteropus afer afer
AATAATAAAATAAAATATAATGGGGCACAGTAAAAACCTTAATACCCAACATCCACTAAAAGTTTTATGATCCAGTTCATCTCATTGCACTAAAATGGCATGCATCACTTTTGTGTTCAATCACTAATATTAAAGTCACATTTAAAAAGAAGTCCCATCATAAATAGACAAGCCACACACACAAATATATCCATATATATATATCACCTATCTCTTTTGAGCTCATGAGTAGCAGAGGAGTGGACACCACAGATTATCAATGCTTAGGGCCTTCACATGCCTTAATCTAGCTCTGTTGATAGTACTTATCATGTGGCCTCAATGGAGCTCCCTGAGGAGAGGCCATGGTCAGAGTATCCTTATTTTTGTTTTTCGCCATTGAATCACATATATGCCCCAGCTCTGGAAACCCCATGCACAACAGGGCTAGGACTATTATGATCTGTAGTGTTTGGCACTGGCTGATGATCAGAAGTAGGTCCTAGTCCCTCTCAGTCTAGAAGCTCTGCTGAAACCTGTTTAGCATCATAACAACACACAGTCCTCCAATGACAGGTGGTGGCTGCACACATGAGGTGCATTGGCTGGGAATCAAACTCATGTTTCCCACACGGAAGGCCAGAATTCTACCACTGAACTGCCACGGCCCCCCAGATTCCCTTATGCCTTTGTTAATCCGTGAAAAGCAGCAGTCATACAAGGCTGTTTTCATTGCCTTTCAATTAGCACCAAGCAAATTAACTGTTTGCACCCACAACTACGGGTAGACAGCTTAGTAAATATTGTGATTTCTATTTCAAAACAGAGGAATTACAATCTTTTGCACTTGGAGAAAAATTTGTTTCTTGGAAAATTTTTTGCCACAGCATAAATTTGTTTTATAGCATTAGAATGCCCAGATTCTGTGAGTTTGCCAGGGAATTCAGTGTATAATAAGCTGAATTTATCAAAGAAAACCATTAGAGGATAATTGTTTTTTTTATTAAAATGTTCAACATAGAACTTCATGAAAAATCCAGTGTTCATAGTGTATTTTAAATGATATTTTTAAATCTAAATTACACAATTTTGAAAATGACTATTTTGGAAAGTGAGATCCATGAATATTTATTCAACATTTTTACTAAGTTGTTTTTTGTGGTTGCTTTTTTTTTTATTTTTATGATTTAATAAGTTGTTTTTGTTTCAACATTTATTAAGGTTTTTTTGTTTTAACGTTTACTAAGCAGTTTATGATTAATAGATTTACTAGGAAGTAAGGATATAGGAGCAAGGAGTACTGGTGGCATAGTGGGTAAGGCATTTGGCTGCTCACCAGATGGTCAGTGGTTCAAACCCACCAGCTGCTCTGCAGGAGGAAGAAGAGGCAATCTACTACCGTAAAGACTTACAGCCTTGGAAACCAGTAGGGGTTGCTGAGTTGGAACAGACTCTATGGCAGTGAGTTTGGTTTTGGGTTTGAAAAGATAAAGGAAGGCACCCTAGTGACACAGTGGTTAAGCTTTCTAGCTGATAACTGAAAGGTTGGTGGTTCAAACCCACCAAGCTGCTCTGAAGGAGAAAGACCTGGCCATCTCTTTAAGTAAAGATAACACCCAAGAAAACTATATGGGGGAGTTCTGCTTTGTCATGTGGGGTCACAGTAAGTCAGCATTGATTCAGCAGCACCCAAAAACAGTAACAAGGATACAGGAGGACCCTGAATGGTGCAAACACTTAAGCACTCATCTACTAGCCAAAAGGTTAGTGGTTTGAACCCACCCAGAAGTGCCTCAGAAGACAGGCCTAGCAATGTGCTTATGAAAGGTCACAGCCTTGAATTCCTATGGAGTGCAGTTCTACTCTGTACACACAGGACTAGCATGAGTTGGAATCAACTCAACAGCTAACAACAACAAGGATCTAGGAATTTTATGAAAACAAATACCTGTCATCGGTGGATGTAAAGTTAAGACATATGTGTATGTCTGGGGGACATGAGGATAAGTGAGCAGTGCTCTGAGGGTGCCAAATATGTTCTGGAAATGCAGATGCTATGGAGAGCAATGCTGGGGGAAGGAATGCTTCCTGGGAAAGTCAACTAAGAGCCGGACCCATGCCAGGGTTTACAGAGTTAACAAAATCCAGAAACTAGAGAAATACTCTGAATGCCTGAGACCATGGGTGGTTGGGGGTGGGGGGGGGAAGAGTGTCAGCAACACAGACAGTAATCCTGACATAAATGACTGCCCTGTGCTGAATCTTTTGCAACAGCTCAGAAGCCAGTCCAAAGATACGCCTCCTGCCCTGCCTGCAGAAGAAGGAAGCAAGTGGGTGAATTATTGTGTGCAGAATTCTGGAAGTAGGAAGAGATTTTGAGTCTTTATTGAGAACTTTATCATTAGCCTCAACCAAGACCCAATGGTGGACCACTAGCAGGGTACAACAAAAGGAAATTTTGCATCTGTCATCTCTAGTGAGGGAAAAGCTAGCAAACACACTTTGGAAATGAAACACAAGTTCAGAGATTGGGCCAAAATTTAAGAACAAGTTAAAATTAGGCAGAACATCAATAGCCCTCTCCCACCATCTACTTAATGCATTATCTTCTCTGACAAGTATGCCGTTTAACATTATGTTCCATTGTTTAAGTGTCATAATTATACATCTATTTTAGTGATAGCAAATACTAGAGACAACTGATATTTCTCCGTGGATTTTCTTCTTTTCCATCTCTCTACTGAGATTTTTGCCAGCTTTTTGCAGTCTTTTAGATACTGCGTGGGTGAGGAAATATTAGTACTAATAACACCTGGTTGTCACTGAAATAAAATGGAAAGATGCAATTAGCTGAAACCTATTGTCATGATGTGCCTGTGTGTCCAAGGTGAGCTAGTAGGGTGTTCACCTCCTGCACTTAGAACCTGCATGATATCACCATTCAAATAGCATTTAAATCCTCTTCATTATAATGCATTTTTTATGTCCATTGATTACTTCAAGATGATTGTGTAAGTCAATTCCTCCAAAAAGGCAAGGCAGTTTAGATGATATTCTTCTTCATTGTCAAATTATTACTTTATAATAGAATTTGCAGCAAAAGGTTTCTGCTTGATATTTACTCTTGTTTTCTCTGAGACTAAAAAGTTAAATAAATCTACATTCTTTGAACCCTCTTGGCAGGGTCACCATACATTTGAGTTACGGAATCTCAGAAGCATTTGATTGTTTTTAAACCAACAAAAGATTTAAACTAGTCACCTGGAAATTAATTAACACCTCCAAGTATTTCTCCATGACTCTTAATAAAAATTGGTCTTCCTACTGGTAGCATAGTGGCTAAGACACTTGCCTGCTAACCAGACGGCTGGCGGTTCAAACCCACCAGCCACTCCTCGGAAGGAAGGTTGGGCAATCCTACTTCCGTAGTGATACTGCCTCGGAAACCCAAGGAGGGGTCGCTATGAGTCGGGGCAGACTCGACGGCACATAACAACAACAACAACAACCATCCTAAGGTAGACATGTCCTTCTGCCTTGTTCTTTGGAATCAAAGATGATGCCACAAATAGAAGCTTTCATTGTGTGGATAAATGTAGTGGAAATAGCATCTTAATACCCATTAGCCCTCCTCTCTCCCTTCTTTAAAGTTTTCATTGAGCAAGACACTGCTTTAGACACTGTGGAAACATAAAGAGTAATTAGATACTTCAAGGGAGAAGTAGACATGTCTGTTTTAGGTACTTGACAAAAGCATGGTCAGCTTCTTTCTTTGAATGAGCCCAGTTTGTGTTCTTTGAAAATATTCAGTGAGGCATAAAATTGTGGAAAGTGAGTGACAGAAACCAAAGGGTTTTTCTCTTGCTCCTTTATTCTCTATTCAAAAGAGCATTGATAACTTTCATAGTTTTTGATTGCTATTTTAAAATTTGTTTCTCTTTCTTTCAAATATATGAGCAGCTCTGGGCATGGTGAGGAGTGGGTACAGATGGGAGAGAGAAAAAGTCACCATAAGTAGTGGGTAGAAATGAGTGGCTACCAGAACTGTGTTGGAGGAAATGGACATTCTGACTTTCAACTCTTTTCCTCAGACACACAATTCGAGTCGTAGCTCTCTCCATACATATACTAACACATTTTCATTTTATTTTGGAAAAACTGCCAGTGCAAATAGAGCCACTCTATGTTTTAAAAATATAAATAACTTTTTCAAACATGTTCAAAAATGTAAGATAGAAGAGAATTTTCTTCAAGCATATGGTTTTACTTTCCAGTGTTAACGGCAGTTTACTTTTGCTGTTGTCATTTCACACATTGGTTCTGTTGACAGTAACCTCCATTTTTTTTTTTTTTTTTTCCCTTCTTAAGTGCCAGGAGTTTGGGTTTGGACATTCCCTAACTCGTTCTTCAGGTAAAAGTCATTCTACATTATTCAAGAAGATGAAAATAATTCAGTGTACACAACAATCTTAAAAGATGCAGATCCAATGAGTTAAGTTTAAAGAATTCATTCAATAGATTAAATGGCAAAAAATCTAAATGAGACTAAAATAAAATGATAAATTATCTTGTGCTCCTTCATTAACACAAGTGAGAACTAATGGTAAAATTGTAAGAACCAGTTGTTAGATTTGTTAAAGCAATCTTTCTCTCTCTCTCTGTCTCTGACTTCTCTCTCTATTAATTGTGATCTTGGTGAACAGAGCCATTCAACAGTCCATATACATTCTGTTTTGTGACATTCTCTGCAATCTCCACACTGTAACAGCATTCTTCCCACTTCCTCCCTGTGCCTACTCCTTCCCTTTGTTCTTCCTTTCCATCCCCTCCCACCTTCCTAGCTCTACCCATAGGCAATTGCTGTCCTCTTGATCTCTTATACCTGATTGTTCTAATGACTCTGCCTTCACTTTTCAAAGTTAGATTTGAGACTGAATGAATGGCCAAACCATATGTAAAAATAAAATTCTGATCCACAACCTGCAGCTTCCATCCCAGGAAGTCAAATCACAATCTATATAGCTACTAATCCAAGAACCCAAACAATAATCATTGTAACAATATACTAAAAATGACTAGAGCTTAATTAATAGCTGACAGCTTCTTTAATTTTTGTCCTCACTTCCAACTGGAAGACCAACTGGAGAAAGACAAATATGCTCTCCAAACCAATACATAAGGAGCTCTCATGGCACAGTGCCTAAGACATTTGACTGCTAACCAGAAGGTTGGCAGTTCAAACCTAATAGCCACCCCACTGAAGGAAAATGGACCAATCTACTTCCATAAAGATTTACCACCTAGGAAACCCACTGGGGGTCATTTTGAGTCAGAATCAGCCTGATGGCAGTCAGCTTAGTTTTTGTTGTTTAACCAACACATAGGAGCATGGTGGTAGAATGGTTAAGTGCTTAGCTGCTAATCCAAAGGTTGGCAATTTGAACACACTCAGCAGCTCCATGATAGAAAGACTGGCAATTTGCTTCTGAGAAGATTACAGCCAAGAAAATCTAGGGGGCAAACTCCCATATGAAGTCACCAAAAGTCGGAATCAACTGGATGGTAACTAACAATGATAACAACCAATACGTAAGATGCCCCACTTCTACTTAGTCTGCCTACACCTCTCCCATGCCAACTGCCTCTGATCAGCGCAGGCTTCAGGCCTTCCTTTTTTCCACTATGAAGTTTTCCCAGTCTCCTGACTGCCTTTGAGTCTGTCTTTATTTGGGTAATCTTTATCTATTCCCACATCTTTCAAACTGTAAGCTGCATATATTCACATCTAAAGTGTTATTATTTTACTACATTAAACATTTATATTTATCAAGCACAAACAAAACAATATTTTAATCTTTTATGTCACAAATTCACATAAATATCATATACTAATACTTTTTATATGTGTTAATTAAAAATAAAACAAAACCATGAAACAGATTCCAGGATTACCAACCTTGTCAAAGTGGCCAAGACTTGGACAGGGAAATAGCTTTTCTACATCATCTTGACAGCAGGTAAAATAACATCAGTATAGATAATTATTGTCACATCTGTCATTGCATATTCCATTTTCTCATAGACTTTCCACTGCTGGTTTCATCAGGTCCAGCCTTAGACAAGAAAGCGTCAGACTGCTCAAATAAAATGAAAGTGGAACATGTAAAACAAACACCTAAACCAGACCCAAAACTTATTGTTAATGAGCTATCTGGCCCTGGGTTAGACATTTAACTTCTTTGCAATTGTTTTCTCATGTTATCCTACCTACCAACTTCAGAGAATCTTTTTATAAGAAATAAATTAGATGAGATCCACTGTAGATATTCAAAGAAACCCTTCCTGATACCACCCCCAAAAAGCAGGATAAACTATTTTTTAAACTTTTTTCTTTTTAAAAGTGTAACTTAGCAGGTGGAAAAATTAGGAATTGTTTTGGAAGCTTCAAACTCTCAGAAAAATACAAATCTACATAAGTAACCGAGAACTGGAGCCATGTTTGCCCTTGAGGTACCTTCCCACTCCTCAAAGCCTTCACGCCAGTGCAAGGGGCAAAAGAGCCTGGTCCTGAGGTGGGTAGAGGAGTGTAGAAGAGAGACACACCCCTAAACCTGAGATCTCTGAAAGCAACCCTCCTAGTGAACAGGGGATAAAACACTGATGAAATAAGTAGATAGTGAAGACACATACATTAGCTCTATGTGTAATGGAAAAAAAGAAAAGAAAATTCCCTAAGAAGTCTAATAACAAACCAACTCTTCTGAGGGCTTGGAACCTGAATTCTCACAACCTACATGGCTTCATGGGAGCTCTGGTGGCACAGTGCCTGTAGCATATGACTGTTAACCAGAAGACTGACAGTTTAAACTCACCAGCCACTCCTCGGAAGGAAGAGTGGTCAATCTACTTCTATAGTGATAAAGCCTCAGAAACCCAAGGAGAGGTCACTATGAGTTGAACTGACTCAACAGCAGTCAGTTTTATTTATTTATTTATTTATTTTTTAGATGCCTTCATAAACTAAAGTTCCAGGAAGGCAATTGGCAGAAGAAAACACAAACTTCTTTGGAAAAAACACATGTTAAGTCCAGGTCTCAAATAATCACAGGTAAAATTCCTAGACCTGTGAGCTCAAAATCACAAATTACTAAATACACATAGGAAAAAAGTTACCATGAGCAAAAAGCAGCCAAAACAACAAACCACTGAATCTGACTCCAAAACACCACAAATATACAAATGATAATATATAGAATATAAAATACTGTATTTATTATGAGTAAAAGAAGAAAAAAAAGATGGAACAGAAATAATAAAATTGCCTAGTAAATCTGAAAAAGAATCAAACAGGACAGCTATAATTGAGAAATATACTTATTAAAATTAAAACTCAATGGAGAGGTTAAAGAATCAATTAGACATGTCTAAAGGAGCAAAAGTGAACTGGAAAAGAGAAGTTATTCTGAGTGCAACAAAGAGAGCAGTTAAATGACAAAGTATTGAATGAGAAGTTCACCATGCATCCCATGAGAGTTCCAGGATGAGATAATAAGAAGAATAGCAGAGAGACAATATTTGATAAGAATGATTAAAGGTTTCCTGAATTTGTTGTTGTTGTTGTGGTTGTTGTTAGGTGAAACCTATGCACAGCAGATCAAAATACTGCCCAGTCTCATACCAGCTCCACGATCCTTGCAATACTTGAGCCCATTGCCACAGCCACCGTGTCAATCCATCTAGTTGAGGGCCTTCTCTTCTGTCAACCCTCCACCTTACCAAACTTGACATCCTTCTCCAGGGAGTGGGCCTTCTGACAACATGACCAAAGTAAATGAGACAAAGTCTGGCCATTCTTGCTTCCAAGGAGCATTGTGGCTGCACTTCCTCCAGGACAGATTTGTTAATTCTTTTAGGAGTCCATGGTACTTTCAGCATTCTTTGCCAGCACCACAACTCAGAAGCATCCACTCTTCTTTGGTCTTCCTTATTCATTGTCCAGCTCTCACATGCATACGAGATGATTGGAAATATCATGGTCTATATCAGGCACACCTTAGTCCTCAAGAAAATATCCTTGCTCCTCAGCACTTGAAACAGTTCCTTCACAGCCGACCTCCCCAGTGCTACACGTTGTCTAATGTACTGACTGCTGCTTCCATTGGCATCAATTGTAGAACGAAGCAACGTGACTTCTTGGACAACTCAATCTTTTCTCCATTTATCATGATGCTGCTCATTGGTCCAGTTGTGAGGATTTTTGTCTTCTTTATATCAAGATGTAATCCATACTGCAGACTGTGTTCCTCAATCTTCATCAGTATGTGCCTCAAGTCATCCTCACTTTCAGCAAGCAAAGTTGTATCATCTGCATATCTCAGGTTGTTAATGATTCTTCCTCCAATCCTGATGCCACATTTTTCTTCATATAGTCCTGCTTCTTGGATTATTTGCTCAGCATATAGATTGAATAAGTATGAGGAAAGGATACAACACTGACCCACTCATTTTCAGATTTCAGAAACTCAATAAGCCTCAAGTAGGATAAATAAACTCAAAATGACATCTGGAAAATATGCATACAATAAAATACTACACAATGCTGAAAAAGAAAAAAAATGCACTCAACAATATTATATATGCATGTTAAAATTTCTAGAATAAATCCTATAAAGAATAAAAACATAATGAAACTTTCAGACCAGTAGAGGAAAAGAGTTGATGATGTTAAAAAAAAGAAAAGAAAAAAAAAACTACAAACCAAAAGAAGGCAAGAAAACATAAAAATATATTTTTTAAAAAAATTGTACAAAATAAGAGAGTACACATGAATGTAAATACACTAGTCAACACAATCAATGTAAATAGATTAAAACTCTCCAGACAAAAGACAAAGGCTTCTGATTATATTATTTATAAGCTGGCTATATACTATTTACCAGTGTAGATTTTTAAAAAAGACATCAAAAGGTAATGAATAGAAAAGGATCCACCATGGTGGACTAGGTAGGTACACTATCCAGATCAACAATTACAATCCTGGAAACCAGAGTGTCAAAGAAAAGGATAAAGAAATAGATCAAATACTGATGAGAGTAAGAGACTGAATGAAAACAGTGAACAAAGAGCGGTAGACTGCCAGCTAGCACAGCACAGACATTATGAAATATTGTGAGCAGCATTCCCATCACAAACAAACAAACAAAAAAAAAAAAATGGCTCTGCTTACTCAGGACTGCACCAGTACCCACATCAATAATGCACAACCAGAAAGGTATGACTTCCTCCTTTAACTAACACAACCTCCTGGTGACCAGAGGCACATCCTCTCACTCCCACCAACACAGTAGCCAGTCAAACCCCTCTCCACTGCCAGTGCTGTGCCACTTTTTTAAATTTCTCTTTCTTCTTAGTTCTTACCTTTCCCGGCCTTTTTTCTTTTCTTCTGTCCTTTCCTTTTTTTTTTTTTTTTTCCCCTTCCTTTCCCTTGCCATTTTTCTTTTTCTTTTTTTTTATTCATTATTTATTTATTCATTTTTGAGCACACAGAGCATGCACCCTTCCCCCTACTGCTGATGGGCTAAGCAGAGCCCACCCTCACCCCTCCCCATCTGTTCCCATGGAGCAAGCTATGTTTCAGTGAAGCCGTGTTTGGCTTTCACCAGTAATGTGCTGCATTATTAGGGAAACCACAGGCTACAATTCAAGTTCAGGAATACACTCAGTCTCTCAGCCAGCCATCTCTCTCAGCAGGCCATCTCTCTCAGCAGGCCATCTCTCTCAGTCTCTCTCAGTAGCATGTCTCTCTCTCAGCAGTGAATGGCTTTTGTGTGTCTCTCTCAGCAGCATGTCTCTCTCACATCTCTCTCTCAGCAGAATGTCTATTTCAGCAGCATGTCTCCTCAGCCATCAGTCAGAGAGATTCCTTCTGACTCTAGGAGGGCTTATTTTGAGCCTCTCAGAGTGGCAAAACTAACCAATCCCAACATCAGAATTCTACACACCTGAGAGAGAGCACAAACTTTCCCAGAAAATTGTTTCATGCTACTCCAACAGAAATACACCAGGTGGATAACTTTAACAATCAGCT
>NW_006921706.1:9488911-9492880 GCF_000298275.1 Orycteropus afer afer
AAAAAAAAAAAAAAAAAAAGACTAGTTTTCCTGGTCTGATAGAACCTGGTGAGACCCCTGAGACTATGGTCCCTAGCCACCCTTAAGGTCTGGAATTGAACTCACTCCTGTGGCTTCCAGCCAATCAATAGACAGTCATATGGGGTGCACATCTACATTAGGTAGATACACTACTTGGAGCAATCAATCATGGTAGAACAGAAGGGCAGTGTTGGCACAGGGAGACAGCTCAGGGGGCATGGGAGGGAAGGACACAGGGAAGAGGCAATTATGGGGAGGTAGTGGGAAGAGACCTGTTACATTGTGGAGAATTGCAGTCAATGTCATGAAACAAAATGTGTATGAACTGCTATATGGCAAATGAATTTGCTCTGTAAACTTTCACCCAAATCATAATAAAAGTTAAAAAACAAAACTACTGACTAGTAGAAGAAATTAAAAAATATGAAATTTAAAAAGTCCTTGAATCAAACAAGAATGAAAACAAAGCATAACCAAATCTTTGGAACCAGTACTCAGAAGACAATTTATAGCAATCAACACACACATTAAAAAAAAAAAGAAGAAGAACCAAAATATACCTTAGCTCAAAATCTCCAACAATTAGGAAAAGAGCAGCAAAAAAGGCCTATGGTCACCAGAAGAAGGGAAATAAAAAAGATTCAAGTAGAAATAAATGAAAAAGAAAAACAGTAGGGGGAATCAACAAAACTGGAAGTTGGTTCTTTGAAAAGATTAATAAAATTGACAAAGAAATTGATAAATTTAACAAAGAAAAAGAAAATGCAAATAACACAAATAAGAAATGAAATAGGTGATGCCACAACAGAATATACTGAAATAAAAAGAATAATAAGAGGATACTGTGAAGAACTATATGTTGTTGTTGTTGTTTGCCATCGAGTACTCTAACAAATTTGCTACCTAGAAGAAATGGAAAATTTTGGAAAAAAATGGAAACACACTATCCAAAATAACACAATCTGAGGTAGAAAATTTGAACAGACTTATCACAAAAGAAAAAATTAAACAGGTCATTAAAAACTCCCAATAACAGCAACAACGAAGTCCAGGACCAGACTGCTTTACTAGCAAATTCTATAAAACATTCAGAGAAGAGCTGACACTAGTTCTACTCAAACTATTCCAAAACACAGAAAAGCATGGAATACTCCTGAATTTATTCTATAAAGCAAGAATGACCCTGATACCAGAACCAGGCAGAGACATCACTTAAAAAAGAAAATTACAGACCAATATCCCGGATGTATTTGATACAAAAATTCTCAACAAAATCCTAGGCAATAGAATCCAACGACGTATGAAAAATTAACACATCATGACCAAGTGGGATTCATACTGGCTATGCAAGGATGGTTCATGTTTAGAAAAACAATAAGGGTATCCACCACATAAATAAAACAAAGGGGAAAAAAAACATGTGATCATGTCAATTGATGCAGAAAAGGCATCTGACAAAATCCACCAATGACTCTTCAGAAAGAACAAAGTAGGCGACTTCACATTCCCTGATTTCAAAACCTATGATACAGCCATGGCAGTAAAAATAGCCTGGTATTAATGCATGATGGACACATAGACCCATGGAACATAATTGAGAGCCCAGAAGTAAATCCATCCACTTATGGGCAGCAGATCTTTGACAAAAGTTCAAAACTCATTCAATGGGGAAAAGATAGTCTCTTTAACAAACGATGCTGGCAAAACTGGATATCTATTTGCAGAAAAATGAAACAGGACCCATATCTTTCACCATATACACAAACTAACTCAAGATGGATGGAAGATCTGAAGGTAAAGAATAAAATTATAAAGATCATCAAAGAAAAAATAGGGGCAAATTTGGGGGCTATAATAAATGCCATAAATATACTATCAAAAATAACTAAAAATGACAAACAACAGAAAACAAATTAGATGACTGGGACCTCCTAAAAATTAAACATTTATGCTCATCAACTGACTTCATCAAGAGTTAAAAGAGAAGCTACAAACAATCCAGTTAAAAAATGGGCAGAAGACATGAACAGAAAGAAGACACTCATGCAGCTAACAAACATTAGAAGAAATGCTCACCAAAGGATAGATGAAAATCAAAACAACAATGAGATATCTCAGTCTAACATTAGTAGCAAAGTTCAACAAAACAGAAAACAATGAATGCTGGCAAGGGTGTGGAAAGACTGAAACACTAATGATGAGACTGTGAAATGGTGCAAACGCTGTGGAAAATGGTATGGTGCTTCCTTAAAAAGCTGGAAATAGAAAGACCATATGATCCAGCAATTCCACTACTAGGTATACATCCTAGAGAAATAAGAGCCATGACACAGATAGGTACACACCCAAGTTCTTCACAGCACTATTCACAATACCAAAAATATGAAACAATCTAAGTGCCCATGAGAGGATGAATGGATAAACAAACTATGGTACATACACATGAAGGAATACTATGCTCTGTTAAAGAATAGTGATGAATCTGCAAACACCTCATAACACTGATGAACCTAGAGGACGTTATACTGAGTGAAATTAGTCAATCACAAAAGCATAAAGATTTTGTGAGGACACTACTATAAAAAGTTCAGAAAAGGTTTACACACAGAAAAAGTCTTTAAATGTTACCAGAGGTGGGAAAGGAAGGGAGGGTAAATCACTAATTAGAGGGTAGAGATATTAACTTGGGTTAAGGGAAAGGTAATATACAATAAAGCGGAGATCAGCACAAAATACTCAAGGCAAAGGAAGACACTGAGTGGAGCTCAAGAGTTAGAGGCAACAAAAGTAAATGCTATTACATACACAATCCTGCAACAACATTAAAAACAATAATCTACCAGTAGAGACATAGACACTCAAGCTGAACAAAGGTAGGAATGATACTGCACCCAAGAATAGATACAGGCTTGACAAAGGTTTTTCTATATAAGTATTTATATGGGCTGCAAATATATCCAGAAATATAGTACAGCATACAGGGGCCAGAGGTATGAACACTCCTTACCCATGACCAAACATCTTGAGGGAATGAGTTACTGGGCCTGGGGGCTCAGGATCATAGCATCAGGGGACACTAATGTCAATTGGCATAACACAGTCTACAAAGATGATGCTTTACATAATACTTTGATGAGTAGTGACTAGTTCTTAAAAGCTTGCGAATGGTCATCCAAGCTGCAAAATTAGTCTCTCCTCATCCAGAGCAAAGAAGAGTGAAAAAAAAAAAAAAAAAGAGGCAAGAAAACAATTAGTCTACAGGACCAATAGACCACATGGATCCCAGCTTCCATGACCCTGACACCAGAAGAACTAGACGGCACCTGGCTACCATTGCTGATTATTCTGAAAGGGATCACAATAAGAGGTCCTGGATAGAGTGGGAGAAAAATGTGAAACACAATACAAAATCATGAAAAAATACCAGGCTCACTAATCTGATAGAGATGGGTGGAATCCCTGAGCCTATGGCCCTTAGACCCCCTTCAAGCCTGGAACTGAACTCACATCCATGACTCAATTTTCAGCCGAACAATAAATAGGTCTATAAGGTGAACAATCAACACCAGGGAGTTATGCACTCACTAAACAATCAACCGTATGATATCAAAAAGGCAGCCCTTTCTCAGGGATAAAGCTCAGAAGCCAGGAAGGGATAGGAAAGAAGGACAAAAAGACAGAGTAAACACAGGAAGAAAGTAGGAAGAATGCTCTTACAGTGTGGCAATTGCAGTCAATGTCACAAAACAAATTGTATATGAATTGTGAATGGAAAACTAATTTGCTCTGTAAACTTTCACCCAAACTACAATTAAAAAAAAAAAAAAGATAATGAATAAAAGGATAGTAAAATATGCACCAGGCATATTAATTCTTTTTCTTTAAAAATACATAAATATATAAAAATATATGCTTATATATAAGTAGATTGGGTAATCTACTTCCATA
>NW_006921706.1:9492980-9514281 GCF_000298275.1 Orycteropus afer afer
AAGTAGATTGCCCCATCTTCCTTCTGAGGAGTGGCTGGTGGGTTTGAACCACCAGCCTTCTGGTTAGCAGTCAAGTGCCTTAGGCACTACACCACCAGAGCTCCTTCAGTAGTGATAACACCTCAGAAACCCAAGGAGGGGTCACTATGAGTCGGATTCGACTCCATGGCAGTGAGTTTGTTGGGTTTGTTTTTGTTTTGGTTTATGTATGTATGTATGTATGTATGTATGTATGTATGTATACCTCATGTTCCGTGATGGTTCTATGCAGCAGACCTGGGTTTGATTCCTAACAAATGCACTTCATACACAGCCACCACCTGTCCGTCAGTGGAGGCTTGTGTGTTACCATGATGCTGAACAAGTTTCAGCAGAGCTTCCAGACTAGGACAGACCAGGAAGAAAAGCCTGGCCATCTATTTCCACAAATTAGTCAATGAAAACACTATAGATAAAAACAGTCCAATCTGAAACTGATCATTGGGATGTCACCGAACCAAGGTAATGTCTGGTTTCATTGTGCTTGAGGTCACCATGAATCAGAGGCCAACTCCACAACAGCTAACAACAAACATGTTTTAAAAGGTACCTTGAGTCACTGTTTTTAGATTGAATAAATGTGGTAAAGATTCAAATTAGATGGTTACCCTCTGAAATCTCAGGTAAGTCTATTTCATTTTTTTGTTGTTGTTATTTCTTTTCATTTTGGTTGTTGACAACAGAAAGGTAATATGGTTAAAAGGAGCAGAGATGAAAATAGAACATTATGTTTGCAGTTATGTGACAAAAAAAAAAAAAGGAAAAGAAGAGAAACTATTTTCACTAAAAGAAACTAAGTAATTAAAGCATATCTCACTAAAGGAAAAAGTCAAGAGTTCACTACTACCTTAACATCTGCCGAGCCCTCATCCTGCCAAAATAAGATTTGTCAGTCAGGGTGCATAAGAGTTCAGGAGATCATTCTAGGAAGAAATGCCAAAATTGATGCTTATGAGGATGGTATTCAACATATCTAACAACCATATCAGTGCATGACCAATCAGAAGGCTGCTTGTGCTTAGGCTATATCCGTGCAGTCTAATATCCAGACTAACGCTTCTCAACCTTTTCTTTTATTTTCTAGATAGGTTTTGTTTGTTTGCTGGTTTTACTCTAGAGAAATGCCTTGCAGAGAATAACAACTCAATAATATTTGTTGAATGAATGAGTGAATGAATTAAATAGTTAAGGTGAAAAAAGCAGAGAACAAAACCTGAAAGTAGTGGCTTAAAAACAGCAATTATTACATCCCATGTAAGCCGAGAATAACCCAGCAGGAGATGAAAAGGCAGAAATGAAGTACACTGGTAAGAAAAGGGGTGCAATGCGAGGTGCAAGGGTTTTGGAGTCTGAAATGCGTAACTTCAAAAATCATCTCTGCTGGTGACTGGGTTTGTCGTCTTAGCCAAATTACAGGTCTTTTCTTATTTTCCTGACTATTTTTAATACTTTTGTCTTTGATTTTTTCCATTTCTGCTATGACGTCTGTAGTTTCTATCCTCCTTGGGACACTATTTTCTGACTATGAAGATTCCTACCTTCCAGCAATGCTGGAAATTCTCAGCTGTCACCTTTTATTTTTATGTCCTTAAATTTTATTTAGTTTGTTTTTGTTGAGAATACACACAGCAAAACAGACACCAATTCAACAGTTTCTGCATGTACAATTAGCGACATTGAGTACATTCTTTGGGTTGCACGACCTTTCTCACCTTCTTTTCTGAGTTATTCCTCCCTCATTATCATAAATTCACAGCCCCCTAAGGTTCCCATCTAATCTTTTGAATTGTTATTGTCAATTTAATCCATATAGATCATTCTTTAGAGAGTATAATGCTCAAGGCAGACCATTATTACTAGTTAAGCTAAACTCAGCCATATAGAACTTTCTCTTTTATCCTTCTTGTCTCTTAATCGCTCTTTTTTATTTTCTGTCTTTATCTTTCTTGAGATCCAACTTTCATTTCAATAATTCTCTGTACAGTTGTAGCTAATCTGATGATCGACTTTTTCCATTGAGACGTTAATTTCACTAATCATTCCAGGAGCTCTATTTGCTGTTTTACATTTGAATTTTTCATGATGTCTTTTTATTTCCCTGTATTTTTACTCATTTCATGGTAAGTAAGGGTTTACCTGTAGGAATCTCTTCTGGCCTAGGATGAAGAAGTTTCTCTCCAAAGAGGTTTTATGTTTGTTTCTGACAGATGATTTGGACATATTTCCACTCTAAAACCCCTTTTTACCTAACTTTCTTAGCTGGAATTTCCAAGTTTATTTGGGTAGCATAAATTTGAATCCCAAACTCTGGGAAGAAATGCCCCAGGATTATGAATTTTCAGGAAAGGTTTTTTGTTTTGTTTGTTTTTATCCCTCCACCTGGTGATAAGGCCAAGAAAGACAAGTTTACTGGTTTTCTATCTATGCTGAAGGGTGGAATTCTTTTTTACTTTCTTTCTAGATTTCACTTTTAACAAAGGTGTAGGTCCCTATTTTTATCAAAAAATTCCTCTTCCTTCCTCTGTGAGATCAAGGCCTTATCTCCTGGTCTTGAACGACTGTCAAACCTCTAGCACCTTCCTTATAGAGTCAATAGAAAATCCCCTAAACAGTAGCAGTACCAGCTCAGGAGTTTCTACCCTGATTTCGTTTCCCGATTTGTACTTGCCTCCTGAGAATTTCCTTTACTTTTTTGAGAGCTCAACCATGCAGTTCCATGTGTCCTGTAGAGGGGAAATTCTCCAACTATCTATTCCTCCTTTTGAAAAAATGGAAACCTAGTACCCACCAGCCACTCCTCGGAAAGAAGATTAGGCAATCTACTTCTATAGATATACCGCCTCAGAAACCCAGCTGTGAGCTGGAATAGACTCAGTGGCAGTGAATTTAGTTAGAGTATTAGATCAAACCATACGACTTGCTGATATGTGACCATTTTTTACCTTAAGAAGAGCAATTTCATATTTCAACTTAAGTATTTTTTAACTTTCAGGGTTGATCTGAAGATTAAATAAGATAACGTATATGAAGTTCTTAGCAGCATTTGGCATGTAGTAAACAGTAAATGGTAGCTTAGAAATATAAGCATGTGTGTCAATAAACATATGGAATATTATGGGAAGACTATATACCATAAATACACAAACAGGTAATAGAATTTGCCTCCAAGGCAAATAACTGAGTTGCTGGAAATAGGGAGACAACCCCCACCCAAAGGCAGGAAGAAGGAAAAGGCAAGACCTAGGGGTAGCAGGATCCAGTTAAGGGGAGGGTGGTAAGGTTTCGAACAGCTAAGGGAGACAAACTTGTCTGTCAGTTTGTCGTACTGTGGTGGCTTGAATGTTGCTGTGAGGCTGGAGGCCGTGCCACTTGTGTTTAAATGCCAGCAGGGTTGCACATGGTGCACAGGTTTCAACAAAGATTACAGACTGAGACAAACTCAGAAGAAGGAAGAGGTCATCCACTTCCCAAAGAACTGGCCAGGAAAAATCTTATGAATAGCAAAGAAACACTGTCTGATATATTACTGGACAACTTTATGAATAGCCTTGAAACATTGTCTGATACAGTGCTGGAAGATGAGCCGCTTAGGTCAGAAGGTGCTCAAAATATGACTGGGGAAGAGTTGCCTCCTTAGAATAGAATGATATGGATAAAGTAAAGCTTTCGGGACCTCCATTTGCTGATGTGGCATGACTAAAACTGAGGAGAAATAGCTGGAAACTTCCATTAATAATTGAAACATGCAATGTACGAAGTATGACTTTAGGAAAATTGGAAGTTGTCAAAAATGAAATGGAATGCATAAAGATTGATAGGCATTAGTGAGCTGAAATGAACCGATTTGGGCCATTTTGAATCAGACAGCCACATGATCTATTGTGCTGGGAATGATAAATTGAACAGGAACAATGTGGCATTCTTCATCACAAAGGATGTTTCAAGATCTATCCTGAAGTACAATGCTGTCAGTGATAGGATAATATCCATATGCCTACAAGGAAGACCCGTTAATATGACTATTATTCAAATTTATGCACCAACCACCAAAGACAAAGATGAAGAAATTGAAGATTTTTATCAACTTCTGCAGTATGAAATTGACCCAACATGCAATCAAGATGTGTTAATTATCATTGCTGACTGGAATGCAAAAGTTGGAAACAAAGAAGAATCATTGGTAGTTGCAAAATTTGGCCTTGGTGACAGAAATAACTCTGGAGATCACACGATAGAATTTTGCAAGACCAACAACTTATTAATTGCGAATATCCTTTTTCAACAACACAAATGGTGGCTATATATGTGGACTTCACCAGATGGAGTACACATGAATCATATTGACTGCATCTGTGACAAGAGGTGATAGAGAAGCTCACTGTCTTCAGCCAAAACAAGGCCAGGAGCTGATTGTGGAACAGACCACCAACTGCTCATATGTAAGTTCAACTTGAAGTTGAAGATAATTAAAACAAGTCCATGAGAGCCAAAATATGACCTTGAATATGTCCTCCTGAATTTAGAGACCATCTAAAATATAGATTTTATGCATTGAACACCAGTGACTAAAAACCAGAAGAATTGTGGGATGATATCAAGGATATCATCCGTGAGGAAAGCAAAAGGTCATTAAAAAGACAGGAAAGGAAGAAAAGACCAAAATGGATGTCAGGAGAGACTCCGAAACTTGCCCTTGAATGGAAAGTAGCTAAAGCAAATGGAATAAATGACAAGGTAGAAGAGCTGAGCAGAAGATTTCAAAGAGCAGCTCAAAAACACTAAGACAATTATGATAATGAAATGTGCAAAGACCTGGAGTTAGAAAACCAAAAGGGAAGAACACACTCAGCATTTCTCAAGCTAAAAGAACTGAAGAAAAAAAAATCAAGCCTTGAGTTGCAACATTGGAAGATTTTATGGGAAACATATTTAATGATGTAGGAAACATCAAAAGAAGATGGAGGAAATACACAAAGTTACTGTACCAAAAAGAATTGGTCGATGTTCATCCATTTCAGAAGGTGGCATATGATCAAGAACCAATGGTATTGAAGGAAGAAGTTGAAGCTACATTGAATGAAGTGGTGAAAAACAAGGCTCCAGGAATTGACAGAATACCCAGTAAGATGTTTTGACAAATGGATGTCATGCTGGAGGCACTCACATGGCTATGCCAAGAGATTGGGAAGACAACTACCTGGCCAACTGACTGGAAGAGATCCATATTTGTACACATTCCAAAGAAAGGTGATCCCACAGAATGTGGAAATTATCAAATAATATCATTAATATTGCACACAAGTAAAATCTTACTGCAGATAATTCAAACACGGTTGCAGCAGTATATTGACAGAGAACTTCCAGAAATGCAAGCTGGATTCAGAAGAGGACATGGAATGAGGGATATCATTGCTGATATCAGATTGATCTTGGCTCAAAGCAAAGAATACCAGAAAGATATTTACTTGTGTTTTATTGACTATGCAAAATCATTCGATTGTGTGGATCATAACAAATTATGGGTAACATTGAGAAGAATGGGAATTCCAGAAGACTTAATTGTACTCATGAGGAACCTGTACATAGAATAGGAGGCTGTCATTCAAACAGAACAAGGGGACACTGCATGGTTTAAAATCAAGGACGGAGTGTGTCAGGGTTGTATCCTTTCACCATACTTATTCAACTTGTGTGCTGAGCAAATAATCCCAGAAGCATCAGCATTGTGAAGAACATGGCATCAGGACTGGAAGAAGAATCATTAACAACATGCGATACATTGAAGACACAAACTTTGCTTGCTGAAAGTGAGGATGACTTGAAGCATTTACTGATGAAGATTGAAGACTACAGTCTGCGTATGGATTACATCTTAATATAAAGAAAACAAAAATCCTCACAACTGGACCTATCAGCAGCATCATGATAGATGGAGAAAAGATTGAAGTTGTCAAAGAACTGCTTGGTTCTGCAATTGACGCCAATGGAAACACCAGTCAGGACAACAGATGACATATAGCTGGGTAAATAGGCTGCAAAGGACCTCTTTCAAGTGCTGAAGTGCTTGGCAAGGTGGAGGGTTGACGAAAGAGGGGAAGGCCCTCAACAAGATGGATTGACACAGTGGCTCCAGTGATGGGCTCAAGTATAGCAAGGATCATGGAGCTGGCATGGGACCCAGCAGTGTTTCATTCTGCTGTGCATAGGGTTGCTATGAGTCAGACATGACTCGACAGCACCTAACAGCAACATAACACCAGGGAGGGGAGGAGACTTAGTCTTTCCTGTAAATGCATTTTTAACTTTTGAATTTTGTACCATGAATATGTATTTTCTATTTTAAAAATAATTTTAAAATTGAAAAACTATAAACCCATCAAACTGTTAAAGTAGTTACTGATAAGGAAAAGCATGGGGTTGGGAATAGGGAAAAGGTAAAATACTCACTTTTTAATTTATCTATTCCTGTATTGTCTGAAGTTTTCATAATAAATTTATTCATATATTGCATTTATAATTCTATACATTTAAAATATAATATATAAAGGAGCTCTAGTGGCGTAATGGATCAGGCATTTGGCTGCTAACCAGAAGATCGGGGTTCAAATCCACCAACCACTCTGCAGAAGGAAGATGGGGCAATCTACTTCTATAAAGATTTCCAGTCTTAGAAACCCAGTGGGGGTTGCTATGAGTCAGAATTGACTTGATGGCAGTGCGTTTGGTTTTGGTTTTATATTATATGTATAAAGGTAAGAAATCACTTGACATATACCCACATGGGTATGAGAACAATTTATATTTTATTTTTACCTGTTTACATAAAGTGAGTCAAGGTCACAATTATCTTAAAGATAATTAGTGACCACTCAGTGTGATTTTTTTGATACAATGAGCAAATTTTTTTTGATGATACAATGAGCAAATTGTTTTAAAAATCCAATAAACAAGGCAACTTTAAAAGTTACATTTCAAGGATAGTGGAGATATTTTATAGTTATAAATTACATTTGTGCTTTGAATGCTTTAGCTAAGATATTCAGCCTCAGAGAAAGAAAAAATAATTATTGAGACGTGGTAGAAAAATGAGACTATTTTGTTGTTTTTGTATCTCATAAGATAAAGCAGCAACTTCTTTTTGAAATAGCTTCACACCATGATTCTTCTGTATGGTACTGAAGACATTTACAATAAAGAAGCTAACGGGTTTTTAAATTACACCCTAGTTGGGATATTTCCCCAAGAAATATGAGGCTATTAAAAGGAATTATGACACCTACCTAAGTATCCGACACCCTACTAGGGGTCATCCTATATAGCAGGGAGGAGAGTCCTCTGTATTATTTGTGCATTATTGGAATTTGCCTTAAATATATTGTACCTGAGGTGTTAAAGGTGATGTGGGATTCTGTTTTTGTTTGTTTTGGTTTTGTCCATTTGTCTATTTGGTTCATATTAAGACTTCTTAACCTCACTCAAACTCACTGCTGTGGAGTCATATCTGACTCATAGCAACCTCTCCTTGGGTTTCTGAGGCAGTGTTACTGAGGAAGTAGATTGCCCAACTTTCCTTCCAAGGAGTGGCTGGTGGGTTTAAATCACCAGCCCTCTGGCTAGCAGTCAAATGCCTTAGGCTACATCACTACAGCACTACAGCACCAGACCTCAGCATTCTTAATATTTAGGGCTGGATAATTATTTGTTGTGAGGCTGTCCTGTTCATTGCAAGACATTCAGCAGCATCCCTGGTCCCTACCCAGTAGATACTAGGAGCACCCATCAGTGTGATAACCAAAAATGTCTCTAGTTGCGATAAAGGTGATTTCAATTCATGACCACCCCATGTGTATCAGAGTAGACTGTGTTCCACAGGGTTTTCAATGGCTGATTTTTCAGAAGTAGATCAACAGGCCTTTTTTCTAAGGTACCTCTGAGTGGACTTGAGCATCCAACCTTTCAGTTAGCAGCTTAACACACCGTTTGTACCGCTCAGGGACTCCTGAAATGTATCTCCACATATTGCTAAATGTCTCCTGAGGACATTAATCATCATATTGCTAAATGTCTCCTGAGGACATAAATCGTCATTGATTGAGAACTACTCGTGCTACATCTTGCTGAATTCTGTGGTCTGAGCTGCGTTGGTGAGGGAAGCGTCCAGGTTGGGGAGAGGTGCTTCTGGTATTCTTTCGTGGCTTTATCATGCAGAGGAAATTCTTTCTTTCGGAAGGAGTATCATAGTTCAGCATTGCTCTGGCTATAAATAAGCTGAAGGAAACCATGGCTATATCCCAAAGGTACTCAAAAGAGATGCCACTGTCCTCCCACTAAAGAGTGTAAAATGTTACCTTGGAAGATGTTCCTTCTGTTATTCAGGGAGACAAAGTTCGTCTGCAAGTGAGACCTAAACATTCTTTTGGGTACAAGCCCTATAAACTGGAAAGCACTGAAAAGGACTATAGGAAATTCTATACTATATTCCACATCTTGGCTCATTAAAAAAGAATCACATTAACTGTAGATACTGAGGTAAATATATACTTCTGCAAACAACCCAATTTAGAGAGGTTTGGTTGCTCTCTTAACTCAACTGGTATACATTGGACAATGTAAAAGTTCTGGATTGAAGATTTCTATTTAAAACCTCATCACCAACTCATAGCACATTCACTTCCAAATTACTTAAAATTTTGCACTTAAGAATATTAATGTATTCTTATATTAGCTACTAACTGTGTAAAAGTCTATTTTAGCTTGGAAAGATAGGGCATTTTTTTTTATTTCTTTTCTTTTTTTTAACTAAGTAGATTAGATGTTCATATAAAGGAATCTACTAGTTTTCCTCCCTTTCTTTAACTTCTTTAAGTACTCAAAAATTTTGTTCAAAATTGAGATATTTTTAATGGTTTGAAACTTTCCCTAGGCATAAGAAATACACTATATTTTATAAAATACATGTCAAAAATCTACATTAAGAAGTGAATAATCTTAGTCAACTGGATAGACACTTTTACTATTATAATTTCACTGAATTACTATTATAAATTCACTATTATAATTTCATGCCTGAATAGACATACTTTTTCTAAATTAAAATGCTTTAAAATTATTCAGGGTTATTTTGAAAGTATATATAACTACATGAAAATAATAATTTTGGGAAAGTTAATTTACATTGAGATAAATTTGTATAAAAGCACTTTAACTTATTCAAAAATCTCCACAGCAGATTCATGGTTCAATATTTTTAAGTTTATCACTACATGAATATGCAAAATGACTTAAAGACTTAGATAGCCAATTGAGGATAAAATGATTTCATTTTTCCAGTTAATTCCAGAAATTATTTTAGCCTTTTCCATCTAGAAATGCATTAATCAATTTGCTTCTGTCTGACACTTCCAGTATGATTCTGAAAAGCAATCCTGTGTGACTTTGACTTGCACAAATGATTTGTTTCTCTTTCATTTGTAAAACATTAGCCTCAAAATTCTTTTTCAAGGTCAACAATTGTGATATCAGATTTCACTCACATGAGCTGAACACATATATAAGTTACAAGGATCTTGAGTTTCTGAGAGGAATACATATGTGTCCTTCGTTTTGACCTGATACTTTTCCCTGCTTCTTTCCCTGCAGCAATAAAAAGTGTGCTCACTTCTCTCACATTATAATCTGTAACCAAGAGGCATAGGAAAAAAAAGGGTTCTAAGGATCATGCACTTATTCTAAGAGTTAAGTATCCCTTACTTTAACACAAGAGGCAAAAATGAGAATGCAAATAAACTGATGTGCAGAAACTAAACATAGCTGCATGCAGAGTCTTTATATATTCTTATTTTGCCTTTTCCATCACGACAAAAGATGGTGATTAGATAAAGCTAGTTGTACAAAAAGAGATAACCCCAAATACCTTTTACTCTAGAAAAGGCCTAGAAGGGTTCCTCAAAACTGATAACACAGGCAAGTTGTAGATGATGATGACTTGCGTATACCTGGAGGGACCACTGTCTATATCCCAAAAGTGATAGTCAAGAGCTTTCTGCTGTCATCTTCCTTCCACTAATCAAGCGTTATAACGTTTCTGAGATTAAGCAGAAATGATTATATCCCAGCTTAATTTTTAAAGTTTGAGTTCCAAGATCGTCCCATTAAGATTTGCTTTCAGGATAAGTCAGATTTCATGATTACATAATGAACTTCAGTTTACCATTAGTTCTGCTATTAAATAAAAGTCCTCATTATCTCAAAAGCTAATATCTGTTATGACCTCCAGAGAAGTCTATTCAAATAAACTTTAAGGCCCTTAAAGCACAGACAAGTTTTACTTCTATTCACATTAGTGCCCTTAGCACAGAGATAGAGGTGAATGTTCCCATTCCATATTTTCTATGACATGTGTTAAAAATATAACCATGTGTTAACCCAAAAGAATAACATAATATTTGGTTGCTTTATGATTTAATAAACAAGTTGCAAATTGGAGAAACATTCCCTCATGCTGGAGGAAGGCACTTCTAGAGAATGGAGAATTCGCAGACTTAATTTTAAGTTTTGCTTAGAGAACACAGGTTTCCATGGTGATGAAGTACTTAATGGCTACTGAGTTAACATTGAAAAGGTATCTTCATATAAAATTCGCCCCTCCATCCACCTGCAGTTCCAAAACTTCTAGAAATTCAGATAAAAGAAGTCAGAGCCTTTCTCATTTTATCACAGGTTAATGGTTTTGTTATAGTCTGCTCCTTGGAACTGGAAGAAAAGTCAATTTACCACTTTGGGTGTGAGAGAGGGTTAAAAAAAAAAAAAAAACACTGGTGCATTAATTTACGGTCAGAAATTTTTAAGGTCGTGGATAAGAAAAGCCCTGTTGAAATATAAGTGAAATATCTATTTTAATATAAATTTGATTTCACACATGTAAATCATGTAGGTGGAGGAAAAGAAGTAGAAAAACTTTCTCATATTAGTCAAATGTAAACAAGCAGATTCAAGGAACAGAAAATGTTTTGGTTTCAGGTAAAATTAAAATTATTTTTTCTTCTTTTTAAGAGTAGAAAATTATAATCTGAAGACATGTAAGAAATTACTTGATAAAAAGGAATGTATTATCTTTATGGTAAGTATACAGCATTGCCAGAGCAGTGCCCATTTCTAACAAGTGTGCAAGAATCCTGTAGACAGATCTATCCTGACTAAAAGTGTAGGCAAATAGTAAATCTAATAACTAAACTACAACTCTTAGCTGCACTAGACAACTTTTAAAAGCTGCATGCTAACTCATTATACAAAACATGGCATATGTTAGACACAGATTTCAGGGCCAATTTCTTAGTGGGGTAGGAAAAAACTTGGAACCCTCTTTTGTAGAGGGAAAACACAAACATCTTAGCTATACCCTTCCTCCCATCCCACTCTCAGGTAAGTGAGAGTGGAGGTGGAAAAAAGAAGGGGCTTGCTTTCACACAGGCAGGGAATCAAGCTTGCCAGGTCAAACAGGCCCCTGACTCAATGCCCTTGAAACTCAAGCCTACGTGCAGACCACCACATGATTCTGGCTCTTGGCATCAGAAAACTGATTACTTGACAAGCCAGGTGCTTGGGCAAGATAAAGAGGACACAAATTAGTGCCTAAGGCATTAGACTGCTAACAAGAAGGCTGGCAGTTCAAACCCACCAGCCAGCCACTCCTCGGAAGGAAGGTTGGGTAATCTACTTCCGTAGTGATACTGCCTCAGAAACCCAAGGAGGGGTCACTATGGGTCGGTTTCGAATCAAAGGCACATAACAACAACAACAATAATTTTGACTAGCTATAAAATTGTGATAAACCTCCGGATTGTTTTTTTTTTAAGTCTCTCATTAGGCACCCAACAGGTGCACAGCAGGTCAATGTGATCGACAAAGTGACCTTCCACCAGAGGCAAGCGAGAACAAGAATCTCTCACTGGGGCTCGAACTGGGGTCCAGAAACATCACACATGTGTAACCTGAACCTCGGAACCCCACCCTTTTCATGAATAAAGATGGTACCTCTTTCCTGCTGAAGATTCTTTATAAATCTTAGGAATTCCTTTGTTCAGGGAGAGACCATAGGGTAACATAGGCGAGAGCCCCTCTCTGTCTCTCCCTCACGAGCCCCTCCTCTCTCCTCTCTCTTTAATAAACTTTGTTTGTATGGACATTTTGCCCCTCCTGTTCAATCCTTCATCAGTAGAAGGCCAGGACTCCTGCTCAGGTCTCAAGCATCCCAATACCAGTGTCTTGGTTTTTCCCATCCTGAAAGACCATGGATTTCACCATTCTGAACTAGTCAGAAGTGAGATCATTAATCACATGATGATTCACTTCAAAGATCACAAAATAACTTACCAAAGTTTTCAGGTAGAAATAATTTTGTCGTTTGTATAGCTAAAAAATGCTACCACCAGTGCAATTGCATTTTCCAGCTGCCAAATACTGAAATTTGGTAGGGAAGTTTGGCCTAAGTAAAAGAATCTAGAGGATTAATTTTCTCCAAAGGAAAAAAAAAACTTACAAGGTCAGCATAGTAAAACCAGAGATATGTTTTTGCATCTCTCTGTGTCCTTGTTGTCTTTGTCAGAAGGCCCAAAACATGACTGCAAGAACTGCATCTAGTTTCCTGGAAGGTCAAGATTGGTAAAGTGCCTGGAAGCACAGGGGATAGGGACATACAAACAACAAAAAGTAGATCTCTCTGTCTCTCATTTGCTATTTTCAACATGAGTCCCTCTCTCCTTCTTCCCAAGTGTCAGAATCATTTTAAGATGGATGCTCTAAGCATTTCTATTTTACAGTTAGTGTTGTGTGAATTTTCCAAGGAGGTTAAAACTTCTTCCTGAGCAGGTAGCAAAGTCCAAAAAACTTCCCCGGAGACGTAGTCAGAGACATGAACATTTATTCAGAAGAGAAACAAAAAGAATAGGGAGAGAAAAGGTTAAAAAGATAAAGGAAGCAGGCTTACAAACTAGCAATTCAGCATCCAGTGGTGGCAGGCCTGAAAGGATCCAAGAGGACCGCTAATCCCCTTCCACTTTGCAGGGATACTTATACCTGAGTTTGTGGAACTGGGGATGGGGGCTATGTGACTGCCTTCAGACTTGGTGGCTCAAGGTCCCAATCAGAAAGGGGCCCTAGGCAGTGCCCTACACCACCACATGTGTATACTCTGGTAAGATACTGCCATTAGCAAGCCTTATGGCTTAAAACTATTCTAAGGATGGGTTAATACATTACAGGGAAGGTGGTTAATATCTGACAGGGGGGAGCAGGTGAATATGTGACAAGGGGAGATAGGAGAAATGGCTTGTGATTCTTATAAGCATGGCTAAACAAGATGGAATCTGGGAGCAATTTTGGGGGGTTGCAGTTACTGACCATATAGTTAGAAATTAGAAGTAAATGGGAACACAGATTATTATGTGTTTAACACAGGTTCTTTCCCTTTTCACATAATGACTACTTTTGAATAAATAGAAATTTTCAATCTAGGTAAGAAAAATGGTCAAATGATTCTGAATCCAACAGGAGATGGTACCCAGAGCATCACTTTCTACAGTACAATAGTAGGAATTTGGGTAGACCACAACATAGCTTGCTTCTGCATCTGTACATGGGCATTATACTTCCTTTGTAAGTATTTGGTTTTGCAGCAATATTTAATTTTTTCCATTGTATCAATGCTTAATTATATGTGCCCTTAGGATATGACCCATTGTCTCTGTAAGTTCATTGTAAATTATGTTGACATTTTAATAAGATGCTTTACAATGCCTGGGAAAGCCACATAGCCCAGAGTTGGAGTTAATCTGTCAAAATTGGATTTCAAGCACATGCCTCAGGCTTTTTCAACATAACCAGAATCACATTCTCTTCAGAAGAACAACTCAACTCAAAACTGCAGGGGGGCTTAGTATACTCTCAAGTTTATTGAATTGTAAAGACATTTTCATTCATCCTTACCAGTCTTTGTATAGGTACATTTCTTAGGTAAGTAGATGAATAATTTTTAACCTTTCCTCATAATATAATTGTTCTGAATATGCACAAACTTTAAGAATGAATAATGAGAAAAGCATAAACATGAAATTTTATCTAGTTTCTGAGAAACAAATAGTGTTCATACCATAGTATTATGGCAATTTTTATTTTTCTTCTGAAACATAATGTAGAGCATAAAATTATTCACAAAATAAACTTAGGCTGTCATTTATCACTACTACCAGACATTTAAAATATTTCTCTCATTTGTAGAATGTATCCATGGGGAGGAAAAATTATATATTCCGTTGTAACATTCAACATCATTATTTTTTTTCCTCCTGCCAAAAAAATGAAAACAGGGTTTACTTTTCACTGAAGCAAACACATAACAATCTTACTCTATCAAAAGCCAAACTTGAGAATTATCAATCAGACAGAAGATTGATAATTTGTTTAAAACATCCTTTAGTTTGTGGGAGTGAGGTGACTAGGTAATATTAAAGCTTCTATCCATTTGTGATATGTTGTTGTTGTTATGTGCCGTCGAGTCAAACCCGACTCATAGCGACCCCTTCTTGGGTTTCCGAGGCAGTATCACTACGGAAGTAGGATTGCCCAACCTTCCTTCCGAGGAGCGGCTGGTGGGTTTGAACCGCCAGCCGTGTGATATACAATTTCTTAAAAATTAGTATAAAGCTAAAGAAGACGTATACATGTTGAGTGTGCTATCAAAGGATGGACACCAAAGAAAAAGAAGTAACTTTGAAGGAGAAAGGGAAGCTAGCAAAGAAACCCAAATAGAAATTATTAGAATCTTCGAGCCAGATGTAGGAGGGTTGGATTTTCTCTTTTCCTTGGGGCGTAGCAGCTTTGTTGTCTGAAAATTCAGCCTCGTTTGGTTGGCTTATGGGGGACAGTCTTTTGATGAAGCGAGGTCATGGGAGAGGGCCTGTTTGTCACACTGCTGCTCTTTCTATCTATTTGCTTACTAACTCAGCTGGTGGTGAAGGTTTTGTGGTCTGTAGCTACAGCAGAAGAGCATAAATAGGAAAGGGACAGAGAAATGAATCATAGAGGAAAATGGTGAAATAACTGAGGAGAGCTTTTTTGTTGTTGTTGTTAATTGTGATTTGTGTGAAAATTTACAAAGCAGATTCGTTTTACATTCAACATTTCATATGCATTTTGTTTTGTTACACTGATTGTTGTTGTTGTTGTTGTTATGTGCCGTCAAGTCAGCCCTGACTCATAGGGACCCCTCCTTGGGTTTCCAAGGCAGTATCACTACTGAAGTAGATTGCCCTATCTTCCTTCCGAGGAGTGTGGCTGGTAGGTTTGAACTACCAGCCTTCTGCTTAGCAGTCAAGTGCCTTACCACTATGCTACCAGAGCTCCCTAAAGTAAAGTAAAGGGTAAAGTAGAGGGCAGGCGAAAAAGAGGAGGAAACTCACTGAGATGGATCAACACAGTGGCTCCAACAGTGGGCTCAAATGCAGCAATGATTGTGAGGACGGCACAGGACTAGGAAGTGTTTCATTCTGTTGTACACAGGGTTGCTGTGAGTTGGAAGGAACTCAGTGGCACCTAACAACAAAAACAACAAATCTTACAGTAAAGGCTACAAGATTGAAATTAGTTAATTCCTTTACACTTAATTTGAATGCTTATTTAATCTTGAGGGTCCAAAATTCCAGTAGCAAAAGGTAGATGTGATAACAAAAGGTTTGTATGTCTGATGTGCTATCCATGAAACAGTTATACAAAATGGAATTATCCCAAAACGAAGGGACTGTAATTGACACCAATAAAAATTTATTAATTCCAAGTAACTCTAGATGCTTGTTGACCTGGAAGGAATCCTGGTGGTGCAGTAGTTAAGCACTCAGCTACTAACTAGAAAGACAGTGGTTCAAACCCACTAGCCACTCCAGGGGAGAATTAAGATTTACGGCCTTGGAAACTCTAAGGGTCAGTTCTGTTCTGTCCTAGGGTTGCTATGAGTTGAAATCTATGCAACAGCAATGGGTAATTTTGTATTTTTTCATACATAGCTGTCACCCCCAGTCCACCAGTACTTTCTATGAAGTGATAAAACAGTGTGCTATCATATCACAAGGTAAATTTATTTACCACGTACATTCCGAAGGCATCCTCACAGTTTCATATACTGAAACTTCAATTTTACGACATTCTTGTGCCTGACCAAGGGAGATATGTGGTTCTCACTTTTCAGAACTAAAGTAACTGAAATCTGGGTTTAGTAATCTAGCCTAAAATAGTTTTGTTTTGTTTTTTTGAGGAACTATCCAATTTGCAGTAGGATAATCCTAAAATAGGGAGTGGGTCTACCTCAGCTAATTAGGTGCACTTAGGTTCCTTTTTTAACATCTTTGACTTCAGTTTCTTTAGTTATAAAACACGAGTAATAGTGTCTGCTCTCCTTTAAATACCTAATTTTTGTGAAGGTTAAATTATGTAGTATGTCTGGGATATTTTTGGATATAATACAAAGCAAATTTTCAATGCTAAATCCTACATCTAAGTGTCTAATGTTTGCTACTTCTCCATTCAAAGGGGTCTCTTGTTGAAAACATTGCCAGGTAATAATAAACAAATGTCCCCATAGTTCACTTTGGAGGGATCCTTTCTCAATTGGTTCTAAGATCAATCAGTTCTCCATGTAATCTAGCATGATTCTATTGACTTGACAAATGAGGAAGCCGAATCACAGAAGTGCTCTAATGGCCACATTTCACACAGCCAGCTTGTGTGGTGGCTCCTACAAGCAGAAACCAAGTCTAATGCTTGGTTTTCTATTCACTGCACTAACCATGAAATCATAAGCATTTGTGTAGGTAAATAAACCAAGGAATGATGATTTGATGAAAATTGGTGTGTTTCTTCTTCAAAATTGAGTCTCTTGAACATTCAAATTGATTACATCTGATTTATTTTCTTTAATTCTATTTACATCTGTTATAGATAATGTCAGGAGCTCTAGTAGCACAGTGCCTAAAGCACTTGACTGCTAACCAGAAGGCAGTTCAAACCCACCAGCCACTCTGCAGAAGGAAGGTTGGGCAACCTATTTCCATAGTGATACCACCTTGGAAACCCAAGGAGGGGTCGCTATGAGTCGGGTCTGACTCAACAGCACATAACAAGAAGATAGGTAACGTCAAGGATTTGGTTCTTTTACAACATTTTCCTTGAAGGAAAAAGAGCTAGTATTGAAAGGCACACAGAATGGGTAGAACTTTGTATACACATTCTTTTTTCCTACTGCCGATGACATCTAAACTAATTGAGGCTGTGGCTGTAGTAGGTCCTAGAAGGTCCTTTATTATCTGTCACAGCCAGATAAAAGCAGCAGCAATTGACAGAACATGGGAGAAAATGCCAGCAGCTTCCCTCAGGCAGTGGTCATTAACCAGAGTCACAATCCAGACAACATGCTTTGGCATGCCACCTGCCAGCAAGCCTGTGAGTGTCTCAAGCTTAAATAGAGATTTGATTTTTCTTTTTGAAAACTGGCAGGGACAAGCAATTAATTGATTGAGTGATTAATGGTCTGTGTTCAGCTCTGTTGGCAAAGATAATCATTCAGTCATGTTTAATAAGATGCTCTACCATCATTAAAGTCATTAAGACCATTAATAAATAAAAATATGGTTGAGTTTCACACAATTTACAGCTCATAATAGAGAACTAAGTCAACATTTCTCTGAAACAATCACTTGAAAAGAAATTGAGAAAAACAGAGTTAATTCAACAAATTATAATGCTTTCCTGCAGTCAAAAACATCAGTCTCCAGGAAGGGTGTGCAAGATGATCCATTGAAATGTAAGGAAATAATATTAGAGGTTTCATTGATGTTTCCTTTTATTCTAACAAAAAGTTACCCTTGACATGTATTAGTGTACTGGTTGACATTGATGCCCTCATTCTGGTCACTTGTCCCGTGGTTGTGTTTCATGAGCTATGATGACAACACCACAGGTGGATGATACCCTCATGCCTTCATTCAACTGCAGTCAACAAATATTCACTGAGTGTCTTCTATGTGCCAGTCCTCATTCTAGGTTACTGGAACACCTCAATACTCCTACCCACAAGGAATGTACATTCTAACAAGGGCAATGGCTCTGCTTAGTGGATGTACGAATTGTATTATTTGTTGTTGTTAAGTGCCATCGAGTCATTTCCGACTCATAGCAACCCCATGCACAGCAGAAAGAAACACTGCCCGATCCTGCACCAGCCCCACAATCCCTGCTATACTTGAGTCCATCATTGCAGCCACCATGTCAATCCATCTCGTTGAAGGCCTGCCCCTCTTTCGTCGATCCTCCACCCTACCAAGCATGACCTCCTTCTCCAGGGAATGGTCCCTTCTTACAACATGACCAAAATAGGTGAGACGAAGTCTGGCCATTCTTGCTTCCATGGAGCATTCTGGCTGCACTTCCTCCAGGACAGATCTGTTAGTTCTTTTAGCAGTCCATGGTACTTTCAGCATTCTTCGCCAGCACCACAACTTATTTAGTTGAAACTAATTTAACCCTCACAAAACAGGCAAGTGACTTAAAAACATAATTGCAAAGCATATTTTTTTTATTGTGGTAAATTATATGTAACAAAACATTTGCTGTTTCAATGCTCCTCATATGTATAATTCAGTGACATTAATCGTCTTCATCACGTTGTGCAACCATTACCGTTATCTGTGTTCAAAAATTTCCATCACCCTGAATAGAAGCTCAGTGTCCCCTAAGAAATGGGTTCACCATTCCCCCTCCCTCCAACCCATCCCTGGTAATCACTAATAAGCTTAGATCTGTATGCACTGGCCTAACCTAGATATTTCATGTAAGTAGATCATGCAATATTTGAAGATAATACCGAAAACAAAATGGCAGGGTTTTCCTTGAAGAAAAAGATGTCTATATAGAGCTTCCAAGGGAGCTCTGGTAGCATAGTGGCTAAGTCACTTGACTGCTAACCAGAAGGCTGGTGGTTCAAACCCACCAGCCACTCCTCAGAAGGAAGATGGGGCAATCTACTTCTGTAGTGATACCTCGGAAACCCAAGGAGGGGTCGCTATGAGTCGGGTCTGACTCAACAGCACATAACAACAACAACATAGAGCTTCTAAAAGATCCCTGGGTAGCACGAATTGTTTGCACTCAACTACTAACATAAAGGTTGGCAGTTTGAATAAACTCATTGGCACCACAGAAGAAAGCCCTGGTGATCTCTTTCCATAAAGGTTAGAGCCAAGAAAACCCTATGGAGCAGTTCTCCTCTAACACACAGCCATGAGTCAGAATTGCTCAACAGCAACAGGCTTGGTTTTCTGGTGTAGAAGCCCCTGAGACGGTGGTGGTTCAGTAGCAGAATCCTTGCCTTCCAGGCCTCGTTGGAGGCTTGTGTGATACTGTGATGCTAAACAGGCTTCACAGGAGCTCCCAGACTAAAACAGACTAAGATCTGAAGATACTTCCAGCAATCTACTTCCAAAAACCAGCCAATGAAAACTATGGATCATAATGCTCCAATCTGGGAAGCATTTCATTCTGTTACACATAAGATCACCAGGAGGTCACCATGAGTCCGGGGCTGATTTCCAAAGGAGCCAACAGCAATGGGTATTTGAGGACATTTTGCCTGGGGAGACTAGAAGGGAGAAAGTGGGGAGAACCATTAAAGTTCTCAAGGCACAATTGACTTTGTTGGCTTTACAAGCAACTGAAAGCAACACTGAAAACTGAAGATGTGTTCTTTCCTGTTTGCTGTTTGGTTTTGTACATGGTTCTAGCAATTAGGATGCCATCTACTATAAGTAAGAGAAATCCTGATTCAACTGGCTAAAACAAAGGGAATTAATTTTCTCTCATAACAGGAAATCCAGAGGCAAGGTGGTTCTTCCACTGTTGTCTAGCTCAGTGGTTCAATGGCCTCACCAGGAATATGAGTTCTTCCTGTCTTTCTGCTCCTACTGTCCAGCATGTTGGCTTCGTATTCAGAAGTAGCTCCCCTCAAGGTTACAAGATGCTACCACAATTCCAAACTTGACATCCAGACACAACATCAATCTATGAGAGGTCATTGTCCTCTGTGTATCTCTTTTTAGAAATAATAAAACCTTTTCCAGAACCTCCTCTCCTCCGTAGCAGACTTTTCTCATGTCCCATTGGCCAGAGTCATGCCACCTGCCATGTCTAACATAATGATTGGCAAACAGAGTGAGATTACTATAATTGTTTCAGATTTATCAGGACTTAGCCCTGAACTAGGGAGACAGTCACCATCTCTGAGGGATAAATACACAAAATTGGCTCCTGTTTAAAAAGAAGAAGAAATGATGGACATTAGAGAGATAAACAAGTTTCTGCTATAATGGTTGATTGTATGGAAATAATGACAATGACAATAACAATAACCACTAATATTGATCAAATACGCATTATGTGCTTGGCAACAGGGCACCCTAAGCATTTTCTAGGAAATAAAAAGAAACTTAATATCACCCACATACTATAGACAAGGAAATAAGCTTAAAGAATATAAGTTACCATCCCAATTACAAATAGGGAGAAGTGGAGCTCAGCAAAATCCATCTTCTTACTCTATATTCTCCTTCACATGTTCTAAAATGAGATCTCAGGCGCTGTTTGCTTTTATTTGTATATTCCCTTTAAGAATGCATGTCCTTTTAATTTTATTGTGATAGAGGCTAAGAAGTTGCATGTTGTTCTTTGTTGCAAACCATGACTGATGTAAGGAGCCTGGACGTGTGAGGTTTTATGAAGGGCACATAGTGGAGATGCTACAGTAAAGGTCCTTTTCCATTGTATTTCAAGTTCCCAATTTCCTCTATGTCTTCTTCAGTCTGCTCTCATTTTCCCCACTTCTTTTATTTCCAATAAACAGAACCAGAAATAGATGCCTATGCCTTAATTACCATTCCTCTGTGCTCTCCTCTTCCATTACCAGCTCCATTTTATGAGCTGATTTGTCACAATAAAGCATATGTTTCACATTGCAGTATTGGTATGGCAAAATCTAGGGTCTTGATAGAGGATACTTCCAGGGACTTAACTGGCATCCTTCAGCTTCCAGAATCACCAGCTAGGTCTCTGCACAGATGGATTTGTAGGGATCAGAAGGTGTCATTATATTCAGCACTTTTGTTGCCCAACCCTTGCTACAAGCTATTAAAACCTAGCAATGGACTGCAAAGATAAGATTTCATGA
>NW_006921706.1:9549519-9551047 GCF_000298275.1 Orycteropus afer afer
GTGTAAGACTTGTTGTTGTTGTTGTTAGGTGCTGTCAAGTCAGCTGTGACTCACAGCAATCCTATGTACAACAGAATGACATAAACCCCAGTCATGCCCCATCCTCCCAATCCTTGCTCTACCCATCATTGCAGCCACTGTATCAATCCATCTCATCAAGGATCTTCCCCTTTTTCACTGACCCTCACATTACCAAGCATGATATCCTTCTCCAGGGAATGGTCTTTTCTGACAACATAATTAAAGTAGATGAGACACTCTTGTCTGTCAGTTTGTCACACTGTGGTGACTTGCATGTTACTGTGAAGCTGGAGGCCATGTCACTGGTATTTCAAATACCAGCAGGGTCACCCATGTTTCAGCAGAGCTTCTAGACTAAGACTCAAAATAAGGAAGGGGCCATAAACTTCTCAAATAACTGGTCAGTGCAAACCTTATGAATTTGTTGTTGTTGTTGTTATGTGCCGTCAAGTCGGACCCGACTTATAGCAACCCTCCTTGGGTTTCTGAGGCAGTATCACTACTGAAGTAGATTGCCCCATCTTCCTTCCAAGGAGGTGGTTCAAACCCACCAGCCTTCTGATCAGCAGTCAAGTGCCTTAGGCACTACACTACCAGAGCTCCCAACCTTAAGAATAGCAGTAAAACACTATCTGATATGTAAGACTTAGTAATGACTGAAAGATCCTCAGCCTTAAAAATTGCCTTTAGACGTTATCTGTCCATGTTGTTGTAATATAGAGATATACAAAAGAATCAAGACAATTATATCACAGCTAAACAACAAACCCAGAGTAATAACAAATTCATGATAATTTTAAGTCAAATAGGAGCTCTGGTAGCATAGTGCCTAAGGCATTTTGACTGCTAACCAGAAGACTGGCAGTTCAAACCCACTAGCCACTCCTTGGAAGGAAGGTTGGGCAATCTACTTCTGTAGTGATACTGCCTTGGAAACCCAAAAAGGGGTCACTATGAGTCAGATCCAACTCGACAGCAGTGCATATAAGTCAAATACAAAGAATTTTAATTAATTTAAGACAGAGCCAATGACTTGATTATGACAGTAAGTGTGTGAACATATTGACTGAAAACGAGCCCTCACTGGCAAATTTAAGACATGCAGAATTCAATATATGAGACATTGCTCAATATGTATAATGTACAAGGCACTATTCATAGTTACTGGGTTGAGGGAGATGATCATTGGTTGACAGGCTCTATCATCAATACAAAAACCAGAAATTATGAATTTGGTATGATTATAGCTGACAATATAACTATAACATACTCTTAATTAATTATATCACTGGACGTTAGCCCTTGGGATATCATCATGGAAATTTCATAAAGTGATTTTATTCATAATGACTCCTGCATATGCTAATGTTTTTAATCAAGAAAGGCCATAATCTTCTCATTCCTTTTGTAATCTTATCCTTAGAATCCCCTTTCTTATCCATATTTCCACAGAATGTGGCCCTTACCCTTAATAAACTTGCTCAACATGGATTCAGCACTACCATTG
>NW_006921706.1:9551147-9553822 GCF_000298275.1 Orycteropus afer afer
TTTTTTTTTTCCCTAAATTGCCCCCAAAGCAAATAAAATTATCAGCCATTAAGTATTAGTGTTTTAGTGTTTTGGATGTTACTGTGCAGCCTGTCAAAAGAAAGTCTTTAGATCCATTGACAAGGAATCTTGATGATAACTAGGAAATACACTTTGGCAAATTATAAATATTTATTCAGTTATACTAAGTGGCTAAAATCTGGTCCCTCTTTGTTAATACTGTTAATTGATTTTAAGTTTTATATCATGCTTTGCATGGGCTTTCAGATTCTTTGGGAAGTAGTAATAACCCAAAACTATTTGCTGAGCACTTGTTGGTACTAGACTTGATATCCCTGTAGTGGAGTAAATCACCTCCCTCCCTCTCCATTTTTCCATTCCTGCTCTCTGGCTGTTCACTTTCCACTAATCTGCTGTACTCCAAGGAAGGCTCCAAAAGGAGAGGAAATTAGCCTCTTGAGTTCCTTCCTCAGAATTCTCAGGGCAGTGCATGGCTGAGACACTGGAAGGGAGAATGCTGTGTTCTGCATTCTGCTGAAGCAAGAAGGGCAGCTGTGCTCCTCTCAGGGTGCACGTGGGCTCCAAGCTCTGTGGACCAGGTCTGCTGCTCCAAGGCAGAGGCAGCACCAACAACAGGAACTACCGCTTCTGGGGGCACTTTCTGCATCAGGATCTGATCCTCAACGAATCCGGGGCATTGCACAGGATGAAGCAGTATTTCACTCCTTTGTACATAGGGTCACTATGAATTGAGGGCCAACTTGATTTTGGCTACCAGCAACAACTATGTGCCAGACATTTTGGTGGGCAATTCAAATACTTTATCACACTCAATGGTGGCAACAACACTACATTATTGTTAGCTGTTGTGGAGCAAACTCTGAGTCATGGTGACCGACTTCTTTGTGTCAGAACAACTGCACTCCATAACATTTTCAATGGCTAATATTTTGTTCTGAAAGTAGATCATTAGGTCTTCCTTTTGAAGTGCCTCTGTTGTTGTTGTTGTTATTTGCCATCTAGGTAAACTCAAACCTCTCAGTTAGCAGCCAAGCACCTTAACCATTTGAGCCACTCATATACTTTGGTAAGTAATTCAGTACTTTGTCACATGCAATAGTGCCAACAATGCTATGAGGGAGATACAATGTTTATGTCTACTGTAAAGATGTGCAAACTGTGTCATAGAGAGTCTAAGTAATTTGCCCAAGACATTGCAAGGGTAAAACTCACTATACCATACTGAAGTGCCACATATGTTAAAAAAATAAAAGTGAAAATAAATCCCCACAGTGCTAACTCATCCATTCATTCAACACGTGTTGAGCATGTACCCTGTGGCCCTGCATAAGGGCAGCCCCTCTCTTGCCCAATGGTCCCTATTTCCTTTCCTCACTCAAGGATGTCGCTCTAGCAGTTCAATCCTTTCTCTTCTACATCATCCACTTTCCCCTCTCTATTAGATTATTCCCATCAACTCAGAAACATGCTGTTATTTCTGCCATCTTAAAACAATCACTTCTTGGCTCCACATCCCCCTCCACCTACTACCCCATTTTTATGTTTTCCTTTAGAACAAAACTCATCAAATGAATCATGTGTTCTCATTGGCATTCAGTATTCCAAGTGGTTTTGTATTTCCTCTATACTCCCTATAACAACCTGAGCTTAAGTTATGCAGATATCTTCAGCACTTTTTACCTCAGGTCATTTCTTTGTCAGATTGAGCACTAGATTGCATTTTTCACTTCAAATGTGACCTTTTTTTTTTTTTTTTTAATTAAATCAGAACTTAGAAATAGTGAGACATGCAAGGAGAGAAAGAAGAATTTTGTTGATTTCCTGGCCACCTTCTTCCACTTTGCTGGCATTGCAGGACATCACTAGGGACACCAGAGTTGGTAATAGGAAGGGACTGGTAATTATTCGTTGTCACAACTGGAAGTAAAACATATTTCAAGGAAATTCCCTCTTAGTGATGTCTGAGAAGTATTCCTTTTCTACAGATAGAGCCTATTTGATACAATGTTTTCCTATAAAGTTTATGTATAAATCATTTTCTGTAAATTATGTTTTAAACATAGTGGGGGAGATTGCTACGTAAAAAGATAGATGAAACAAAATGAGCAAAAAGAACAGAGAGGCCCAAAAGAGCATTCTGTGAATTATTGTGGACCCCTTTGTAATCCAGAGAATGCTTTTGTTATGAAAAACATTTATCTTTTTGTGTAGCTCTAAATGTTCATGGATCAGGTGTGCACATCTGCGTAGGAAGGACAGCATTATTTGTTACTCAGTATTTTATCAATATTCTTTTTGTATTACATGGTTCATTTGAAATTCTACAATGAGCATATATTTGGGAGTCTCTCTCTCTTTCAAAATTAATTTTTTAAAAATAGTGCTCAGAAAGAAATATCACAAGGTAACTCTGATATGGTTACTTGCATAAATTTGAGTCCCCAGCTGTTTATACAGTATTCTCAGAAAAGAGGTTAAGAACTATGGAATGAGAACAAACTCTCTAAAAGAAACTCAATATGATGTTTTTACATAAATATAAACTGTGTGGGAAGGAAGGGAGGGAGCAAAAGGAAGGGAGAGAAAGGGAGGACTAACTCTTTCCCAGAATAACTATTTTGACATTGAGTACACAATACCTTTATGTAAAAAAA
>NW_006921707.1:0-988 GCF_000298275.1 Orycteropus afer afer
CTCTGGTTCTGCAAATCCAGTTAGCCTATCTACATGCTACTTAAAAGTAGTTACATTAAACAAATCTCATTTTAGAAAATTATGCTTGGTTTTGCCACTATCACCCAATGCTGTTACTCTTTCCTCCTCTCTCTGGCCCTTACGTTTCTGGGTCAGAACTATTTGACAGCAAGGAACTATTCTGACCTCTTGGTTTTTAATGACCAGTTCAGAGTCTTTCTTTCATTTATAAACTCACCTTGCTGTATTTAATTTACCCTTCAGCTCTCAGATTTACTTCTACATCCTCTACACCCTCAGGAAAAATATGTGTTATAAAATATTACTGTTCTGCCTTACTTATTCATCTTTATTCACCACAACAAGAGAAGGGTATTTGAACATTGCAACACAGGAAGTAATTGTTCCTCACAGTTAAATAACTCGGAGTTATTGTCAATAGTTAAAAATTACAAACCAAATTTCCAGCAATATGGGACAAATAAAGTAACTTATGGTGTGATAGCTGCATGAAATAGTATATTAAATTAAAACTCTATTTATACAGAGCTTGTTATAATATGAAAAAATATTCACCAGAATGTAAACTCCATGAGGGAAGGGATTTTTTAAAAAATCTGTTTTGTTCACTGTTATCTTCCTGGTGCCTAAAACTGTACTTGACTATAGTTGGCATTCAATAGGTATTTATTGAAAAAAAGCATAAGCTTAAGTCTAAAGGCACGACATTATATTGGATACACAAAATGATCACCAGTATGTAAACCAAAAATTTCCACAAAATATCCACAGAAAAATGTTTGGAAATGTTAACAGGTGTTGCCTTTGGGTGATGATATGTCTGATGTTATTATTATTTTAATTTTCTGTCTTTCTTCTACTCTTCTGTGTTTTCCAATATGGCCATGCAAGTATATATCAAATGGAGGCCTTATATCACCACAGAATTGAATGCTTTTGCATAGTCAATAAAATATAAGTAAACATC
>NW_006921707.1:1698-8403 GCF_000298275.1 Orycteropus afer afer
GGTCCAAGATTATCTTCTGTGTCTGTGTTAATTGGTTTCCCTTTTCTTTGTTGAAGAGGGTCTGTGCAGTCCTTCTGCCTAGTCTGCCATCTTGCTGGAATGCCTTCTTTTACTGATTTTCAACCATGCAATATCCTCTTGTTCTGTTTGACAACTGCCTCTTTGTCTATGTACAAGTTCCTCATGAGCACAATTAAGTGTTCTGGAATTCCCATTCTTCACAATGCTATCTATAATTTGCTATGATCCATAAGGTCAAATGTCTTTGCGTACTCAACAAAACACAGGTAAACATTTTTTTAATCTGCTTTCATCCAAGATACATGACATCAGTAATGATATCCCTCATTCCACATCCTCTTCTGAATCCAGCTTGAATTTCTGGGAATTCATGGTCTGTATGCTGCTGCAATCATTTTTTTTTTCTGGAATTAGCACTGTCATTGACTCCCTTTTAGTATGCCAAGCGTTTGATTTCTGAATTACATCTTTAAGCATATGAATGGTAAACTTTCTATTGTCAACCAAACATCCTGTGAGAGAGAATCACCATGCCTGGAGCCTGGGGACCACAGTCTTAGATTAGAGGACAGCATGCCCAATTGGCAAACATCGTTCATAAAATTTTTGTTCTACAACCTACTTTGGTGAGTAGCAACTGGGGAATTAAAAGCTTTCAAGCAGCCATCTAAGATGCAACTGTTGGTCTCCTCTCAGCTGGAGCAAAGAAGTGTAAAGAAAATCACAATCATCTGGAAACAATTAGTCCAAAGATAAGATGGACCACAAGAACCTCAGCCTCCACAACCTGAGACCAGAACTAGATGGTGTCCAGCTACCAATGCCATTTGGAAAGGGATCAGATCTGGAGATGCTGGATAGAATGGGAAGACAAATATGAAACAAAATTCAAAAACACAAAAATGACCAGAATTGCTGGTTGATTAGAGACTGGTAGAACCCTCAAGACTATGGCTGTGGGTTACCTTTTGAGTCTAGAAATGGACTCACTTACATGGATTGGCTCTCAGCCCAACAGTAGAAAGACTCACATACAGAATACAGAACACTTACTGCAGATTGATGCACCCACCCACTCTAGGGAGATGCACCCCTTGGATCAAGCAGCCATGAGAACACCAGAGGGGTAGCATTCACATAGAGGGAAGGCTAAACAGAAAAGAATGAATGGATAAGAGGAGCACGGGGAGCAGATGGTCACAGGGAGGAGAAGGGAGGAGAGTTTTTATGGTTGGGGAAGGTAATTGGGGTCATTAAACCAGGTATGCATGAAATATTGAATGTAAAAAAGTTGGCCATGTAAATTTGCACCCAAATCACAATTTAAAAAAGAAGGAGAAGGAGAAGGATAAGAAAAAGGAGAAAAAGAAGGAGAAGAACAAGAATCACTTGTGGAGTTAAAAAAAAAAACCTTTCTATTATATGAAAATGCCCTCTTTCCCTTTATTCCTGATCGACAGTTTAGCAAACTTTAGAATTCTAAGTTGTCAACCAAACATCTTGTGAGAGAGAATCACTAGGCCTGGTGCCTGGGGACCATAGTCTTGGGGGACAGCATGCTCAATTGGCACACATTATTCATTAAAATTTTGTTCTATAACCTACTTTGGTGAGAAGCAACTGGGTTCTTAAAAGCTTTCGAGTAGCCATCTAAGATGCAACTATTGGTCTCCTCTCACCTGGAGCAAACTCTCTCCTTAAACTTTTGAAGATATTATTTTATTTCTTCTAGTTTATATTGTTGCTGAAGAGACATTTGCTATCAATCATTGCCATTCTACTTAAGGTAATCTTTTTTCTTATGTTACTTTCAACTTTCACTATGTAATATTCTGTAATTTCACCATGATATGATTAGTTTCGATTCATTTCTATTTAGCCTCATGAGTGTTAATTGTATTTCTTCAAAATGAGGACATGTATTTTTCTTTAATTCAGGAAAACCTTAAACTATTTTCTCATAAAATAACACCTCTACCTAATCTTACTCATTATTTCTTCAAATATTACCTCTCCTTCTAGTTCTCATAAAAGATAAATACTATACTTTCTCATTCTGTATTTTATGTCTTTAACTTATCATATTAGTTTTGTATTGCTATGTAGCAAATTGGTCTGAAATTTAGCAGTTTACCACATTTCCAATCTCACAGTTTCTTCAGTTCAGGAATCTGAGTGTATCATAACTGAGTCTTCTGACTGTTACTCTCACAAGTCTTCTGGCTTTTCTGGAGAGGATTCACTTAACTCATTTACTTATTTGTAGCAGGTTCTTCACAGGTTGTAAGACTGAAGCCTAAGTTCCTCATGAGCTCTTGATGGAAAGCTCCCTTGGTTCCTTGCCATGTGAGTCTCTCCACAAAACATTTCACAACATAGCAGCTTTATTCCTAAATGGAGTAAATGAAAGGGCAAGAAGAGTGACAGTAAGAGAGAATTCTAGCAAGATGAAAGTGACAGTCTTTTACAATCAAACAGCATAAGTGACATCCCATTACTTTTGTCCTATGTTATTTCTTAGAAATAAATACTAGGTAAAGCCCATATCCAAGGGTAAGGGACTATGTATCTTTATCTCTTTGCATTTAAGATGGTTTCTTCAGATTATGCACATTATTCGTTCTGTCTTTCTTTTTGGAGATATATATATATATATAGATAGATAGATAGATATAGATATAGATATAGATATAGATATAGATATTCTTGTGGTTCTGAAGACTAGAAGTTCAAATTCAAGGTGTTATCAGGGCCATGTTCTCAATTAAGGCCCTAGGGTAAGATCTTTGCTTGTGTCTTCCAGTTTACTGTATATCAAGGCATTCCTTGGTCTATAGCATCATCATTCCAATCTTTGCCTCCATCACCACAGGCATTCTCCCTCTGCATTTCTCTGTGTCTCTTCTCTTCCTCTTTAAAGTAATTTATCTTATTGCTATTATTGAGAATATACATAGCAGAACATACCTATTCAACCATTTCCACATGTACAATTCAATGCCATTGATTACATTCTTCAGATTGTACTATTCTCACCTTTCTTTTCTGAGTTATTCCTCCCTCATTAATATAAATTCACTGCCCCTGAGTATCCTATCAAATGCTTCAGGTTGCTATTGTCAATTTGATTCAACATAGATAGATTTTAAAACAGCATAATGTTTAAGGCAGATATTCTTTATTAGTTATGCTAAAGTAGTAGTTGGTTTTAAGAAGACTTCAGGGAATATTTTTCACTTATAATTTAAAGATTATCCCAGGGAAATAATTTCAGGGGTTCATCCACCCTCCTTTGCTCCAGAAAATCTGAATTAGATGAAATTAGAAATTTTGTTCTACATTTTTCCCCCTTTTAATCAAAGATTCTTCTGTAGAATTCTTGATCAAAATGTTCAGTAAAAGTAGTTGGGCACCATCCAGTTCTTCAGATCTCATAGCAAAGGTGCCTGTTGTTCATTGAGGCAGTTAGCCTTACATTCCATTTCTTCCTCCTATTCCTGACTCTCCTTCCTTCATTGCTCCAGGTAAATAGAGAACAGCTGTTGCAATTTGGAAGGCTGCTTGCAAGTTTAAAGGCTGAAGGCACCACACAATGAATTATGAGGTAGAACAGAAGCACTAAACAGGAAATCAGGTCAATCAACTGGGAAGTCTCATGAACTCATGGCTCTAAACTTCCAGTCCAAGGAACTTAATTCTATGAGATGTTTGGTTGTAAGCAGCCTCAGTAGCTACTCTTTCTGTAATAAATAAATAAATAAATAAATAAATAAATAAATAAAATTATCACCCACTTTTACCAACTCAACTTTTTTTTATGTGTACAACTTATTGACAGCTGTTAAATTAATCAGCTGTAGAAGCCTATCCTTAATCACTGCAAATTACTGTCATTGTAAACCAAACTCAGCACACCATAAGTAGTAAGCCTCTGCTTTCCTTCTCCCTCTTGCCCCTGGTAACCATATAGTTGTCTTCTTATTTTTTCATATAACTGAGCTCATACAATATTTGTTCTTTTGTGATTGGCATATTTAACTCACCATAATGTCTTCAAGTTCCATCCTTATTGGAGCGTACATCAAGACTTCATTTATCTTCCTGGCTAAGTACTGTTCCACTGTATGTATGTAACACATTTTGTTTATCCATTCATCCATTGAAGGACATTTAGATTTTTCAATTTTATTTATTATTTATTTTTAATTGTGACTTGGGTGAAAGTTTACACAGCAAATTATTTTTCTTTTTTTTTTTTTTTTGAATTACGGCGTTGGTGAAGAATACTGAAAATACCAACAATCCATACACATTCTCTTTTGTGACATTTACTAAAATCCCCACAATGCAATGGATTCTTCACAATTTCTCTTTGTGCCCACCCCTTCCCTTCATTTTTCTTGCCATCCCCTACTGCTTTCCTACCACTATCCCTGGCCAAATGCTGTCCTCTTAATCTCATATGCTTGATCTAATAAGTACATATTCTCCTGATATTACTGTTATTCTTATAGGCCTGTCTATCATTTGTCTGACAATTGAGTAATGGGGGTTAATTTCAGTTCCTAACTTGAAGGGTGCATAAAGGCCATACCAAAACAAAGAAACAAACAATAAAAGCCATTGCCATCAAGTTGATTCTGACTCACAGAGACCCTCACAGGGTTTCCAAGCCTGTAAATCTTTACAGAAGTAGATTGCTTCATCTTCCTCCCATGGAGCATCTGGAGAGATTTAACCACTAACTTTCTGGTTAGCAGCCAAATCCCTTACCTACTGCACCACCAGAGCTCCTTATAAGGAGCCATAGTCTTGGGATTCCACCAGTCTTCGTCAGACTAGTAAGACTGGTATTTTTTGTAATTTTGAAGATTTTTACCAACTTCTGCAGTCTGAAGTTGACCAAACATGCAACCAAATTGATAATTACTGGTGACTGTAATGCAAAAGTTGGAAATAAAGAAGAGATTGATGGAATATCCATTGAGATGTTTTGAACAGAACAAGGGGATATTACATGGTTTAAGATCAGGAAAGGAGTTTGTGTCAGGATTGCATTCTTTCACCATACTTGTTCAATCTGTATGCTGAACAAATAACCTGAGAAGCTGGATTATAAGAGGAAAACTGGCATCAGGATTGGAGGAAGACTCATTAGCAACCTGCAATGTGCAGATGACACTACCTTGCTTGCTGAAGGTGAAAATGACTTGAAGCACTTACTGATGAAGATGAAAGACTACAGTGTTCAGTATGGATTATACCTCAACATAAAGAAAGCTATAGTCCTCACAAATGGACAGATGTTGTTGTTAGGTGCCGTCGAGTCATTTCTGACTCATAGCAACCTCATGCACAGCAGAACAAAACACTGCCTGATCCCGCACCAGCTCCATGATCCCTGCTACACTTGAGCCCATCATTGCAGCCACAATGTCAATCCATCTCATTGAAGGCCTTCCCCTCTTTTATTGACCCTCCACCCTACCAAGCATGACACCCTTCTCCAGGGAATGGCCCCTTCTGACAACATGACCAAAATAAGCAACATCAAAATAAATAGAGAAAATATGGAAGTTGTCAGAGATTTCATTTCACTTGGATCCATAATCAAACACACATGAAAGCAGCAGTCAAGAAATAAGACATCATATTGCACTGGGCAAAGCTGCTGCAAAAGACCTCTTAAAAGTGTTGAACAGCAAAATTGTCACTTTGAAGACTAAGGTGTGTCTAACCCAAACCATGGTATGTTTGATCACCTCATACACATGTGAAAGCTGAACACTGAATAAGGAAGACCAAAGAATACTTCATGCCTTTGAATTATGGTGTTGGTGAAGAATACTGAAAATACCATAGACTGCTACAAAAATGAGCAAATGTATCCTAGAAAGTACAGCTGGAATGCTCCTCAGAAGTAAAAAGAGTCAGACTTCTTCTTATCTACTTAAGTCATGTTTTCAGAAGGGGCTATCACCTGCAGAAGGATATCATGCTTGGTAAAGAAGAAGGTGAATGAAAAAGGGGAAGACCCTCAACAAGATGGATTGACACAGGGCTGCAATGATGGGCTCCAGTATAGAAAGTTTTATGAAGATGGTGCAGGACCACGCAGAGTTTTGTTCTGTTGTATAAAGGTTTGCTATGAGATGGAACAGACTCAACAGCACCTAACAACAGCAACAGTTCTTCATAGTATTCTCTCATTGTCCTATTTATTTTAGTGAATTGTGTTGTGACATTGCCTATTTAAATTCTTACTCATCTTATTTGGATCTTGTCCCTTCTTTTCCTTTGTTAAATTTGCTAGTGGTTTGTCATAATTATTAATCCTTTCAAAGAACCAACCTCTACTCTTGTTGATTCTATTCTAACTATCTGTTTCATTTATTTCTGCTCAAAACTTTATCATTTCTTCCAGTGACAGTAGGATTTTTTTTCTGTTCTTAGTTTCTAATATTTGGAATATTGGGTTAAGGTGTTTATTTTTTGATAGTTTCTTATTTTTTGATGTGTGTGTTGTTTTTAAGTGCCGTCGAGTCATTTCCGACTCATAGCGACCCCATGCACAGCAGAACGAAACACTGCCCAATCCCGCGCCAGCCCCACAATCCCTGCTATACTTGAGCCCATCATCGCAGCCACCGTATCAATCCATCTCCTTGAAGGCCTCCCCCTCTT
>NW_006921707.1:32454-44813 GCF_000298275.1 Orycteropus afer afer
TCTGGTTTTTGCAGTTTTTATTTATGTTTGTCTGAGAATGTCCTAATTTCACCAGCATATTTGAAAGGCAATTTTTCTGCATCCATAATTCCTAGTTTGCATTTTTTTTTCTTGCAATGCTTTATATATGTCATCCCATTGCCTCCTTGCCTGCATGATTTCTGACAAGAAATCAGAGCTTAGTTTTATTGGTTCTCCTTTGTAGATAACTTACTTTCTCTTGAGCTGCCTTCAAGATTCTTTCTTTGTCCTTTGTTTTGGAAAGTTTGATTATGATATGTGTTGATGATTTTCTTTTGGAGTCTATCTTATTTGGGGTTCATTGAGCTTCTTGAATGCAAGTCTTCTAATATTTCATGTATTTAGGGAAGTTTTCTTCCAACAAATCTTTGACAATTTTCTCAGTGCCTTTTTTTGTCTTTTCCTCTTCTGGAATTCCAGTATACACAAATTATTTCTCTTCACGGTGTCCCAAATAAATCTTAAGCTTCCTTTATTTTGTTTATTTCTTTTGCTGATTGTTTCTCCAACATATTGGTGTTAAGAGATTTGTCTCCAATCTCATTAATTCTGTGTTCCATTAACTCAATTTTACTCCATTTGTTCTCCAATTCATTAGCCATTTCCAAATTTTCAAAATTAATCTTTTGGATTTCTATTTGCTGTTTTTGTAGGGTTTCAAATTTTCTATTTATTTTCTTTTTTTTAATTATTCTAGAGTTTTCTATGTTTTTTCCTGATTTTGTCTGTGGTTTCCTTGAACTGTCTTTCGATCTGTTGAAAGTGCCTAAATATAACTTTTTTGATTTCTTATCAGGTAATTCTACCTAGAATTTCTTCCTCCAGAAGATTTTCTAGCCCTGTACTTTGTTCCCTTTGAAGTTTCCTATCATGTTTTATTTGTGTGTGTGTGTGTGTGTGTGTGTGTGTGTGATTTGAAATTATCAGCTTTCTGAGACATTGTATTATTATTGTATTAATTTATTTATGATATATTGGTTTCCTTTCCCCTAATTTTTTCTTTTGTTCTGGTTTAATGTATCTGGGAAATACTGCAGTCATGTTACTCTATTTGATACATTGACAGCACTGGAGTACTCACCACCTGTCTCCTGATGGATTTGATAGCAAGTGGGGATGTGTGCATGTGTCTCTGATCACTGATCACACAGAGCAGCTGAAGGCAGGCTGGGTGGGTCATGGCTTCTGTCTATCATTGGTCCAATTGTGTTGGAGTGGATGGTAGCATTTGCCTAGTGGGTGGGGAAGCAGGCACAGGTGGGTATGGTTGAGTAGGGCCCCTGGCTCCCAACAGCTGGGGAAAGATAGAAAAAAAAAAATGTGGGGAAAAATATTGAAGAGGAGAAGGCAAAAAAAAAAGGAAAGAAAAAACAAGGAGGGAAGTAACAGGGGAAGACTCAGAAAAAAGAAAAAGAGTAAAAAGGAAAAGAAAAATAGAAGAAAAAAGACACACAAAAAATACAAGAGGTCTTCAAGAAACCATAAGAGATATACATAAATGGAAGAACATACCATTCTCATGGATAGGAAGAATGAACAATGTGAAAATGTCAATTTTACCCAAAGCAATCTATACATTTAATGCAATTCCAAACCAGAACCCAGTGATATTTTTACAGATATGGAAAAAGCAATCACTAACTTTATATGGAAAGGAAAGAGACCTCAGACAAGCAAAGCACTATTGAAGAAGAAGAATAAAGTAGGAGATCACATACTGCCAATTCTCAAAACCTACTATACAGCCACAGTAGTCGAAAATGCCTGGTATTGGTACAAGGACAGACACATAGACCAAAGGAATAGAATTGAGAACCCAGAAATAGATCCATTGACCTATGTTCAACTGATCTTTGACAAAAGACCTAAATCCATTAAAAGGGGAAGAGAGGGTTTGTTTAATAAATGATGCTGGCAAACCAGATATCTATTTGCAGAAAAATGAAACAAAATCTGTACCTCACACCATACACAAAAACTAACTCCAGATGGATCAAAAACTTCAATGTGAAACCTGAAACTATAAAGTTCCTAAAGGAAAAACTAGGGGTTTGAATATATGGCATAAATAGACTATCAAGCATAACCCAAAATACACAAACAGCAGAAGAGAAACTAAATGAATGTGACTTTCCAAAAATTAAATTTTTATGTGCTTCCAAAGACTTCTTCAAAAGAGTCAAAAGAGAACCTACAGATTAGGAAAAAATATTTGGTAATGACATGTCTGACATGGGACTTATCCCTAGAATTTATAGTAAACTTCAACACCTCAATAACAAAAAGAAAAATAATCCAATTGAAAAATGGGCAGAAGACATGAGTAGACATTTCACCAAAGAGGATATTCAGGCAGCCAACAAACATATGAAGAAATGCTCACGATTATTAGCCATTAGAGAGATGTAAATCAAAACAACGAGATAGCATCTTGCCCCAGCACTAGTAGCAAAGTTCAACAAGACAGAAAATAACAAATGTTGGCGAGGATGCAGAGACATTGAGACTCTCATACATTGTTGACGGGACTATAAAATGGTACAGCCACTGTGGAAAGCAGTATGGTGATTCCTTAAAATGTTGAAATTAGAAATACCATTTCACCCAGCCATTCCACTACTAGGTATATACCCTAAAGAAGTGAGAGCCATGACAAGAACAGACATGTGCACACCCATGTTCACCGCAGCGCTATTTACAATAGCAAAATGATGTAAACAACCTAGGTGTCCATCAACTGAGGAATGGATAACCGAACTATGGTACATACACACAATGGAATACTATTCAACCTAAAGAATGACATAGAATCTGCAAAACACTGCATAATGTGGATGAACTAGGAGGACATTATGCTGAGTGAAATAAGTTAATCACAGAAGAACAAATACTATATTAGTCCATTATTGTAAAAGTAAAGGAAAAGTTTATATACGGAAAGAAATTTTCTTTGTTAGTTAGTGGGAGGGGAGGGTAAGGAAGACTGCTAGATAGGTAGAGATAAGTATTCATTTGGGTGAAGAGAAGGGCAATGTACCAAATGTGAGTGATCAACATGGTGGCATTGAGGAAGAGGAAGACACAGAGAGGTACATGGACAGACAACAAAGATGAACCCTTTTGCACATACAGTACTGCATTGTCAGTGAAGGCTAACATGGGTATATGGCTGGATAGATAGGTGGACTGGCTGAATTATTGGTATGTCTATACAGGGAGGAGTCTACCCAAGATCATATATAGGATTGGCAAACAATGGTACTACAAGTGTATGTGTTCTGTAAGAATTCCCAGGTGTATAGTAGAGCTGACAAGGGACAAGCTTGTAGTGACTTCTTGGGCACAGCCAGCTACCCAGTGGGAGTGAATAGTTGAACCTGTGAGCTCTGGACCATAGTCACAGGGGACATCAAGCTCAACTGGCATAACATACTACACAAAACATTGTTCCGTCTTCTACTTTGGAGAGCAGTGACTGGGATCTTGAAAGCTTGCAAGCAGCCATCTAGATGCAACAATGGGTCTCTCTTCATCCAGAGCAAAGAAGAGTGAAGAAAACCAAAGACTCATAGAAACAATTAATCCAAGAGACTGGTACATCATGTGATCCACACCCTATATGACTGTGAGACCAGAAGAACTAGATGGTGCCTAGCTACCACTGTAAACCACTCAGAGGGGGATCTATGTAGGAGATCCTGGATAGAGAGGGAGAACAATGTGAAACAAAACTCAGAATCATTTGGAAAAAAGGGGGGGGAGGGTGAAACCAGGCTTGCTGGTCTGATAGAGCCTGGTGGAACCACTGGGACTATGGCCCCTGGAATTGAATGCAGACCTGTGGCTTCTGGCCAAACAAAAGGCAGTCATATGAGTTGAACATTTACTCGAGGTACCCTTCCTTGGAGAGAAAATCATGGGAGAAAGAAGGGCTGTTTATGCACAGGGAGACAGCTTAGGGGGCAGGAGTGCATGGAGGGATGGACACAGGGAAGAGGTAACTATTGGGAGAAAGTGGGAGAGGAGCTGTTGCATTGTGGTAAATTGTAGTCATTGTCATGAGACAAAGTGTGTGTGAACTGCTGTATGGAAAGTGAATTTTCTCTATAAACTTTCACCCAAATCACAATAAATAAATAAAATAACTGGGGGGAGGAAGGTAAGAGATAGCCACTAAACACAGTTTCAGTGGAAATGTAACACTCACTCCATGGGTGCATACACCAATGTATACAGAGGGTCAGAGGTGGCACTACTGGACAAGGGGGTGAGGCAAGGTACTAACTCACTGGGTTCATAAAAAGGAGAAAAAGAAAAAAATACAATGGTGTGAGGAAGTGGGAGAGAAAGAGAAAAAAGAAAATAAAAGCAAGGGGATGTGGAGAGAGAAGGACTAGTTAGAAGGGAAGAAAGAAAAAAGAAAAGGGGGGAAAAACTGGTGCAAGTGTTAGTTGCCAAGAACAGCTGCAGCAGGAAATGAACACTACTGTCCACAGAGGGGCAGGGGCAGTTGCTGCTGACTACAGATGTGGGGGCAGAAAGAAAAAGCAGAGATGGGGAAAAAAATTCTGTGAAGAGGAAGAAACAAACAGAAAGAAAGGAAGGAAGGAAGAAAGAAAGGAAGAACAGGAAAACAGGGCAAGAAGGGGAAGGAACTAAGGAGAAGCAAAAAAGAAGAAAAAAGAAAATTATCAGCACAGCACTGTCTAAAGTGCCAGGCACCAAACATGGCTATCCCAAAGTGTGCACTTTTGACCAGGGAGAGGTGAAGACAGGCACTACTAACTACATGGACAGTGAACGAAGGGTGTCTACTTTTTGGGGAAGATGGAGGGATGGAAAAACTAAGCCAAAAGATTGAAAAAAAAAAAAAAAAACACCTCAGTACTGGCAGTAGGAGGATTTTGACCCGCCACAGGGTGGATGGACATGGCAAGAGCCATGTGTCTTGTCACCGGGAGGTTGTGCAAGATAATGAGGAAAGACACACCTCTCTGGTTGCCCTTCAGCAGTATGGGTGCTGGTGTAGTCCTGGACAAGTGGTTCCTGATCCAATGAAAACACCACTTGCAATAATTGAAAATGACCGTGCTGTGCCAATTAGTATTTTATCACTCCTTGTTCACTGTTTTCCTTGTGTCTTCCTCTCATTGATATTTAATCTATTACATTATCATTTCCTTTGAAACTCAGGGATGCAGGATTGTCATCCTAGCTATTTCCCTTGTTTTTTTTTAAGTATTTTGTGTAGAGGGTCTGGATAGTGTGTCTTCCTAGTGAACTTGCTCATTCTTTCTGAAACTATTTCTAATTTGCTGTCTAAAACACCCATACATTTTTTAAAATCAATTTTACTGATATATCATTTGACTAAAATATACTCATTTAAACATGCATTTCCATGAGCTTTCTCAGTTTTATTCACTCTGTTACTACCACAACAATCAAGATGTAGAACATTCCATTACCTTAGGAAGTTCCATACCTTTCTTAGTCAATTTTCTCCCACCCATAGTCACAAGCAATCACTAATCTGCTTTCTGTCACTAGCACAGATTATGTTGATCTTCTCAGCAGTTTTATATGACAGCCTATCATTTATAAAATTGACCTGCCACAGGGTGGGTGGACATGATTGTTTGGGGTGATGGACATCATCCAAAATGGGGTAACAGTAATGGATGTACAGCTCTGTACATTTATGTAAAATTATTGATTTGTGCCCTTAGAATGGATAATGTTCTGGTATGTAAATGATACCTCAATAGAATTATTAAATTCTTATATAAATGTACTTATTTAATTTATTTTATTGGTTCTATTCAAAATATTCTGATAATTTTTCATACTTCCCATTTTTTTTTCATACTTATCTACTCTTTCATTATAGTGTCTTTCCTTAATTTTAAAGCTTTATTAGGGGAAGATTTTCACAGTGGCTACGATTATGGGCTCAAACATAACAAATATTGTGCTGATGGCACAGGACTGGGCAGTGTTTCATCCTATTGTACATAATGTTGCTATGTATCACAACTGACTCGACAGCACCTAAGGATAACAACATAAGCATTGGACTTGGAGACAAGATGATATCACACTAACCCACTCTGCCCAATCTCTCTACAACAAAGACCTGGAAAGACTGAGAGAAACAGATAAAATAATGACCCTGGCATTCTGAGCATCAAATGAGAAGGTAAATAATTAGATTGAACTCTGATTTGAAAAGGAAATGGTGTGTGATCACTGACTGGGAAGAGGGAAGAGGCCAGGACCAGCTGAAGTATAGCCATTTTGAATAAAGGCATTAGACACCAATGAAGAGGAAAAAATAAAAATAAAAACTTCATAGAATCCACATGGCAATAAAGACACAGCACAAAAAGATAAGGAGAAACTCACAGTAAGCAACAGATATGCAAGATCTGGGAAAGGAAAGTAGGGAGATGAATCAGACTTAGAATGGCACAGGTAGCCATGAAGAGAGGAGGGAGAAAGAAAGGGAATCAAATACCTCACCATCAGCAGACCCAAGACTTTGGGGCTGACAAAAGGCCTGTGTTGAAAGTTGAAGAAACTGGGCTTGAGGCAATCTCTTGCTCAATTATATCTTGGCAAGAGCTCGATAAATGACTGTGTGTGCCCAGAATGGTGCCATACTTATACCGGTGAATTGAGATTGGAGTGATATGTTCACTGATGTAACAAATGCACACCTTCCCTGCACATAGGGGTAAATACTCTTTCTGCCACCACAGACCCAGTCACTAGATAATCCTCACCCTAACCTGCTCCAATCCCTGGACACCTCCACCTGTAGCAGACTGAGTCAGGGGCTGAGATCTAAGGAACCAAGTGTTTTTTTTTTTTTTTTGTTTGTTTGTTTTTTCACGCTGCACACAGAGGCACACCTCCTCTCTAGGGGGGCTCACTCATGCCAACAACTTCCAAACTGTGCAAATGGAAAAGTCTATATTGGGACTGTTGGAGAAGACAGTATCAGGGTGGCCTTTCCCTAGAGTCTGTGCAGGAGCTGGATAAATGACTGGGTGTGCCCTGAGAGGTGCCAGAACCTATACCAGTTAATGGTGACAATTGAGCCACACTCTGTGCTCCAGAAAGTACAGCTTCCCTGCAAATGGGGCAAAACCTCTTCTCACCACCAGCAAGACAGTGGCCAAGGAAGTCTCATAGCCACATGCAGAAACCCACTCCAAACACACAGACCTAGAGGCTGTGACTCTCCCTTCCTGCACTTGTCATTGGCTAATATTTCCCACACTGAGCACTGGAGGCATACACCTGTAGCCTTCTCTATTGGAGGTGCTTACTCATGCCAGGTTCCTCTCACCTCTGAAGGCACATACCCTGGTGAATCAGTGGTTTCTGCCACATCTGCCTGCTCCCAGAGCTGTAGGCTGACCATAATTACAAAATTCCTTTCTCCTCAGTTTCCTTAATTTCCCCTTATTTTTCTCCTTTTCTTCCCAACTTTTCTCCCTTTTCACCTGTTCATGTCTCCTTCTTCCTCTTCTTACAATTTACTAATTTTTCATCTTGACTACCCCCTCTTTTCTTTTTCTATATTTTTTTAACTTTTATTTTCCTTCTACCATCTTTCCTTTTCCTACTTCTCTTCTTCTCCTTGGCTTTATTATTATTATTATTATTATTAATATTATTATTTTCTTCTTGCCTCATCCAACAAGAGGAGAACATTAACTCTCCACTAGTCAGCCATATCTACTGCACCAACCATCTCACACAATGAATGAGCATCACCACCATCTCCTACATCCCCAGATCAATGACAGACAGTAGATAGCACCTGCTCATCCCAACTGCAGCTCCTCCTCATGACAAACAGACACCCCACACCCATATTCCTACCATTTTTTCCACTAATCCAGAGACAAATTGCAGGTGCTCTAGTGCTACCAAGTTAATAATCAAACAAGCATACCTGCCTGATTTCTCCAGATATATAGTAATGGAAAAAAAAGAAGGTGAAACAAACCAACACACAATCAAAAAATTAAAAAAAAAAAAAAAACACAGCAACTTCAAATTGTCTCAGATACAGTAGACAACTTCAATTCAAACAAAGAAATAGGACAAGATAGTAGAAACAAGTGACCAAAATAAGGAACTAGGAAATTTACCTGAGGAAGAATAGGTGATAGATCTACTTTATAACAATATATATAGATACACACACCTTCCAATAGCTCAAGGAACATAAACAGAAGCAAAGAAAAGACAGACAATACCTTTGAAGAATTCAGGAAAATTTTACAGGAAAAAAATGACAAAATAAATAGACATTTAGAAACCATACACAAACAATTAAATATCCAGAAGATGAACAATAAAATTTTTATTTATTTATTTTTATTTTTTTTCATTTTTTTTTGAACAATAAAATTTGAAGACAGATAACACATTGGAAGGACTAAAGAGTAGAATCAAAGTGGCTGAAGAACACATATCACAGCTAGAAGACAAATTTCTTGACAACTGTTTATATGAGGGAAAATCAGAAAAAAGAATGAAGGGAAGTGAAGAAAATCTAAGAGTTCTATGGGATGATATCAAAAGAAGTAACACACTTGGTTGGAATTCCAGATCAAAAGGAGGAGGGAAAAAAAAAAAAAAAAGAAACCCAGAGAAACTTGTTGAAGTCTTGCCAGTAGAAAACTTCCCCAATATCAAGAAAGATGAAAAGATATCCTTCCAAGAAGCTCAATGAACTCCATACAGGGTAGACTCCAAGAGAAAGTCACCAAGACATATCACAATCAAACTTTCCAAAACTAAAGATAAAGATGAATCATAAAATCATCTCAGGAAAAATGAAATGTTAACTACAAAGGGCAACCAATAAGATAAGTTTCTCAGCAGAAACTATGCAGACAAAAAGGCAATGGAATAACATGTACAAAATTTTGAAGGAAAAAATGCCAAGCAAGAATCACATATCCAGCAAAACTGTCCCTTACGTATTATGGTGAAATTAGGACATTCCCAGACAAAAATTAAAGGAATTTGTTAAAAGCAGACCAACCCTACAAGAAATGCTAAAAGGAGTCCTTCCAACAGAAAATTAACAACTGAAGACAACAACTTAAGATTATGACACATGACAACATCCCCCAGAATCAGCCCAGGAAAATAAATCTCAAATTTAAAATAAGCTTATAAAAAGGTAAACAAAGAATCTGAGAAGTTAATCTATAAACAATACCGACTACAAAGCAATTAGAGGGAATAAATGGAATAATTGCAAAACTTCCATGTGGAGAGGAGGTCAGGACAATGTAAGTAGAGAATAGAGTCTTTCAAACTTAGGGAGATTAGAATTTTCTATAGGGTAAACACAAAGAAAATTAAACTTTCTAACCAAAATAAGAAAGAAGAAAATCACAAGACATTAGTAAACACAAAAGCAACAAGAATGAAGAAAAGGGAAAGAAAACTTGGTAATAAAATGAACTCAGCACAGCAAAATATATGGAACAAAGAAACCATCAGCATCACAACAAAAACTCAAAAGAGTGACAGCAGAAAATTCATACTTATCATTAATTACAGTAAATGTGAATGGATTAAATGTAGCTGTCAAGAGAAAGAAAGTGGCAGATTGGGTTACTCATCAATATGTTGCCTACAAGAGAATCATATTGGACACAAGGATAAAAATAAATTAAAAATCAAAAGATTAAAAATAAATCAAGCTAATGACAACAACAACAACAACCACATACACACACACACACACACACACAAAATACAACTAGCAGAAGCGGCAATATTTATTGCTGATAAAATAGACTTCAAGGCAAAATCCAACATAAGGGATGAGGAATGGTTTTATATGATGATAAAAGGGTCAATTGACCAAGAGGACATAACCTTAGTAAATATCTATGCACTCAATGAAAGAGCTCCAAAATACATAAAGCAAACATTAACTGAATTGAAAAGATAAACAGACAATTCTAAAGCAGTAGTAAGAGACTTTAACATACCACTTTCAATGAAGGACAGAAAACTAAGGGGGAAAAAAAACCTTAAGACACAGAAATATCTCAACAACACAGTCAACTAACTTGACCACATAGATGTATACAGAACTACACCCAATGAAAACACAATACACATTCTTTTTCTGGGCATGTGGATCATTCCCCAGAATACACCATATGTTAGGCCAAAAACAAGCCTCTATAAATTTAAAAACATCAGAATACTACAAAGCATCTTTTTCAGATAACAATGCTACAAAATTAGAAATCAATAATAGGAAGACCAGAGGCAAAATGTCATATATATGGAAAATGAATACCATATTGCTCAAGAACCACTGGGTAACAGAAGAAATAAAATGTGAAATAAAACAAATTCAAAGAATGGAAACACAACAACCCAAAACCTTTGGGACATAGCAAAGCAGTTCTTAGAGGTCAATTTATAGCAATTAATGCACACGTCCAAAAAGAAGAAAGAACCAGAACCAACAAGTTAACAAAAAAAGCTGAAAATGGAAAAACTGTAGACAAAATCAACAAGACTAGAAGATGGTTCTTTGAATAGATTAACAAAATCAACAAACCACTGGCAAATTTGGCTAAGGAAAAGAAAGAGAATACTCAAATAACTCAAATAGTGAATGAAATGGTTGACAAAACACCAAAGCCAAACAAAATAAAAAGGATAATAACAGAATACTATGAAGAAGTGTCCAAATTTGAAAACCTAAGAAATGGACAAATTTCTAGAAACACAAGACTGACCTAAACTTACACACTGAGATAGAAAATTTGAACAGACCCAAAACAAAAGAATTTAAGTGAGTCATAAAAAACTCCCCACACAAAAAAGTTCTGGCTTAGAGAGCTTCACTGGAGAATTCTACCAAAAGAAGAGCTGATGATACCTATCCTACTCAAACTATTCCAGAACATGTAAAAAGATAGCATACTCCCAAATTCATTCTATGAAACAAGATACCCCTAATGCCAAAACTAGGCAAAGACACTACTGAAAATGATAGATGCAAAAATCTTCAACACAATCCTAGCCAATCGAATTCAACATTATATCAAAAATTGACCAGGGAAAACCTTATGAGTAGCAGAGAAATATTGTCTGATACATTACTGGGCAACTTTATGAATAGCTTGGAAACATTGTCCAACACAGTGCAGGAAGACGAGCCCACCCCTTGGGTCAAAAAGCACTCAAAATAGGACTGGGAAAGAGCTGCCTCATCAGAGTAGAACCAACCTTAATGATATGGATAAAGTAAAGTAAGTCTTTCATGACCTCCATGTGCTGACGTGGCATGACTCAAATTGAGGAGAAACAGCTACAAACATCCATTAATAATTGGAACATGGAATGCAAGAAGTATGAATCTAGGAAAACTGGAAGTTGTCCATAATGAAATGGAACACATAAAGATTAATATTCTAGGCATTAGTGAGCTGAAATGGCCTGGTTTTGACCATTTTGAATCAGACAACCATATATCTATTATGCCGGGAATGACAAATTGAAGAGGAATGGCGTGGCATTCATAATCACAAAGGATGTTTCAAGATCTCTCCTGAAGTACAATGCTATCAGTGATTACATAATATCCATACATCTACAAGGAAGACCTTTTAATACTGTTGCTGTTACATGCTGTTGAGTCATTTCCAACTCATAGTGACGTCATGCACAGCAGAACGAAACACTGCCCGATCCCGCTCCAGCTCCACAATTCCTGCTATACCTGATCCCATCATTGCAGCCACCATGTCAATCCATCTCATTGAAGGCCTCCCTCTCTTTCATCAACCCTCCACCTTACCAAGCATGACATCCTTCTCCAGGGAATGATCTCTTTTGACAACATAAATAGGTAAGATGAAGTCTGGCCATTCTCACCTCCAAGGAGCATTTTGGGTGCACTTCCTCCAGGACAGATCTGTTAGTTCTTTTAGCAGCCCATAGTACTTTCAGCATTCTTCGCCAGCACCACAACTCAAAAGCATCAACTCTTCTTCGGTCTTCCTTATTCATTGTCCAGCTTTCACGTGCATATGAGGCAATTCGAAATATCATGGCTTGTGTCAGGTGCAACTTAGCCCTCAAGGAGACATTCTTGCTCCTCAGCACTTGAAAGAGTTCCTTTGCAGCCAACCTGCTCAGTGCTACACATCATCTAATGTCCTGACTGCTGCTTCCATTGGCCTCGATTGTAGAACCAAGCAACGTGAATTCTTTGACAACCTCAATCTTCTCTCCATTTATTGTGATGCTGCTCATTGGTCCAGTTGTGAGGATTT
>NW_006921707.1:46748-55802 GCF_000298275.1 Orycteropus afer afer
CTGACAGCATTGTACTTCAGGACAGATCTTGAAACATCCTTTGTGATGATGAATGCCACACCATTCCTCTTCAAACTGTCATTCCTGGCATAGTAGATCACATGGTTGTCTGATTCAAAATGGCCAAAACCAGTCCAGGAGGCTGTCGTTTGAATGAATCAAGAGGACACTACATGGTTTAAAATCAAGAAGGGAGTGTGTCAGAGTTGTATCCTTTTACCATACTTATTCAATCTGTATGCTGGGCAAATAATCTGAGAATCTGAACTATATGAAGAAGGAAGACTCATTAACAACCTGTGATATGCTGACAACACAACTTTGCTTGTTAAAAGTGAGGATGACTTAAAGTACTTACTGATGAAGACTGAAGAATAAAGTCTACAGCATTGATTAAATCTCAATATAAAGAAAACAAAAATCCTCACAACTGGTCCTGTAAGTAGCAGTATGATAAATGGAGAAAAGATTGAAATTGTCAAATACTTCACATTGCTTGGTTCTAAAATCAATGCCAACAGAAGCAGCAGTCAGGACAACAGGCCATATAATATATAGCTCTGGGTAAATCAGCTGCAAAGGACCTCTATCAAATGCTGAAGAGCAAAGATGTCTCCTTGAGGACTAAGGTGTGCCTGACACAAGCAACAGTATTTTCAATCACCTCATATGCATATGAGAGCTGGACAATGAATAAGGAAGACCAAAGAAGAATTGATGCTTTTGAGTTGTGGTGTTGGAAAAGAATGCTGAAAGTACTGTGCTCTGCTAAAAGAACTAACAGGTCTGTCCTGAAGGAAGTGCAGCCAGAATGCTCCTAGGAGGCAAGAATTGCCAGACTTCATCTCACATACTTTGGTCATGTTGTCAGAAGGTATCATTCCCTGGAGAAGGATGTCATGTTTGGAAAAGTGGAGGGTTGATGAAGGAGGCAAATGCCATCAAAGAGATGGATTGACATGGTGGCAGTGGTGATGGGCTCAAGTATAGCAAGAATCATGGAGATGGCTCAGGACTGGGCAGTGTTTCATTCAGCTGTGCTTCTGGTTGCTATGAATTGGAGACAACTCGACAGCACTTAACAATGACAACAACATTTCAAAAACTTAATGCACCATGATAAAGTGGGGTTCATACTCAGAATGCAAAGATGGTTCAACTTTAGAAAAGCAATCAACATAATCCATTACATAAATAAAACAAAGGAAAAGTACATGATCACCTCAATAGATGCAGAAAAGGCATTTAATAAAATCAAGCACCCATTCCTGATAAAATCTCTCAGCAAAATAGGAAAAGAAGGGAAATTTCTTGACATAATTAAGGGCATATACACAAAACAAATAGCCAACATTTTTCTCAATAGAGAGAGACTCAAATGATCCCCCTTGTGAATGGCAACCAGACAAGGAAGCCCTCTATACACTAGCCCACTCCTATACAACATTGTATTGGAAGTTCTAGCCAGGACAATAAGATAAGAAAAAGAATTAAGAGACAACCAAATCGGCCAAGAAAAACAAAATTATCTCTATTTGCAGATAATATGGTCCTGTATGTAGAGAAACTAAGAGACTCAGCAAGAAAACTATTATAACTAATTGAAAGATTCAGCAAATGGCAAGATACAAGATGAATATAAAAAATCAATTGGATTCCTCTACTATAACAAAGAGGAGCTCTGGTAGCATAGTGCCTAAGGCACTTGACTGCTCACCAGAAGGCTTGCGGTTCAAACCCACCAGTTGGGCATTCCTACTTCCATAGTGATACTGCCTCAGAAACCCAAGGAGGGGTCGCTATGAGTCAGGGCCGACTCAATGGCAAATAACAACAACAACAACAACTATAACAAAGAGATCTCTGAAAAGGAAAACAATGCAATTTATCATAGCTACCAAAAAGATAAAATAGAAATAAATATTACCAGGGACACAAAAGTCCTACACAAAGAAAATTATAAAACACTATTACAAGAAACTATAAGTTACTGTTGTTAGGTACATCAATTTGGCTCTGATTCATAGTGACCCTATGTACAACAGAACAAAACACTGCCCAGTCCTGTGCCAGCCTCCCAATCCTTGCTGTACCTGAGGCTATCGCTGCAGTCGCTTTGTCAGTCTCTCTTGTTGACCCTCCAATTTACCAAGCATGACATCCTTCTCCAGAGAATGGTCCCTTTTGACAACATGACCAAAGTGGATGAGATGAAGTCTGGTCATTCTCACTTCCAAGGAGTATTCCAGATGCACTTCTTCCAGGACAAATTTGTTAGTTCTTTTAGCAGCCCATAGTACTTTCAGTATTCTTTCCCAACAACATAACTCAAAATCATCAACTCTTTTTTGGTCTTCTTTATTCATTGTCCAGCTCTCATATGCATATGTGGCAATTGAAAATACCAAGGCTGGGGTTCAGCCCACCTTAGTCTTCAAGAAGATGTCTTTGCTCTTTAGCACTTTAAAGAGGTCTTTTGCAGCAGATTTGCCCAGTGCAATACCTCTTCTGATGTCGTGACTGCTGCTTCCATTGGTGTTGATTGTGCAGCCAAGTAATATGAAATCTTTGACAACTTCATTTTTTTCTCTATTTATCATACTGATGCGCATTTGTCCAGTTGTGAGGATTTCTGTTTTCTTTATATTGAGGTGTAGTCCATACTGCAGACTGTAGTTTTTAATCTTCATCAGTAATTACTTCAAGTCATCCTCACTTTCAGCTAACAAAGTTGTGTCATCTGCATATTGCAGGTTGTTAATGAGTCTTCTTCCAATTCTGATGCCATCCTCTTCTTCATATAGTCCAGTTTTTCAGATTATATGCTCAGAAATTGAATAAATATGATGAAAGGATACAACCTTGACACACTCCCTTCCTGATTTGCAACCATTCAGTATCCCCTTGTTCCATTTGAATGGCAGCCTCCTGGTCTATGCACAGGTTCCTCATGAGCACAATTAAGTGTTCTGGAATTCCTATTTTTTTCAATGTTGTCCATAATTTGATCCACACAATTGAATGCTTTTACATAGTCAATAAAGCACAAGTAAACATCTTTCTGATATTCTTTGCTCTGAGCCAAGATCCATCTGACATCAGCAATGATAGTCTTCATTTCACGTCCTCTTCTGAATCCAGCTTGCGTTTCTGGAAGTCCTCTGTCAATATACGGCTTCAACATTTTTCAATTATCATCAGCAAGATTTTAGTTCCTTGTGATATTAATGATATTGTTCAATAATTTCCACATTCTGTGGGATTACCTTTCTTTAGAATGGGCACAAATATGGATCTCTTCCAGTTAGTTGGCCAGGTAGCTGTCTTCCAAATTTCTTGGCATAGGTAGGTGAGTGTCTCCAGAGCAGCATCCATTTGTTGAAACATCTCAATGGGTATTCCATCAATTCCTGGAGCCTTGTTCTTAGTCAATTCCTTTAGTGGAGCTTTGACTTCTTCCTTCAATACCATTGGTTCTTAAGCATATGCCACCTCCTGAAATGGATGAATATCAACTAATTCTTTTTGGTACAGTGGATCTGCATATTACTTCTATCTTCTTTTGGAGTTTCCTGCATCATTCAATATTTTGCCCATAGAATCCTTCAATATTGCAACTCGAGGCTTGCATTTTTTCTTCAGTTCTTTCAGCTTGAGGAATGCAGAGTATGTTATTCCCTTTTGGTTATGTAACTCCAGTTGTTTGCATATTTCATTATAATAATTGACTTTGTCTTCTCACGCTGCTCTTTGAAATCTTGTGTTCAGCTCTTTTCTCTTTTATCTTGTCATTTCTTCCATTGGCTTTAGCCCTTGTTCAAATGGCAAGTTTCAGAGTCTCTTCTGACATCTATTTTGGTCTTTTCTTCCTTTCCTGTCTTCTCAATGCCCTTTTCTGTACTTCATGGATGATGTTCTTGATGTCATCCCCCAATTCCTCTGGTTTCCAGTCATTGATGTTCAATACATCAAGTCTATTTAGACGATCTCTAAGTTCAGCAGAGGCATAAGCAACACCATATTTTGGCTCTTATTGACTTTTTTTTTATTGTCTTCATTTCAACTTCAACTTGCATATAACTAGTTGATGGTCTGTTCCACAGCCTTGTTTTGGCTGAAGATATTGAGATTTTTCCAACACTTCTTCCACAGAAGTAGTCGATATTATTCCTGTGTACTCCATCTGGTGAAGTCCACATTATAGCCACCACTTATGTTGTTGAAAAAAAGGTATTTGCAATGAATACATTGTTGCTCTTGCAACATTCTATCATGCGGTCTCCAGCATTATCTCTATCAGCAAGGCCAGATTTTCCAACTACTAGTGATACTTGTTTGTTTACAACTTTTGTATTCCTATCACCAGTGATATGCAACACATCCTGATTCCATGTTTGGTCAATTTCAGACTGCAGAAGTTGGTAAAAATCTTCAATTTTCTGTTTTTTGGCTTTGGTGTTTGGTGCGTACATTTGAATGATGGTAGTATTAATTTTTCTTCATTGGAGGCGTTTGGATGATATCCTATCACTGACAGCATTGTACTTCAGGATAGATCTTGAAACATTCTTTATGAATATAAATACCTTGCCATTCTTCTTCAATTTGTCATTCCCACCATAGTAGATCACATGGTTGTCTGATTCAAAATGGCCCAAACCAGTCCATTTCAGCTTATTGATGCCTAGGATATCAATCTTCATGTGTTCCATTTCATTTTTTACAACATCCAATTTTCCTAGATTCATATTTTGTAGATTCCATGTTCCAATTATTAATGGATGTTTGCAGCTGTTTCATCTCATTTTGAGTCATGCCACATCAGCAAATGGAGGTTCCGGAAGTTTTACTCCATCCATATCAGTAAGGTTGGCTCTACTCTGGGAGGCAGCCCTTCCCCAGTCCTACTTTGAGTACCTTTCAATTTGAGGGGCTCATCTTCCAGCACTGTATCAGACAATGTTTCAGAGATATTATTCATAAAGTTTTCCAGTAATATATCAGACAGTGTTTCAATGCTATTCATAAAGTTTTTACTGGCCAATTTTTTGAGAAGTGTTTGGCTTCTTCCTTCTTCTGAGTCTGTCTTAGTCTGCAAGCTCCACTGAAACCTGTCCACCATGGGTGCCACCAGTGGCATAGCCTTTAGCCTCATAACAACATGAAAGCCACCACAGTGCAACAAACTGACAGACAAGTAATGGAGAAAATAGAAGAGATCTACATAAATAGAAGAACATGCCACACTCATTGTTCAGTAGACTTAATATCGTGAAAATGTCAATGCTACCCAAAGCAATCTAAAGATTCAATGCAATCTCAATCCAAATCCATCAACATTCTCTAAGGACATGGAAAACCCAATCATTAATTTTATATGGAAGGGAAAGAGACCTTGGATAAGTAAAGCACTACTGAAGAAGAAAAACAAAGTAGGAGGTCTCATACTTCCCACTTTCAATACCTACTATATAGCCACCATAGTCAAAACAGCCTGGTATTGTTACAATGATATACACATAAACCAGTGGAACAGAATTAAGAATTCAGAAGTAGAACCATCCACCTATGGATAACTGATTTTTGACAAAGGACCAAAACTTATTCAATGGAGAAGAGGTAGTCTCTTTAACAAATGGTGCTGGCAAAATTTGATATCCATTTGCAGATTAATGAAACAAGATCCATATCTCATACCATAAATAAAAACAAACTAAAGATGGATCAAAGACTGAGATGTAATACTCAAAACTATAAAGTTCATCAAAGATAAAATTGGAGCAAACTTAAAGGCCCTAATTTATGGCATAATTACATTATCAAGCATAACTCAAAGTGCACAAACAGCAGAAGAACAAAGAAAATATTAAGGCACACAACAAACACATGAAGAAATGCTTGCGATCATTCACCTTAAGAGAAATGCAAACCAAAACAACACTGAGACATCATCTCATCCAGCAATAATAGCAAAATTCAACAAGGTAGAAAACAACAAATGCTGGTGAGGCTGTGGAGAGTTTGGAACTCTCATACACTGCTGGTGAGAGTATAAAATAGTATAATCACTGTAGAAAACAGTATGAGACTTCCTTAAAAAACTGGAAATAGAATATCATCTGACCCAGCAATTCTACTCTTAGGTATATATCTTAAAGAGATGAGATCCAGGACCATGGATATACACACCCAGATATATCACAGCAATATTCACAATAGCAAAGAGATGGAAACAAATCACGTGTCTATCAGTAGATGAATGGATAACCAAACTATGGTAGATACACATAATGGAATACTATACAACATTATAGAATAATGAAGATATCTCAAAACCCTCATAATATGGATGAACTTGGAGGACATTATGTTGAGTTTATTAAGTCAATCACAGAAGGACAAATACTGTATGACCCTGTTATGATGAAAAGTCAAGGAAAAGTTTACACAAGGAACAATTTTTTTTGTTGTTGATTACCAGGAATTGGAGGAACAGGGAGGGTAGGGACAATTATTGGATAGTTAAAAGAGGTTAAGAGGTTTTGACTTGGGTGAAGGGAAAAGCAATAGTAACAAAAGCGTGTAACTAGTACTAAGGAAAAGGAAGACACAGAGAGTGCCCAAGAGGTATGGACAATAAAGGTAAATACTATTACATGCACAATACTGCATTATCAGTAATAACAAGCAGTAATCTATGGGTGGATCCATAGGTAGACAGGCAAGACGCTCAGGTATGGGCAAATGAATGGGAATATACCCATGACAATATATAGATTTGACAAGACAATTTTCCCACATACATATTTGTATGTGCTATAAAATGTCTATGTGCAGTATAAAGCTAACAAGGGCAAAGTTAGGATAACTTCTTAGCCACAACTAAGCACATTGAGGAAATGAGTCACTGGATCTGTGGAACATCAACCTCATTTAGGACAACATAGTAAACAAAAATATTGTTCTACATCCTACTTCATGAGTAACACCTGGGCTCTTAAAAGATCAAAAAGGCAGCATAAGCACTTCTGATCACAGAAAGATCAGGGAGAAAAATAGGGGGGCAAGAATGTGTAGATAGGAAAGACACAGTGGAAGAATTACCAGAGGGAAGAATCTGAAAGAGAGCTGTTAGACTGTGGGGATTGTAATCAGTGTCACAAAACAAAGTGTGTATGAGTTGTTGAATGTAAAACGAAATCTACTTTGTAAAATTCCACCCAAATCACAATAAAAAGCTATACATACACAAAGCATAAGCATTTTTAATATACTTACTTGATAAACTCTTTCCAATTATTTTTTTTATCCTGTTTGTAGATTATTACTATGGTTTGTTATATTATAAAATAGGTAATTTCATCATTTGCTCTATTTCAGCTGTTTTAGAGGGAAAATGGCTCATGCATGCCCCAGATTGTAAAACTGTTCTACAGAAAGGTTTCAGTATTCCTGGATCATGTCTTTTTTTTTTTTTTTTTCTTGGTCATTTCTCAGACATTCCAGTAGTATATCTCTAGATCTCTCAGGAGTGACCATTTATTTTCCTCTCTTTGCTCTCAGGAACAGCATACTTTACTGTTTGCTCATTCAGTGCAAGCAGCAAATTTTACTTCGTTTTTCACAGAGAGTGCAGCCCTTTGAGGCTCTGTTTGTGGTTCTGTCTCCGGGCCTATGTGGGTATTAAAATCCAAGACCCCAAAACCAGAGCCAATATATACCCACACAGAGAATATTAATTTCTGCTCTTCCTTAGTAAGGAGCTCTGGTGGTGTAGTGGTAAAGCATTTGGCTGCTAACCAGAAGGTTGTTTGTCAGTCTTCTTATCAGCAGATAGGGATGGAGTTTCTTCCCTTCCTTCTTCTTCTTCTGCTTCTTTTTTTTTTTTTTTTGAGCTCAACTTTGTATTAAAAATATTTTGTGTCACATTTTATACATCATCTCTAATTCCTGATAGTGCGTAAGGAGCCCGGCAACCTTAGTTAACCATTTTGCTGGATTTCCTTACTCTTCAAATCACATAGTTTCTTTTCAGTTGTTATTTCACTTGACTCCTTAAACATTGAAGAATGTCAACTTCTCATTATAGTAACTTCTCATACTGCGGTTTTGTGGCATAGTTCGTTCTTATCTTGTCTCCTGCTTTTAAAAATATTTTAAAACCTATTGGAAAAGCTTGAGGTTTCTCATCAAATAGACCTAAATTAAAGTACTGAGTCTTCCACATACATACTATTTAATCTTCTTTAAATTGTTGATTTAACTTTAAGCTCTTTATCTATAAAATGAGAATGACGCATATTATTCAACGTTATAAGGATGACTAAAACAGTATGTACATGAAATACATAGAGTCCCTGACAAAGAGTGCTTAGTACTGTCAGCAGGTATTTATAATGTCCTCTGGAAAGAACTCTAGTGGCATGGACTGCTAACCAAAAGGTAAGCAGTTCAAACCCCCAGTCACTCCATGAAAGAAGATGAGGCAATCTACTCAAGATTTACAGCCCTGGAAACCTGACAGGTTTGCTATGACAGAACTGACTTAATGGCAGTGGGTAGGTTTGTCTTTGCCTGAGAATAATTCTTCACTTTCCTTATTTTTCCAGATTCTTCAAACTGAGTCAATTCACAGGGTCTGAGGGAAGATAATAGCGGGGTTGCCTATTACTTGCTGTTCAATCTCTGCTAATACATCACTGACCATTGTAAATAGGAAATTTGTTTTTATCCTTGTAATTTCTTTCTTAAATACAGGGATAGTAGGGAGATAGCAATTGCAAATCTCTTAAATCATTTGAGGCAAGTTAAATGATGACATCGATAACAACCCACTTTCCTCTTTGGGGATACAGGTGTATAGATTTTTCTTTTTCATTTATTGTGATTTGGGTGAAGATTTACAGAGCAAATTCACTTTCCATACAGCAGTTCACATATACTTTGTCTCATGTCATTGACCACAGTTCACCACAATGCAACAGCTCCCCTCCCACTTCCTCCCCATAGTTACCTCTTCCCAGTGACCATTCCTCCATACTCTCCTGCATCCTG
>NW_006921707.1:57432-62923 GCF_000298275.1 Orycteropus afer afer
TTTCTCTTTCAGTGTTTTATATATACCATCCCATTGCCTTCTCACTTGCATGGTTTCTGCTGAGAAATCAGAGCTTTAGATTTTTCTTTATTGTAAAACAAAACAACAACAAAAAAAAACTAAGTCAATACATTATACAAATAAGCTTTGTCCATGAGAACTTACTTTTGTCTTGTTCAGTAGCATTTATCATCTAGGAAAGGACTACACAGATATTGCAATCACAGTATTACTGTAACATTTGCTTCTTCCTAGAAGGAAACATCTCAAGGGTCACATAGCTGCTCTCTTTCCTTCTCATCCCATTTTCTGCTACCTTAATAGTTATCCTTTCCATTCCCATGATTCCAAACATTGGTTTACACATTACCAGTTTCCATCAAGTCGCCTCTGACTCATGGTCCATGTGTATTGGAGTAGAACTTTGCTCTATAGGGTTTTCAGTGGCTGCTTTTGCAGAAGAAGATCACCAGATCTTTCTTCTGAGGTGTCTCTGGGTGGACTTGAACTTACAATATGTTGGTTTGCAGTCACGAATTAACCATTTGCACTACCCATGGATTACGGATGTCACTTCTAAACTGTTAATTCTCCAGACTATAACTTTATTATTCATTTTTTAAAAAACTTTTTATTGTGATTTTGGTGAAATTTTATAGAGCAAATTCATTTTCCATTCAATAGTTCATACACGTTTTGTTTCATGACATTGATTGTAGTCTCCATAATGTAACAGCTTTCTTTCCACTTCTTCCTGTGGTTACCTTTTCCCTGTGTCCTTCTTTTCTGAGCATTTTCCCTGTGCAAATGCTGTCCTTTTGATTTCCCATGATTGATTGTTTTAAAGAGTGCACCTTACTGGTGTAATTGTCCACCTGATAGGCCTATATATTTGTTGGCTGGAAGTTAAGCCATGGGAAGTGAGTTCAATTCCAGGCCTGAAGCATGACTAGGGGCAATAGCCTAGGGGGTTTCACCAGTCTATTAGACCAGTAATCTGGGTCCTTTGTATGACATTTGTTCCACATTTTTTTCTCTCACTCTATCCAGGATTTCCAAGTATTATCCCTTTCTGAGTGGGTGGCATTGGTTGTTGTTATTGTTGTTATGTGCCGTTGAGTTGGACCCTACTCTTAGCGACCCCTTCTTGGGTTTCTGAGGCAGTATCACTACGAAAGTAGATTGCCCCATCTTCCTTCCGAGGAGTGGCTGGTGGGTTTGAACCACCAGCCTTCTGGTTAGCAGTCAAGTGCCTTCCAGTTCTCCTGGTCTCAGGGTTGCGTAAGCTGAGGTTCCCATGATCTGCTTGTCCTTTGGACTAATTGTTTCCATGCATCCTTAATTTTCTTCATTCTTCTTTGCTCTGGGTGAGGAGAGACCAATAGTTGCATTTTAGATGACTGCTTGCAAGCTGTTAAAAGCCCAGCCAGTACTCACCAAAATAAGATGTAGAACAATGTTTTCATGCACCTTATTGTGCCAATTGAGCTTGATGTTGCTGCAATCATGATCCCGAGCCCACAGGTCCAGCAACTCACTCCCTCAAGGTGTTTGTTTATGGCTAAGAAATTATAATCTTGCCTTCTGTTAGTTCTATTATATATGCACATTTTTATAGGACTTACAAATACTATATAGAAATATCATCTGCCAAACTCATATATGGTCATGGGTATATTCCTGTTCATCTGTCCATACCTGATCATCTTGCCTGCTCACCTATGTGTTTAGCAAAGATTAATGTTTATTATTAGTTACAATGCGGTATTGCATATGTAATGTGTTTACCTTTGTTTTCTGTACATCTCATGAACCTCTCTATGTCTTCCTTTTCCTTAGTTATACTGTGCTTAGTTATACTTTCTATTATACTAAAGTTATACTTTCCTTAGTTATCTTTCCATTCATCCAACTCAACACATTTTCTTAACTTGCTAGCAATTTTCCTGTCCTTCACCTCCCATTCTTGGTTACCAACAAAGTTTCCTACTATGTGTAAACCTATGCTTGACTTTTTATAATAGAGAACTCATTCAACATTTGCTCATTTGTGATTGACTTATTTATTGCAGCATAATGTCCTCCAAGTTCATACACATTACGGGGTGTTTCATGGATTCTTCATTACTCTTTAATGTTACATAGTATTCCATCGTGTGTATGTACCATAGTTTGGTAATCTATTCATCTGTTGATGGGCACTTAGGTTCTTTCCAACTCTTTGCTTTTGTGAATAGTGCTGCAATGAACATGGGTGTGCATATATCTATTCATGTCCTGGTTTTCATTTCTTTGGGTCTATATCTAGTAGTGGGATTGGTAGATCAAATGATATTTCTATTTCTAACTTTTTAAGGAAGTGCCATAAAATTTTTCACAATGGTTTTACCATTTTACACTCCCATCAGCAGAGTGTGAGAGTTCCTATCTCTCCACAGCCTCACCAAGCATTTATTGTTTTCTATCTTGTTGGACTTTGCTATTATTGCAGGGAAAGATGATATCACATTGTTGTTTTGGTTTGCATCTTTTTAATGATCAATGATTGTGAGAATTTCTTCACACATTTTTGGCCACCTGAATATCTTCTTTAATCAGGTGTCTAGTCATGTCCTCTGCCCATTTTTAATTGGGTTGTTTGTCTTTTTTTGTTGAAATGTTGAAGTGTTCTATAAATTTTAGAGATAAGTCATTTGCGAGATATGGCATTGCTAATTTTTTTTTTCCAAGTCCATAGGTTCTCTTTTTATTCTTTTGGAGACATCTTTTGATGCCCATTGTAATTTACATTTTAGAAGATCTCAGTCATCTAGTTTATCTCCTGCTGTTTGTGCATTATTGTTTATGTTCAATAGTCTATTTATGGCATAAATTAAGGCCTCTAAGTTGGCCTCTAGTTTTTCTTTGTTGAACTTTATGCTTTAAGGTCTTTGATCCATGTTGAGTTAGTTTTTGTGTATGGAGTGAGGTATGGATCGTGTTTCATTTTTCTATAAATTTTGCCTGCACAGTTTGTTAAGAGACTCTCTCTTCTCATTTAATGAGTTTTGGCCCCTTGTCAAAGATCAGTTGTCCGCAGGTGGGTGGATCTATTTCTGGATTCTCAATGCTGTTCCACTGCTCTATGTATCTATTGTTGTAACAATACCAGGCTGCATGACTGTGGGTCATATTAGGCTTTGAGATTGGGGAGTATGAGACTTCCTACTTTATTTTTCTTCTTCAATGTTGTTGTTGTTGTTATGTGCCATCGCGTTGGACCCGACTCATAGCGACCTCTCCTTAGGTTTCCGAGGCAGTATCATTACGGAAGTAGATTGCCCCATCTTCCTTCTGAGGAGTGGCTGGTGGGTTTGAACAGCCAGCCTTCTGGTTAGCAGTCAAGTGTCTTAGGCACTACACTACCAGAGCTCCTCCCTTCTTCAATAGTGCTTTGCTAATTTGAGATCTCCTTCCAAATAAAATTAGTGATTGGATTTTCCATGTCCTTAAAGAATGTTGATGGAGTCTTGATCAGGATTGCATTGAATCTATAGATTGCTTTGGATAATACTGAAATTTTCGCAATGTTCAGTCTTCTTATCCATGAGCATTGTATCTTCTTCCATTTATGTAAGTCTTTCACCTAAGGCACTTGACTGCTAACCAGAAGGCTGGCGGTTCAAACCCACCAGCCACTCCTTGGAAGGAAGATGGGGCAATCTACTTCCATAGTGATACTGCCTTGGAAACCCAAGGAAGGGTCACTATGAGTCAGGTCCGACTCAACGACACATAACAAAAACAACAATAACAGTAGTAGTGTTTTATAATTTTCTTTGTATTGATCTTTTTTGTCTCTGGTAAGATTTATTCCCACATATATTATCTTTTTGGTAGCTATTGTAAACGATATTGTTTTCCTTATTTCCTTTTCAGAGATATCTTTGTTGATGTAAAAGAATACAATTGATTTTTGTAGGCTGATCTTTTATCCTGCCAGTTTGCTGAGTCTTTTGATTAATTTCAGTAGTTTTCTTGCTGAGTCTTGGGTTTTCTATGTACAGGATCTGCAAATAGTGATAGTTTTACATCTTCTTTGCCAATTTGGATGCGATTTATTTCTCTTTCTTGTTCTTTTGCCTTGGCTGGGATTTCCAAAACAATGTTGAATACTGTTGTTGTTGTTAGGTGCCATCAAGTCATCTCTGACCCATAGCGACCCTATGCAAAGCAGAACAAAACACTACCAAGTCCTGAGCCAGCTCCATAATTCTTGCCATACTTGAGCCCATTGCCGCTGCCACTGTGTCTCATTGAGGGCCTTCCCCTCTTTATCAACCCTTCACCTTACCAAGCATGACATCATTCTCCAGTGAATGGTCCCTTCTGACAACATGACCAAAATAGGTGAGATGAAGTCTGGTCATTCTCGCTTCCAAGGAGCATTCTGGCTGCACTTCCTCCAGGACAGACCTGTTAGTTCTTTGAGCAGTCCACGGTACTTTCAGCATTCTTTGCCAACACCACAGCTCAAAAGCATCAATTCTTCCTTGGTGTTCCTTATACATTGTCAAGCTCTCACATGCATATAATGTGATTGAAAATACCATGGTTTGTGTCAGGCACACCTTAGTCCTCAAGTAGACATCTTTGCTCTTCAGCACTTGAAAGAAGTCCTTCGCAGCCAATTAGTCCAGTGCTATACGTCGTCTGATGTCCTGACTGCTGCTTCCATTGACGTCAATTATAGAACCAAGGAATATGAAGTCTGACAATTTCAATCTTTTCTCCATTTATTATAATGCTACTTATAGGTCCAGTTGTGAGGATTTTTATTTTCTTTATATTGAGATGTAATCCATACTGCAGACTGTATTCTTCAGTCTTCATAAGTACTTCAAGTCATCCTCACATTCAGCAAGGAAAGTTGTGTTGTCAGTGTATCTCAGGTTGTTAATGATTCTTCCTCCAATCCTGATGCTATGTTCTCCTTCATATAGTCCAGCTTCTTGGATTATTTGCTCAGCATACAGATTGAATAAGTATGATGAAATGATACAACTCTGACACACTCCCTTCTTGATATTAAACCATGCAGTGTTTCCTGTTTTCTGTTCAAACAACAGCCTCCTGGTCTATGTACAGGTTTCTCATGCGTGCAATTAAGTGTTCTGGAATTTCCATTCCTCTCAATGTTATCCACAATTTGTTATGATCCACACAATCAAATGCTTTCACATAGTCAATAAAACATGAGTAAACATCTTTCTGGTATTCTTTGCTTTGAGCCAAGATCCATCTGACATCAACAATGATATCCTTCATTCCATGCCTCTTCTGAATCTAGCTTACAGTTCTACAAGTTCTCTGTCAATATAGTGATGCAGCTGTTTTTGAATGATCGTCAGTAAGATGTTACTTGCATGCGATATTAATGATATTGTTTGATAATTTCCACATTCTGTAGGGACCACCTTTCTTTGGAATAAGAACAAACATGGGAAAAAGG
>NW_006921707.1:87018-93635 GCF_000298275.1 Orycteropus afer afer
TCTATATCCTTCTCTTCAAGGCTCAGGGGTCCAGGATTATCTTCTGTGTCTGTGTTAATTGGTTTCCCTTTTCTTTGTTGAAGAGGGTTTGTACAGTCTTTCTGCCTAGTCCGCCTTCTTGCTGGAACACCCCTTGACTCCTAGTTTTGTTGATTCTTTCTATCATTTTTCTATTTTCTGTTCCTTTTTTTTTTTCTGCTATAATCTTCATTATTTATTTTCTTCTGATGACTGCAAGCTCTTTAATTTTTGAGATGTTGGATTAAGGTGTTGATTTTGGCTCTTTCTTCTTTTTTGATGTGTGCATTTATTGCTGTCAATTTCCTTATAAGCACTGTTTTTGCCATGTCCCAAAGATTTTGGTATGTTGTGAATTCATTCTCATTTGATTCAAGGAATTTTTTATTTCATTTTTCATTTATTCTATTAATTTGCAGTTTTTAAGCTATGTGTTTTTCAGTTTCCATGTATTTGGTTCCCCTCCTCCCCCTTGATTTTCCTATAGTTAATTTCTAATTTGATAGCATTGTGATCTGAGAAGGGGCTTGGCAATACTTTGATATTTTCAAACTTATTGAGGCTTGCTTTGTGACCTAACATATGGTCTGCTCTGGAGGTTGTTCTGTGTATGCTGCAAAAGAATGCATACCGTGCTGGCTTTGGTTGAAGTGTTCTGTATATGTCTATATGGTAAAGTTGGTTTGCTTGTTTAGTTCTTCTTTGTCTTTGTTAAATTTCTTGTTGTTCTATCCTTCATTCAAAGTGGTGAATTAAAATCTCCTGTTTTTATTGTCTGTTTTTCTTTTTCAATTCTCTTACATTTTGAATTATGTATTTTGAGGCCCTTTCATTGCATGTGTAGATGTTTATCATGGTTATTACCTTTTGTCCAATTGATCCTTTAATCATTATTTAAAGTCATTCCTGTCTTTTATGATTGATTTTGTCTTAAAGTCTATTTTACTAGAAATTAGTATCATTATTCTTGCTCTGTTTTGATTGCTTTTTGCTTGCCTTTTTTTTCCAACTTTTGATTTTAAATCTATTTTTGTCTTTGTGTCTAAGGTCTCTTGTAAACAGTGTATCAATGGGTCATGTTTTCTTATTAATTCTGCACCTCTCTGTCTCTTGATTGGTGCCTTTCATCCATTTAAATTCAGTGTAATTATCAACCAGTATGAATTTATTGCATTTATTTTGTTATGTGATTTTTTATTGTTGCTAAGTTCTTTGTTCCATGTAATTTTCTGTGCTGAGCTCATTTTGTTTATTTATTTATTTTAATCTTTTCCTTCATTGCTACAGGTTTAGTATTTACTAAATATTTGTGCCTTTCCTCTTTTTTATTTTGATGAGAAGATTTATTAATTTTCTTTGACGTTATCAAGTGATTTGTTATTTTCTTTCCAATTTTAAAACAGTTCATTTCATCTTAAAATCATCTTGACTTCCTTATGATTTGGAAGTTCTATAGCTAAATTATTTATTCCCTCTTTTTGCTTTGTAGTTGTCCTCATTTACAAACTGATGCCACAGTTTAATGTTTTTATTCTTAAAGTTTATTTTATTTTAAATACTCCCATATCTGGGTTCGTTTCTGGATTATGTTGTCATATGTATTTATCACAGGTTGTTATCTGTTATTGTTTATTCTCTGTCCAATGGACTCCCTTTAGCATCTCTTGGAAGGTTGGTATGGTTCTAACAAATTCCTTTAATTTCTGTTTATCTGGAAATGTCCTTATTTTGCCATTATATTTGAGGGACAATTTTGCTAGGTACATATTTCTTGATTGGCAATATATATATTTTTATTCCAGATATTTGTATATGCCATTTCATTGCTTTCTTGCCTGCATGGTTTCTGCTGAAAAATCAGAGCTAAGTCTTATTGATTGCCCTTTATTGGTAACTTTTAATTTTTCGCATGCTGTTTTCAGGATTAGTTGATTGTCTTTGGTTTTGGAAAGTTGACTGTGATATGTTTTAGTGATTGTTTTTTGAGTTCTACCCTTTTTGGTATTTGTTGAACTTTTTGAATGAATATCTCCTCCTCTTTCATCATATTAGGAAGTTCTCTACAAATATTTCTTTGACATTTTTCTCTGGTTTTATTTGTTTCTTCCTAGTCTGGAAGTCTGACCATGTGTAAATTATTCCTCTTGATAATGGTCCACATATATCTTAAGCTCTCTTCTTCTTCTTCTTCATTTTTTTTAGACTTTTTTTTTTCTGATTCTTCCCTTAAGTAGTACCAAGAGATTTTTCTTCATCTTATTAATTCTCCTGTTGATTTGATTCTACTTGTTTGCCCTTTCAATGTATCTGTTTCTGAAATCTTAGTATTAATCTTCTGTATTTTTATTCATTGATTTTCATGTGATTCCTAATTTTTCTTTTATTATGGCAGTTTGTCCTTGTACTGTTTTCCTAAAATCTTCTAGTTTTGTCTATGTTTCCTTGATTTCTGTCAGTGTTTTCCTTAATCTGTATTCCAATTCCTTAATATTTATACCTAAATATAATTCTTTTGAGTTCCTTATTATGTACTTCCACTGCTACTTCTTCCTCAGGAAGGTTTTCTTGCTGTGTATTCTGGTCACTTTTTGTACTATTTTATCTTTGTTCTTTGTGTGAACTGGAATTGTCAGTTGTCTCTGAGACATTGTGATGTCATTGTGTTTGTATTTAATTGATGATTGTGTATTGGTGTGATTTTCCCAGGTCTTTTTTTTCCCCTTTATTTTGTTTTGATTTACCTGAGTGAGAAGGTTGTTGTGCTACTCTATTCATTAGTTTTACAGCAGTTAAGCATTATCCTGGTGGGTATGATAGAGTATGAGAATGTGTGCATAGATCTCTGTTAGCTGTTTCTGCAGAGCAGTTAAGGGTAAGTTGGTCTGGTATTGGCCACCATTTATTATTGATCTCTTAGTGCAGAAGCAGGTTGTATCTCTTGACCAGTTGGTGGGCTGCAAGTGGTACAGATGTGATTGGGTCATGTGGACATAGTTGCTGTCACTTGTCAGATGAGACAAAAAAAAAAGAAATACATAAAAATAAGAAAAAACAACAAAAAACACAAATAGCATAAACAAAAAGCAACAACCACTAAGAAGAAAAAAATAAATTAAAAGAAAAAAACATGGGAAAAAGACAAGAGAAGGGCAAAGAGACAGATTGAAAAAAAGTCTTATTAGGGAGGGAAAAAGAAAATGAAGCAAGATAAAATGATTAGTAATGAAAAAATAAGAAAAATGCAAAGAGAAAATAAAGGATGGAGAAAATGAAAAGAGGAAAGATGAAAGGAAGAAAGAAAATGAAGAGACCAAAGGAAAGGGGGGGGTGGGAATCCAATAACCAGTTAAGGGGAAGAAAGACAAAATAAAAAGAAAGGAGAGGAGAAAGAATAATTAGGAAAAGAAGAAGAAGAGGAGGAGGAAGAGGAGGAGGGGGAAGCAGGAGGAGGAGGAGGGGGAAGCAGGAGGAGGAGGAGAAGAAGAAGAAGAAAGAGAAGAAGAAAGAGAAGAAGAAGGAGAAGATCAAGAAGACTGGGAGAGCAGCATATCTGAGTGGTGTTCCTGCTGGCTAAATAGGCATCAGGGAGCAGGGTATGTGCTACTATAAGTAGTTCCTGCCAGCCCAAAAAGCATCTAGAGAATGGGCTCTTCATCTCAGAAGGAGATCTTCTTTATCCAAAGAACATCTAGGCCAGGGCACCTGGTCTCAGAAGAAGTTCTTACTGTCCCAAAATGTAGCTGGGTGTTGGACACTTAGTCCCAGAAGTTCCTGCCATCCCCAAAGACAGGTAAGGCTAGGTTACTTGATCCCAAAAACAGTTCCTGCCATCCCACAAGATGGCTGAGTATAGGGTACCTGGTCCCAGAAGGAGTTCCTTCCAGCCCAACAGCGGGCTGGAGGCAGAATAGTTACTGCCAACTCAGAAAACAAATGGGTGCAAGGGGCCTAACCCCAGACAAGTTTCTGCTGGCCCTGAAGATGTCTGGAAGCAGGGTACTTGGACTTGTGAAAAGCTCCTGCTGGTTCAGGCAGGCTGGAATCAAGGCACTTCCTTCCAGGAGTTCCTGCAGGCCCCCAAAGCGTTGGGAACAAGATATCTGGCCTCATAAAGCATTCCTGCTCTACCCAAAGACAGCTGGGCTCAGGATCCCTGCCTCGGAATTTCCTATTGATGTAAAAAGTAGCTGTGGATATGGAACCTGATTCTGGAATGAGTTCCCGCCTTCCAGAAAGCAGCTGGGGCACAGTGCCCAGTCCAGTATGGAATTCATGCTGGTCCTGAGGATGGTGGATGGCTATGACTCCATTCGCCATGCACGTGTGGGGTATAAGGGGAACAAAGAGAATATCACACTTTTATGGTTCCAAGCCACCAGTGTGGTTGCCCATGCAGTGCTCAGCAAACAAATCAAATTTTCAGGTTGTTGCTCCAATCAGAATTCTACTTGCAAATACTCAAAATGGCTGCACCATCATGTCAGTTGACAGTCCACAGCTCCATTTGTCTCTTTATTCTTGTTTTTGATTAGTTTCTTCTACTCATCAGTGTTTAATGCACTTCTTTAAAATCCTTCCTTTCAAAGCTCAGGGTTCCAGAATTATCCTCTGTATTTGTTTCAATTGTTTTTGCATTTCATCATTGTAGAGGATCTGTTTAGTTTGTCTGCCTATTCCACTATCTCACCAGCAATCTCCCAAACTATAATTATAAACCTCATCCTTCCTCTGTCTCAGACCTGGATCCTGTTAGAAGTTCCTGGTGTCTAAATAGTCTCAATTATTACTATTTCCCTCTCTGGTTTCCCACAATGAAGAAAACCTGCAAGGACAATAAACAAACCGGAAACACCCACTTTATCAATATGTAGTTAGAAAATTGTCCTATGCCCTTCTGCAAAACTGTGGTAAAAGTTGAATTGAAAGATCAAATTTGGTCCTCAGGCTAAAGCAACATTTCTTACTTCCTTTGTCCTTAAACAGTGTTTATTTCACATTCAACTCCATTGCAAAGGTGGATCCCTACAGCTGCAGTGAGAGAGGTAGCCAATCCAAAGCATATTCATCAATTCAGGAGAAAAAGGAGGGAAATAACCAGCCAGAAATATTTTTCCACCCCTACACTTAGTGATGAATGGAGCTGGCTACAGTCATAGTCAGGGCAATACAGAAGTCACTATGCCAAAGCATTAAAAACAATATACTTCAAATGCAGGGCATTAAATGTCCCAGTCATCTCATTGCACCAGGTTTGTGGATCTAGGGAGTGGAAGATAGTTTTCTGATTAAAAAAATATATATAACTGAACCCCATATGGATATATCATGTTGTTATGTGCCGTTGAGTCGGACCTGACTCATAGTGACTCCTCCTTGGGTTTCCGAGGCAGTATCATTACGGAAGTAGATTGCCCAACCTTCCTTCCAAGGAGTGGCTGGTGGGTTTGAACCGCCAGCCTTCTGGTCAGCAGTCAAGTGCCTTAGGCACTACACTTCCAGAGCTCCTAAACAACTTATACTTGGCATCTGATGCTGTCTATACTTTGTCCATCTCTTTTTCTGGTAACAGCTGTTGTTGTTATGTGCTGTTAAGTCAGACCCGACTCACAGCAATCTCTCCTTGGGTTTCCGAGGCAGTATCACTAAGGAAGTAGATTGCCCCATCTTCCTTCCAAGAAGTAGCTGGTGGGTTTGAACTGCCAGCCTTCTGGTTAGCAGTCAAGTGCCTTAGGCACTGTGCCACCAGAGCTCCACTGGTAACAGTAACCCTCTTCCATTGCAGAATTGTTCTTCTGTCTGTCCTTACAGGTCCAACCATGCCCATTTCAAAATAGTCCTACTGTGCATATAACTGAGATGCAATGGAGAAGGGGACTGGTGGTCAACGACAGTTCCATTTACCTGGCAATGATGCTTGGTCTGAGGATTAGCATATTACCAAAGTCTGGCAGAATCCTTTTCTGCCATTTGATATTGGGAGGGAAAAAATATTCTCTTCACTCTTGCATTGTAACTGATAAAGGGGGACTCTAGACCTGTTCGATAATATGTTTATTTGCTGTATGGCAACACTCGAAAGAAACAAGACTACGTGAGAAGCATAAAGGTGAAAAGGAGAGTAAAGGTATTGATGACATCATTTTGATTCCTGGATAATGCCTTCTTGTCATGTAAGTCAACTATATCTGCTTGAAATAATTTTAATTACATATCTGCAACTTGCAACTGAAAATCCTAATACATATCTCAGCATGTGTAAAGTAAAACTCAGCATTATCACCCTCACTGTAGCAATTTAAGTTATGTGTCAGCTTGGCTGGGCTGTGATTTTGAGTAGATAAGCAGCTGGATATATTTATTCCCTATGATGAGATTGGACATTGTGTAATCACCTCCGTGGTGGAATCTATTATGAGCAGTTGCCTTCAGGGTGTTGCCTGCTTTCAGTACATATAGAAATGATCCTGCATTTGGTCAGACATCATCTCCATTTCCTGGACTTGAATCAGTGACCTGCCATGTTGCTCACGATCTTGTTGTTGTTGTTGTTATGTTCTGTCGAGTCAGACCCGACTCATAGCGACCCCTCCTTGGGTTTC
>NW_006921707.1:93735-96853 GCF_000298275.1 Orycteropus afer afer
ACCTTCCTTCTGAGGAGTGGCTGGTGGGTTTGAACCACCAGCCTTCTGGTTAGCAGTCAAGTGCCTTAGCCACTATGCTACCAGAGCTCCTTCACTGATCTTAGGATTGTGCCATTTTACCTCCTGATCTTGGGCTTTTCAGCCTCAGCAGCCAGCTGCTGCAAGAGTTAAGAGAAGCCCCAGCTCCAGTGGGCTTGGAATATGAGACAACACTGAAGCCCAAGGTTAAGGGGCCTTCACCCAGGCCCTAGAATTGGCACTTTGAATCCAGACTTCTTGCCTCCTAAACTGTAAAAGAATAAATTCTTGTTTGTTGAAGCCATGCACTTGTGTTATTTCTGTTATAGCAGCACTAGAGAACTAAGACACTTGCTGGTTAGTGAAATCTCCAGCTAGCTGGTCTCCCAAGCCAGAAACACAGAAGTTGTCCTGATGCCCTGTCTTCTGCTGATCTAAAAAAACCCTCCTAATCTCCCATTGATTTCACCTCTCAAATACTTTTCACGTTTGTCATCCCCTCCCCACAAATACCATTCCTGTCTTAATCTAGACCTAGTCATCTTGCAATCTGTACTTCCCACTGGCCTTCCAGTCATCATATACTTCTTTTCTTTCTTCTAAAAGCTGGAGCCCTCCCCTCTCCAGTCCAAAAGGAGCTCTGGTGGTGTGACAGTTAAAGCATTCAGCTGCTAACCAAGAGGTCAGCAATTCAAGCTCACCAGCCACTTCTCCAGAGAAAGATGAGGCAGTCTGCTTCCATAAAGATTTATAACCTTGAAAACCCTATGCAGCAGTTCTACTCTGTCCTATAGGGTTGCAATGAGCTGGAATCAACCTGAAGGCAGTTGGTTTGTTTTTTCAGTATATTTCAAAGAATTGATATGTGATTTTATCTGCATAATTCCCTTTCTCCTTCTTTCCTTTGGATTTCCATTTTTGCTGATGCCATTATTCCTCATAAATAGTGGTATTCCAGTCCCACCAATCACCCTCTTCACTGACTGTAGTAGTGGTGATTTCTTCACACAGTTACCAGTTTTGAATCTAAGTTCAGAAAATAATCAAAGCCTCTTTTTCTTAATTTCATTTCCAGCTGTGCCATTCTAGTTTAAAGGGTACATTTCATGCAGGCTATTGATTTTGCTTCTTCATTCAATGGCCACAAGATTAAAGTTGGTAGAAACATCTGACTAAATGTTCTGGTCCTTACATTCTATGCTATTATTAATTATTGCCTTTCCATATGATGCTACCTGTCATTTATTTCCAAGTTGGGAAATAGCTTACCATGATCTCAAACCATAAGTCAGGGTCTTCTAAATGTAGGTATAATTAACAGGCTAATGAATGTCATAGTAATTTTATTATTTACATTAAACAATAAATGAATACAAGGTGAAACAGTGTCATTTGGTAGGAAGAATTTCAATGTCAGAAAATTTAGAGTCAAGTTTTCACCCTCACTTGTTAATTATGAGACCTTGAACAAGTCACTTAATCTTTTTGATTCTGTTTATTTATGTGTAAAATGATGATAATCATCCTTGTTGTAAGGGTCTCACAGGGGTATTGTAAGGACCAAAAGGCTTAACAATTGCAAAGTCTTTTGTAGTCATTACACTCAATACTCTAGTACTACTATCATGCCCATGACCTTGGCCTCATTAGTATCACATTGACAAAGCTCAACTAAAATGCCACAGAATTGAGTCATATTTATATATATTTGTAGCCGTTATTGAACATAGTTTTTGGAAATGAAAGTAAATAGCAACTGTGAGAGCTCTAGCTCTTGCCACTAAAAAAAAAAAAAAAAAATCAGAAAACCGATTTCTTTTTTTGCCATGTTGTTACATTTATATGAATTTTAGCATTTTACTATAAATAGAAAGTTGGGTTTTTTTTCATGATTTTTTCCTTTGTACCCCTAATATCATGTGAACCTTAGCAGTGTACAGGACTGAACAAAAAATGAGAACAAAGTATAACAGATAAATATCTGCTATATTAAATCTGACTAGAACTTAAATAAAGACAATAATTCATTGGGAATTATTGTTTTGAAATGAAGCAATAGAAAATAGATCTTTAATTGCCTTTAAGACCAGTTGGAAGTGGGGCATACTAAGTGGACTTGTCATTTACTGGCTAATTTATGTGTAGGCATCTTGTTATTAACATGAAAATTAGCAAAAATACGAGGAAAGACTAATATACAATATGCCAGTTTTAAAGCCATGAAAATAAAGCACACATAAAGTATATATTTTATTTTTTATCTGTTATATATACACCTCTAAGAGAAGTGAGTAATAAAAATGTCTAGGCTTTTACCTCTAGATTTAAGTGACAGTAAATGAAACAATCAATCATCATAGCCTATATATATATATATATATATATATATACATATATATATATATTTTTTTTTTCCCAAAAAGCAAGATGTTATGTTAAAATATGCTAGATAGGCTCTCTTACTCTGTCTCTGTCTTTCTCCAATTTTGTTTGTTTTTGTTATGTGCCATCAAGTTGACTCTGACTCACAGCAACTACTGCACACTCCTGCACCATCCTCACAATACTTGCTATACCTGAGCCCATCATTGCAGCCACTGTGTCAATCCCTCTCATTGAGGGTCTTCTCCTTTTTCACCTACCCTCTACTTTACCAAGCATCATATTCTTCTTTATGGCCTGGTCCCTTCTGACAACATGACCAAAGTAGGTGAGACGAGGTCTGGTCATTCTCACTTCTAAGGATAATTCTGGTTGCACGTCTTCCAGGACAGATGTGTTCATTCTTCTAGCAGTCCTTGGTATCTTCAGTGTTCTGTGCCAACACCACATTTAATGACATCATTTCTTTTTCTGTCTTCCTTGTTTGTTGTTCAGCTTTCACATTCTTATGAAGTGATTGAAAATACCATGGCTTGGGTTGGGCACACCTTAGTCTTCAAAGTGACATCTTTGCTCTTTAACACTTTCAAGAGGTCTATTGCAGCAGATTTTCCTGACCTTTTATTTCTTGACTGCTGCTTCCATGGGTGTTGATGGTGGTGGATCTAAGTAAAATGAAATCTTTGACAACCTCAGTTCTTCTTCTTCTTTTTTTTTT
>NW_006921707.1:96953-101289 GCF_000298275.1 Orycteropus afer afer
GAGGACTAAGGTGCGCCTGACACAAGCCATGATATTTCCAATCGCCTCGTATGCATGTGAGAGCTGGACAATGAATAAGGAAGACCGAAGAAGCGTTGATGCTTTTGAGTTGTGGTGCTGGTGAAGAATGCTGAAAGTACCATGGACTGTTAAAAGGACTAACAGATCTGTCCTGGAAGAAGTGCAGCCAGAATGTTCCTTGGAAGCAAGAATGGCCAGACTTTGTCTCACCTATTTTGGTCATGTTGTCAGAAGGGACCATTCCCTGCAGAAGAATGTCATGCTTGTTAGGGTGGAGGGTCAACGAAAGAGAGGGAGGCCTTCAACTAGATGGATTGACATAGTGGCTGCGATGATGGGCTCAAGTACAGCAGGGATTAGGGGGCTGGCATGGCATCAGGCAGTGTTTCGTTCTGCTGTGCATGGGGTCGCTATGAGTCAGAAACGACTCGATGGCACTTAACAACAACAACAACATTGACTATGCAATAGCATTTGAATGTGTGGATCATAACAAATTGTGGATAACATTGAAAAGAAAGGGAATTCCAGAACACTTCTTTGTACTCATGAGGAATCTGTACATAGACCAGGAGGCTGTCATTTGAAGAGAACAAGGAGAAACAGCATGGTTTAAAATTAAGAACAGAGTGTGTCAGGGTTGTATCCTTTCACCATACTTGTTCAATCTGTGTGCTGAGCAAATAATCTGAGAAGCTGGACTATATGAAGAAGAATGTGGTGTCAGGATTGGAGGAAACATCATTAATAACCTGAGATACGCTGATGATGCAACTTTGCTTGCTGAAAGTGAGGATGACTTGAAGCACTTACTGATGAAGATTGAAGAATGCAGTTTGCAGTATGGATTACATCTCAATATAAAGAAAACAAAAATCCTCACAACCAGACCTATAAGCAGCATCACAATAAATTGAGAAAAGATTGATGTTGTCAAAGACTTCATATTGCTTGGTTCTACAATCGACGCCAATGGAAGCAGCAGTCAGGATATCAGACGACATGTAACACTGGGCAAATCAACTGCAAAGGACTTCTTTCAAGCACTGAGGAGCAAAGATGTCTTCTTAAAGACTAAGGTGTGCCTGACACAAGCACACCTCATATGCATGTGAGAACTGTACAGTGAGTAAGGAAGACTGAAGAAGAATGGATGCTTTTGAGTTGTGGTGCTGGTGAAGAATGCTGAAAGTCCCATGGACTACTAAGAGAACTAACAAATCTGTCCTGGAAGAAGTGCAGCTAGAGTGCTCTGTGGAAGCGAGAATGGCCAGAGAATGGTCTCATCTACTTTGGTCTTGTTGTCAGAAGGGACCATTCCCCTGAGAAAGATGCTCGGGAAGGTGGAGGGTCAATGAAGGAGGGGAACACTCTTAAGGAGATGGATTGACACAGTGACTGAGGTGATTGCCTCAAGTTCAGCAAGGATCATGAAGCTGGTGCAGGACCAGGCAGTGTTTTGTTCTGCCATACATAGGGTCACTATAAGTCGGAGATGACTCAACAGCACCTTACAATAGCAACATGTTCCACATTTCTATTATTAATGGAGTTTGCAGCTGTTTCTTCCCAGTTTGAATAATGCCCCATTGGCAAATGAAGGTCCCAAGAACTTTACTCCATCCACGTCATTAAGGTCAACTCTACTTTTAGGAGTGTGGTAGTTAAGATTATATATCTAGTTGGTTGGGCCTTGTTTTGAGTGGCGGGGCATCTGGTTGTAGTTATTCCCCATGATGAGATTGGTAATCATCTCCATGGTAGAATCTACTGGAGCAGCTGAGTAGCTGCCTTACGGATGTGATCTGCTTTCAGTATTTAAGGAGAAGTTTTGAGAGAGGTCTCTGTAGCTTTTGGCTCACTTGAATCTTGAATGTAGCCTAGTGTAACAAAAACAAGGTGGCAGCTCTTCCCTAGCTGTATTTTGAGCGCCTTCCAACCTGAGGGGCTTATCTTCTGGCATTATATCCAACAATGTTTCAGGGCTGTTCATAAAGTTTTTAGTAATACATCAGACAGTGTTTCAGTACTATTCATAAGTTTTCAGTGGTCAGTTTTTTTTTTTTTTTTTTTTTCAGAAATGCTTGGCCCCATCCTTCTTCCCAGTCTGTCTTAGTCGGGAATCTCTGCTGAAACCAGTCCACCATGGATGACACTACTGGTATAAAATATCAGCGCATAGATTTACAGGCTTGCATATTGTCATTCAGTATACACTGTTGCAGAGCTACAACATACTGTTGCTAATGAATACATGGAAGGAAAGTGTTATCAGCAGACATAACTTTCACTCTAGCTCCTGAGATTCTAGCGATATTAACTTAGAAAATTTAGAGAAGCATATTTGAAGTTCTGGAAGTCCCAAGGCTGCTGGAAAGACTCATTATGCTCAGAAAAGCTATTATATTCATGGTTACAGTTTATTATGCTAAAAGGATACAGATAATAATAACCAAAGGAAAGCAGAGTTCCACACATAGAGCCTCCAGTTTTCCTCTCCCAGTGAAATCATGTGGGCAGTGCTTATGTTCCCAGCAAAAGTATGTGACAATAACCATGAGTATTGACATCCAGAAAAGATTGTCTGAGTCTGATGTTCAGAGTTGTTATTGGTGGTAGACCGTGTAGGCATGACCAACTGCCTATACAACTGACCTTAGTCCCCAGTTCCTTCAGACATTGAGCTCATATCCTGTAACCCAACTCCCCCTCCAATAAATCACATTGTTAGCATCAATGTGCTGTGAGTGGCCCAAGGCCCCCAAGTAAACAAAGTCTCTTCTATTAGGAAGAATATTCCAAGGGCTTAGCTATTACCTCCAAGGAGCTATGGCAAAGGGTTAAACTTTTATTTGAGCAAGGTTAATCCTTCTTTCTCTCTCTCTGTCTCATATGTTGTTGTTGTTGTTGTTGTTGTTATTGTTGTTATGTGCCATTTAGTTGGACCTGATTAATAAGCGACACTTCCTTGAATTTCCAAGGCAGTATCACTATGGAAGCAGATTATCCAACATTCCTTCTGTGGAATGGCTGGTGAATTTGAACCACCAGCCTTCTGGTTAACAGTCAAGTGCCTCAGGCATTACATTATATTTACTATGTGTGGTGGTTATATTTGTGTGTCAACTTAGTTGGGCCTGGTTGAGTGGCTGGGCAGCTGGTGGTAGTTATTTCCCATGAAGAAACTGGCAATCAACTCCACGATGAGATCTACCACAAGCAGCTGAGTAGCTGCCTTGGGTATGTGGTCTGCTTCCTGTATATAAGAAGCAGCTTTGGGAATGGTCTCTAGCTTGTTGGCACGCCTGGACCCTGCATGTAACCGTGTCGTTTAGCAGGCTGCCACGCTCTGCCGACCTTGGGACTTATGATGGACTTGAATTAATGGCCTGTTGTGTGGTTTGGTAATATCAGGACTGTGCCTTTTTACTTGTCAACCTTGGGCTTGGCAGCCTCAGCAGCCAGTAGCTGTCTGAGTGAAAAAAAGCCTCTAGTTTCAGTGGGGTGGGTGCTGGAGGCAGAGCTGAAGCCCAAGCCTGAGGTACTTTTACCCAGCCCCTAGAGCCTGGCACTTTGAACTTGGACTTAAAGCCTACAAACCGTAAGAGAATAAACTCCTGTTTGTTAAGTAAAGCCATCCCATTTGTGGTATATTTCTTGTCAGAATGGTACTAGGTAACCATAACACATTTTGGTACCAAGAGAGTGGTGGCTACTCTGACAGATACCTAAAGTGTGGAAACAGGAGTGGAGTGCATCCTTGACCAGAGACCCTGGCAGAGAGACCCTAGCATGTGACATGAGACACAGCAGGAGCAGAGCCAAGAGATCGGCATTAGAGATGGCAGGAGCAGAGCCCAGAGACCGGCATTAAACAGCAACAGGCTTACAAGCCCATGGAGGAGAAAGCCGGGTGCCACTGTGCATGTGGCTTCCTGGCAGAGTGGGTTGCCTTCGGGTATTAATTGGTAGAACAGACTGGCTTGAAATGGAGTAGCAGCTGATTGTTTTGGGGACAGAAAGATTTCCTGAGGAGTGGGTTGCCTTCGAGATTAATTGGCAAAAGCAAAAAGACCAAGGAAATGGAAGCAGAGCTGCCTCAGCTTGAAAGGGTAGGACCATGGCCTTTGGGGGTGAAACTACCACAGCCCCATGGGTTTCAAAGAGCCAGACCTTCACCAACTTGGTTCTGGAGGGTAGGGCTGTTCGTTCATGTAAGCTAGTGGGATGGAGCCATAGCCACTGCCCAAGAGTGAGGGGGTGGGGCTGCCATGCCCAAGAGGGAGAGGAACGGGGCCCGCCAGGCCAAGGGGGT